>NW_005871082.1:462487-477770 GCF_000147115.1 Myotis lucifugus
GAAACCATTCCACTCTGTCCCCCGGACCTCTGTGTCCACTTTTCATTTTACAAACACCTCTATGGTGCTCCCAGTGCTCCAGGCATTGGAACACTCCCCACCCAACCTATCAGTGCACTTGTTGGCTTCACCTTCAGAATAGCTCCCAAACCTGACCACATCTCACTGCCTCTACGGCTTCCATCCTGGTCCGAGCTGCCTTTACCTTCTGCCTGGATTACTACAGTTTCCTCGAACGGACCCCTCTGCTTCCACTTCTCTGCTTGCCCCCACCCCATTTATTCCCAAGTCAAGGATCAAAGTGAACCTGTTGCCCTAGCCATTTGCCTCAGTGGATAGAGAATCAGCCCATGGACTAGAGGGCTGTGGGTTCGATTCTGGTCAAGGGCACGTACCTCAGTTGCAGGCTCAATCCCTGGCCCTGGTTGGTCAGGGCACGTGCAGGAGGCAACCAATCGATGTGTCTCTCTCACATTGATGTTTTTCTGTCTCTCCCTCCCTTCCACTCTCTCTTTAAAAAAATCAATGGAAAAAATATCCTCAGGTGAGAGAAAAAACAAGTGAATCTGTTAATACATAACTCATTTCATGTCACTCCCTGGCTCACCTCCCCCCCCCCAACCCCCCCTCCTGCCCTGCCATCTGTGCCCTCATTCTCCCCTGTCCAGCCACCTGGGCTATTTGCTGCTCCTCAGCACCCCAGGCAACATTGGCTCTGCCTGCAGTGCCCTGTCCCCCGTAGCTGCATGGTTTGCTCGCTCTCTTCAAGTCTTTGATCAAATGTCACCCTCTCAGTATGGCCTTCCCCAATTACACTCTTTCCAGTTCTAACATCACCCTCACCCCTGCACTGCTTCTTCCCACCAGAATCCCACGAGGGAGGGATTTTATTTGTCTTGTTCACTGATAATCACCAGCGTTAGTCTGGCTCAAGGCAGTTAGTTGTTCACTAAATATTTGTTGAATGAATGAATGAATTCATTAGAAAATGAATTCATTAGAAAATTCAGTAGAAAAGCCTACTTTTGTTGAATGAAAACGAAGAGTTTCTAGGGTGAGATGAGGTCTGGAGCCCAAACAAATGATCTTTTAAAATCAGGACAACGTTGCAGATAAGCCCAAGCCGTTATCAGTGGCCTCCAGTTTTTACCCACGCCTTCCACTCCCATCCCTGCCTGAAGAACACGGATCCAGTGACCGTGAACCCTGCAACCGAGTCTTCCCAAAATGCTCAGGCTCCCTGGATTGGCAGGTGCTGATCTCCCGGGTTCGAGGTCAACATTAGACAGTGACGTTTACTGAGCATTTCTTACCTAATTTGTGTGCTCTTTCTTACCCAGTTTAGCCTTTGGAGCCATTGCCTCTTCTAGGAACTGGGTCTGAGAATTGTAGGATGTTAGAGGTGAACACCAGGGAGCCCTGTCTGTGTGGGTGTCCCGTGAATGCAGTGGCTCCATCCTCTGAACCTCATATTTCCACTCAGATCTGATCCACCTTTATGAAGTTTGCTCACTTATATCCAGGAAAAGCTTGACAGAGGTAGAACTAAGAACATTGAGATGTGCATTTTACAATTCTTTTTGTAAAGGGATCAGGTGGTGCAAAATGTACTCGCTCCCCAGCGAGCTGGGATACTCTGCCATCGTGGCCCCGGGTTCGAGGAGGTTGTTCTCTTACAGGGTGGGGCTGCGTGCCATCTCAGGGCAACCCTCCTGCCTCCATCAGTTCCAAGCTGGCACTGGGTGCTCAGTGCATCTCCCCCAACTCCCCAGCAGGCTCCTGCATCTTGCAGAGAGATTCCTGTGTCTGACCCGGACACCCCTCTGTTCCCCAGGGAGCCTCACAGGATGGCTGCCTCGTCGGGCAACCTGAATGTGGTGGAAAAGGCGAAGAACCTGACGGAGGATGACTGCTTCCGCTCTCGGAGCACCGTCCTGCAGGGGCAGCCCTTTGGGGGCATCCCCACCGTGCTGGTCATCAACGTCGTCCTGTGGGTGGTGCGTCCTGGGCAGGGCCATGGGCAGACGGGAGGTGTCGGCTGGGGGCGGACAGTCGAACTTTCACAAGTGATGCCACAGGGGCCCCAGCTGTTCGATGGACACCAGCCACAGTGTGGGGACTCCCTGAATGACAGTCCCACCCAGGGTGGCCCTGGTGGGCCTTGGGGAGGAGGGGCTGGAAGCACAGGCTGCCCTCCATGTGCCATTGTCCAGAGGCTCCCCTGGCAGTGCCCTGGGGCCTCCTGGCACCCTCCCCTTGCTGATTTCTTCAAGGGGAGTCTTGCTCAATAGTCCTAAACATGCCCCAGCGCCTTCATTCAACAAACGCTCAGCATCCACTCTGCACCCAGGAGCTGCTGGGCACTGGGCTTCCAGAGTTGAAAGGCGGGCCTCCCCGACAGCTGGCGACCTCCTGGGGGAGTCCCAGGACCTCAGGGCAGGGTCTCTGCAGGGAAATGCTGGGCCCGGCCCAGGGGAAGGCATCACAAGCTTCTTGCCCCATCTCTCCCTTCCTGGCCTGTAGTTCGTCATTTTCATTTACTCCTTCCTCCGGAAAGCCGCGTGGGACTATGGGCGCCTGGGTCTGCTGATACACAATGACAGGTGAGGAGGCGCTGGGGTCATGCCCAGAGCTGCTTGCTCCCTGGAGAATGTGCTCTGACCCGTGCCCAAGCAGTCATTAGGGTCACGTCAACGGGTGGCATCTCATCCCCCATCCCCTCCCCTGCCCTGCCCTGCCCCTCCTGACACGGAGGTGACTTGGAGGGCAGCCATCTCTGGGCACAAGGCCTCTTTTTCCTCAGACTCAGGCTTTCTGGATCCCGTGACTCCCAAGATGTGTTGGGCACCTGGAAACAGGGGTGATCACCATGTGTATCCAAAGCTGTGTGCTCAGCAAACGAGCTCGGGTGTGTCTGCTACTGGGCAGGAGGTGACTGCAGCCCTCGGCCCAGGGGGCAGGCGGGAAGCAAGGCAGGCACCTGAGGCCTCTCCTCTCCTTTTCCTCCTCGCTGCTTTTCCTGCCGGCAGCCTGGCCTCGCTGATCTACGGGGAGCAGAGTGAAAAGACGTCTCCCTCGGATATTCCCGTGGAGATGGAGCACAAGGACAAGGTGAGTGCTAGGTAGGCCCGGCCGGGCGGGGTGGGGGTCCTGGCTCAGCAGTAGCCCTACTGTGTGCAGGAAGGACCATGGTCCTAATTAAGGGCTTTGAAGTCAGCCAGACCCACCCACTTCTGGCAATGTGACCGTGGACACATTCCTCAGCTTTGCCAAGCCTGTTTCCCGATCAGAAAAATGGAGATCGCAGCTGTACCTACCTCCTAGGGTGCCAAGGAAGCATGAGGTGGTTCTAATACTGTAAAGGGGCTTTAGAAACTATATGTCTACTCTTTTTTTTTTTATTGATTTTTTACAGAGAGGAAGGGAGAGAGAGATAGAGAGTTAGAAACATCGATGAGAGAGAAACATCGACCAGCTGCCTCCTGCACATCTCCCACTGGGGACGTGCCCGCAACCCAGGTACATGCCCTTGACCGGAATCGAACCTGGGACCCTTCAGTCCACAGGCCGACGCTCTATCCACTGAGCCAAACCGGTTTCGGCGAATATGTCTACTCTTCCCAACGCTCCAGCCCTTCTCGCAGCTCCAATCCTGCCCCAAGCTCCCACTCTGAGCCGAGGACTCACCTTCTTCTTCACATAGAAGATTCAAGATATCAGGCAGGGCCTCCCAACCCGCCTGTCCTTCCTTCTCTTTCCTATTGAATGCCACTCCTCCGCTGGGGCCTGTTTGTTCATTCAGCCAGTTGCTGGGAGCACTGGTCTGGAGGCTGGGCACTGGGCAGGGAGTAAAATGGAGCCAGTCTTGCCTCATGGCACTTTCTTCTTGGGTGAGACACAGGCAGAGGCATACAGGGCAGTGGTAAGTGTGTGAAGGAAAAAGGGACAAGGAAGGCACTCAGAATGATGGAACGGAGCTGAGGTACCACAGGCAGTGATCAGGGATGATGTGGGGCCTAAGGTGACATTTGAGCAGGACTGAAAGGTAGAGAGGGAGGGAGCCGTGAAAACTTCCCTTGCCCCCCAAACCTTCAAAACTGCCGGTCTCCTCCTGCCCTGCCACAGCGCCGTGTGTGCTGTATTTTCTCACCTCCCATTCACTCCTCAGCTCCCTCCAATGTGGCTTCCACCCCCATCACTCACAGATGGTTAATCTCCCCCCCTGGTTCCCTGGTCCAGACAGCCCCAAGGTCATCGTGGTCCCAGGCCGGGTGACCCAGGGGACGTTCCCGTCCTCGTCTCATCTCTCAGAGCAGCTGACCCTGTAGCCCATCCTCCCCGTCTTGAGCAGGCACTTCCGGTTGCTTCTGTCGACTTCATGCTTTCTGAGTTTTCCTTCTACCTCTGTCTGTTCCCCCCACACCGGGAGCTCCCACAGCTGACCCCAGACCCTCGCCTCCTCCCCCTCACGGCAATGTCATCCCACTCATGACTTCAGTTGCCACCTCTACACTGATCCCTCCTACGTTTCCATCTCCAGCTAAGCCTTCCTCTGGGCTCCTGCCCCATTTATCCAATGACCTTCAACACATCTCCTCATGCCCTGGCTGGTGTGGCTCAATGGATGGGGCATCGGCCCCGGGCACCAAAGGTTGTCAGTTTGATTCCCAGTCAAGGGTACATGCCCAGGTTGTGGGCTGGATCCCGGTTCGGGGCGTGCAGGAGGCAGCCAATTGATGCTGTCCTCACATTGATGTTTCTCTCTGTGTGTCCTTCTCCATTCCTCTCTCTCTAAAAACCAACAAATTAGTTTAAAAACTACATCCACATGAATACTGTAAAGGCACTTGTATTTAATATGTCCACACAGGCCATGATCTCCCTCCCTGGTTCCCTGGTCTCAGGCTCTTCCCACCATCCACCAGGTGCACCTCCTGTGCTCTTGCCCAGGCCCCTGGGCATGACCAGCTCATGACCCCATTGTGTGGCTTTGACCTTCTTGGCTTTGTTTCCCTCCACCTCTGCCCATCCCTGTCCAGGCCCCTGTCAGTCTCTTGCTTGGATGACTGCAGTGGCTGTAACTGATTAGGTCCACGCCTGCCCCAGACCCCACCCAGAGTGATCCAGGTGAGTGGGAACACCCATTCCCCTGCTAAAACTTCCGTGGCTTCCTAATGCTCTTGGTGTAAATTCCTAGTGCACCTTTATCTCGTGGTTTGGCCTCTTGCCCACTTGTCCGTCTATCTCTTTCCAACTCCTTCACCCCAGCCCCTGGCCATCTTTTGGATCTGGGGTGGGGAACGTCCAGCCCGTGGGCTGTATAAGGCCTGCGGAATCATTTGGTCAGGCCCTGCCAAGGCATTAATTAGGGGTGAGTTAATTAAATGTTTGACCAAAGGTAGCAGGCTGATTTTTAAGTTGATAATTTTGTATGGCCCACGAATGGCGTTGTAAATATCCCAATGGCCCTTGGCAGGAAAAAGGTTCCCCACCCCTGTTTTAGAGCCTCAGAAGTGCCACCTCCCTCCCCTGCTCTTCCCTCTCCACCTCCCCCACTGGCCCTCTCTGAGCCAAAACACCCACCCTTGTTAGACTCCAGCTCAAGCACCACTTCCCCACCCCATCGGGGTCCAGATCCATTGCTATATACTTCAGCGCCCCTAACGCGGCCTGTAATGAACACCCACCCGCAGCCCAGTGCGGGCGCTTCCCCGTGAGAGCCAGTGCTGACCTGGGCCAGCTCACTGCTGTCCCAGCGCCAGCCCCGCCTGTGGGGTATTAGGACCTGACACAGCTCTAGCTGTTGGGTCCAAGGAGTAAGTAGAACCATATTCCTTCTGGTCATCCCTCCAAGAGAGCGGGTCCCTTTGCCTGCCAGGATCTCGCGATGGGAGTGGGAGCCTCAGGCAGGTTCCTCCTCCGCAGAGCAAGGGCAGTCACGCCTGCCTCGCGAGGTGGCTCTCGGGTTTATTTTTAGAAACAACACTTTGGTTGGTTTTTTTAATTTTTGTACAGTGACAAAAATCATTTTATTTTTAAAGTATTAAGAGAAAAATCATCATGGCAGCTAAGGGGCAGTCAAACTGAAGAGAGAAGTTTGTTCGACAAGGAGGGCGAGTGCCCCAGCCTGGGTGATGGGACTGAGCCGGCTGAGGGGTGTGGGAAGCAAACCGTCTCGCCAGGTGCCCGAGCCTGTCAGAGCAGCGGGCATTACCCCGTGTGGCAGAGTGGGGAGGATGAGGCCACCAAGAGGGTGCGGTGAACTGGCCACTGTCACTGGGTCTTGCCAGCTAAGCTGGCCCCTGGGAACTTGTGGCCATTTCCTGCATGGGCTGGGGAGAAGATGAGAGGCGGTTCTCAGGCCCAGTGTTCAGCTGTTAAGTTTTCTGAATGGGTCATGCCTCTCAGAGCTATGATGTGTATGCAGGTGTGTATGGATGTGTGCGCGCATGTGTGTGTATATGTGTATGTGTGTGTATAAGTGTATGTGTGTATTTGTGTGTGTGTATGAGAGAGAGAGAGAGAGACAGAGAGAGAGAGATGGGTCCACACGTGCTCACTTACCTATCTGTGTCGAAGTGATTTTCATGGGTACATAGGCCACGCTTCTCCTTCCCAGCTCTGCCCTGTGCAGTGTGAACTCCAGGTTATGTATGTACCCTGTGACGTGGTCCGGGAAGGTGTGTGCGTAACCAGGAGGGGCTGTCAGCAAACCTACTTGTTCCATAGTAAACCACAGCCTGTCTGCCCAGGGATGGGCTGTGGAGAGACTCCATGCAGCGAGGAGTGGCCGCAGGACTCAGCCCCAGTCTCGTCTAGCTGTTCCCCGCTCCCTGGGGACCTTCCCAGTCGCTGCTGCCCTCATCCTGCTATTTGTCCTCATGGTGCTGACTCATTCCTGGGCATCTGACCTTACTTTAGTTCCCCAGGGCCTAGTTGGGGAAATGGTCCCCCCTGAGGTGCACTGTCCCCGTGGACATTCCCACTGTCAATCAACTCAACACAGGGACAGGGACTTAGAAGGTGGGCCTTATGCCGAAGGGAGCAAGGAACATCCTTCATTCCTTGTTTGCCTGCCCCTCATTGTTTCCTTTGGGGACACCCCCCCTTCCCAATCTGGGTGGCTCCAGGGACCGTCAGCCAATGGGCCTTCCTGGTTCACTGATGTGCCTCCCCCCCAAATGAGGACAACCTTTTCCAAGGTTTTGTCAAACCCCCTGGGGTCCCAGAAGGAAGCATGCACCAGGGTAACTTACCCAGCTGCCAGACCTGGCAGCTCTTACAACGCTGGGCCCCAGCCAGCCCTCATCACGCTCTTCCCAAGCGGACTCCCGCTCTAGGCCCTCCCAGCCCCGCCCCCAAGGCCCAGGCTACCTTTCTCCACCACCCAGACACTCCAGACAGCCAGAGCCCCAGAGAAAGGCATACGAACGGGACCCTCAGATGCAAGAGAAGAAACCCAACTCACACTAGTGTTACAACAAAGGCTAATGTGTGGCTTGAGGTGGGGAGGTCCAAGAGAAGCAGCTGCCTCAGGTACAGCTAGATCCAGCAAGCCTAGTGTTGTCACCAGGATCGCCTCTCTGGTACTCTCTCTTCTGAACCGGCTTTTTCTCAGACAAGATCCTGCATGTGGCATGGAAGAGGGCGCCAAGCCACTCCAGGCTGCGTGGCATTTACCAAAGTGCAGGAACCCTCTCTCCCAACACCCATATCAATCCCCTTAGGAGAATCCTGACTGGCCCTAGTTGGGTCATGCTCCTGATGGTCACCTGACCATGTTGGCAGCTGCCTACTTGATGGACAGCCTGGGCACTGGGCTACCTGCATGGGGGAGGGCCATTTCCCAGAAGGAAGCATTGAGGGGCAGATGGAAAGCAACTGATGTGCACCCCAGAAAGAGTCCCGTCTCTCCCTCTGGCCCAAGCATCATTTCCTGTAACAGGATGCCAGGCGGCAGGAATGTCAACTCACTCACGGGGAGACATCTCCCTCAGCAGTCACCACCGGCCCCAGCCCGAATCGGCCTCCTCCCAGGACTCGGGCTCTTTCTCTTGCCTGGGAAAGAGAGCCGCATGGACACTGCCTGCTGCCTGGGATGATGTGGCTGCCTGGGTTCTCAGAGCTGGGTGGGGCTGGCCCAGGCCTGGATTTTCTGACGCTTCCTCTCCTTTCCCCCCAGGGCTCCTATGCCTGGTTCATCAACACCATCACCATGAAGTAAGTGCCTGAGCTTTCTGAGCTTGTGACAGCAGAGCGGCCTTCTTGGGGGAGGGTGGGCGGAGCCTCCTACCTGCATGCTGGCCTGGGCCTGATCTCTGTGTCCCCCTCCACCCTCCCCACCCTCCCGATTATGTCTCAGGCAGAGGACGCTCTCCGGGGTTGCAGTTGGTGACATGGGACCTGGATGTGGCCCACAGCCCATTTTATCTCTGCCCCAGCCCTCAAGAAAGGGCCACTTCCACATGCTTATAAGAATGCTTTCCTGAACTTCACACCAGGAAAAGGACACCCTTCCCCAGTGCTATTTGCTTTGTTTCTGTGACTATCATTCATCAAATTTGTCAAAATGGGTGGAAAACCCACTGGGCAGAAGGGTGGGCTTTCTCTTTCAACCTCAGCGCCCGAGGGACAGCCCCTCGCCCTCCTCACCTTTGGGATCTCCTTAGTGCCAGAGCCCATCTGGTGAGGAGACAGACCCCTAGTGACTGTTGTCCTGATTCTCCCATTCCAGCCAAACACTTTAGTCAAGCAAATACTTTCCAGAGTTCTGTGGCCCACTGCATGTGTATACATATGTGCACACTGCATGCCCATGTGCACACATGCACACGTGCACACATGCACACAGCTCTGACTCCACCTCAGAGCCCTGCACGCTCCTGGGCTCTCTCTAAATATCCCCATTCATCCTGCCCTGCTCGTCCTTCAAGCTCCTCCTCCAGGTTTCTTTCCTGCCTGGTGATGCCTGCCCTGGGCTGCAACCTCACTGTTCCCACACCTCCCCCCCCCACTCGGCCACCTACACAAGGGGAGGCCTGCTAATTTGCTTCTTTGCAAAGACTCAGAGGACTTCTTTCTCATGGGCCTCCACACCCACCATTCAAGGGCTTTGCTGAGAGCATTCGCACATTGTCCCAAGCCCCCAACTGGGTGAGCCACACCAGGGCAGTCTCTTTCCCCAGACTGTTGAAGGGCCCAGGAACTGTGGGAGCACAGGGCAGCCTGGCTGGGCCTTGGGAATCCAAGCCAGGCAGCAGCCTCTGGTGTTGAGCCCCAACCCCACTGATGGGGAGTTCCCCAGGGCCTTGGCCTCCAGTCTTCTTTCATGATTCCTCCGAGTCCCCAAAAAGTGATGTGGCAAATAGTCTTCTTTCATGATTCCTCCGAGTCCCCAAAAAGTGATGTGGCAAATGGGTGTGTGGTTAGGAAGCTTAGCCACATGTGGGGGGGAGCGGAGGGGAGACTTTTATTTCTTGGCACCTCCTCTAGTTTTGCTTTGTTAATTTTTAAAGCATGCACAAGCTCACATAAATACATTTCATTAAGAGAAACATACACGTCCGCCTTCAGTCTCTCACGCCCCTCTTCACGAACCCCTCCGCAGAGGCAAACCCTGTCAACAGTTTCAAGGGAATTTTCTTTTCTTTCCAACCAGCATTTACTATTTTTACATTTTAAAAACAACCGATAACGCATCTGAACATTCAGAGGCTGTATGGGCTGGCTCTAGGCTCCTGGGTTAGCAAATTCATGAATGATGGGCAGGGCATGATGGCAAATCAGGCAGCCCTTTGCATGGGAAAGAGGGAGGAAAAACTGGATGAATGGGCCTGCCTGTGCTGACCACATCCTCTGGTCTGGGAGAAAAGGTTAGTTTGAGGCCGACTTTCTGGATTTTCTCTGCTGTTTGCTGACATGTCAGTGGCTATACACAGGGCAGGGGAGAAAGTGTCTGTGTTGGGAGGGAGGAACATACATGCAAAACATAAAGCTTATGTAGTAGGTGTCTGTGTGATGTGCATGAGTGTGAAATAAAAGATGCAGGTCACTACGTTGGTGCAAATCAGTATGTACAGCTGCTCATGTGTGCACACCTGGACCTGGAGGTCAGTGGGAAGTCAGTGTGTATGGGCGGAGGGGGGAGGGTGTATCTGTGGGAGAATCCTCTTCCCCCTACCCCCACTGCACCCCAAGGCCCCTCCATCAGAAACACATGAACACATGACCTGGGAAGGGAGGAAGGCTGGGCAGTGCACTGTGCATCCTGCTGACTTTGAGAGCAATGTCTAGAAGACAGCTTAATACACTTACTGAGCAGGGACAAGGAGGCCAGAGGTCCAGTGCATAAAGGCCATGCAGTCTAATTGGAGAAGCAAAGGGTTAACAGGACTTACTACAAATACTTGATAATGAGAAGGTTATAATTGCTGTGCAAAGGGCATTTAGGAGAGCAAGAAATTCTAGGAGGATCAGGAGAAGCATAGCTTTGAGCTAGGCCTTGAAGGATTGGGAAGAATTTCACCACTGTGATGTGAAAGCCCATCAAAATAAAGACTTGTGTGAGCAAAGGTTTGGGGGCAGAGATGGGCAGGGAATGTCCCGAATGGTGATTCTTCGGATGTGGCTAGAAGCAAGGATTCATGGCAAGAGAGGAGCTCACAGTTTGGGCTGGAAGGGTCAGCTGGGATCTTGGCTACCATACTGAGAATCTCAGCGTGATGGAGATCTAGAGGCAGTAGCGAGCTAATTCCTATTTCTGAGCAGGAAACACAGGATGGTGTCTGTTTATAGATGGGGGGGGGGGGGCGTTGGTGAATGGCAGCTGGGAAAGTTCAAAGGTGAGGTGAGCAGCTGCTCACATAGATGCATATATAGGGTATCCCTAAAAATGTATGCAAACACTTTGAATAATTATAAAGGCAGTATTTATTAAAATACATTTCATTTTCATTTAACAGCTATCAGCTCTTAAAGTATGTATACATCTTTTGGGACACTCTGTATATCTCACAATTCTATGTCCATTCCACCTTTAATAGACATTTAGGTTGTTTCCAGTTTGGGACTATTACAAACAATGCATCTATGGAATCCTTATACATGTCTTTTGATGCACAGGTGCAAGCATTTCTGTTGGATATAAACCTAGGAATGGAATTGCTAGGTCATAGGGTGGGCGTATATTCAGTTTCTAACTTTGGCCAATCTGGCAGTATGGAGTGATATCTCGTTGTGATTTTAAGTGTTCTTTTTTAATGTAAAGAATTAAAATAAACAACTTTTTAAAAGTAGGATGCATCTTGATGGGACTAGTGGTTTGTCTGTTGCCTACACCATAGCAAGCACTCAAAATGCTTGAAGATGCAAGAAAAAAACTGAATGAATGCCTGATTTCAAGAGTGTTCTGTATTGAGTGTGGCAGAGCCTCTAACTTTGCTATGCCTGTGGAATTCAGTGAAATACGTTTCAGGCATTACAGAGGCCTTAAAAGAAGGGCGATATTTCAAAAAAATTCAAACTTCGGATTAAGGTGGTAATCTTCTCTCCCTTTCCTCTCCCTCCCTCTCCCCACCCCTGACTTAAGCTGTGGCCACATTGGCTCCTGAGGAGTGTCCTTGTCTATGTCTCTTCCAGGAACAGAGATCTGATCAGCAAATGTGGAGACGATGCCCGCATTTACATCATGTTCCAGTATCATCTCATCATCTACGTGCTCATCCTCTGCGTCCCCTCCTTGGGCATTATTCTGCCCATCAACTACAGCGGGAACGTGCTGGGTAGGCAGCGCTCAGCAGGCCCTGGGCCTGGGCCACTAGACCTGAGAGGCAGCGTGGTAGGCAGGACAGAACTTAGGTCCTGGGAGTCTATAAATCTACATTTTAATTCTACTTCTCATATTTTAGTTATATGACCTAGCAGCCTATCCTTCAGTCTTCTCACCTGGAGACTGGAAATGATACCTCCTTTGTCACAAGTTTAACCCAGAGCCGGGCACCTGGCAGACACCCAGGAACAATTCAGTCTAGAACTGAATGACGCCACCCCATACTGCACCTGGCCAGGTGTTCCTGGAGGCCCTTTTATGATGTAAAGTCCCTGAACCTGAGTTCTTCCTGTATCCACTCTGATGGACAGATCATAAGTGCAGAATTTGTCTCATAAGGCGTCTTCCCACACTTGTTATAAAACAGAGTAAATCCTTTTGACAAAATAGCATCGTGGGTGAAGGCTTGGGCTTCAAAGACAGAAAAACCTTGATTCCCCAACTTTGACCCACATCTACTTCCCAGAAAATACCTTTGCTCAATCTAGCAAATTATTTAATCTTATATTTGGTAAGTCAATTTCCCCAGGGCTCCGTTTCCTGGACTGTCATGAGGATTGGGAGATGATGCGTGTTGAGTGCCTGGCACAATGCCTGATGTAGTAGGTGCTCGGTGAATAACAGCCAGTGTTTCATTTAGAAATAGGAAGATGGACAGAGCTGTAGGAAGGCTGTACAGTGAGGTGGTCTAGAATAGCACCTTCAATACCCCGGTGACGGCCAGCTTTACCCTAACTGCTCAGGTTTCTACTTATTTTTCCTCAGGCCACAGGTAGACCTCAATGAACTCAACATAGCACAGTCTCCATGCCTTTAAATACCACTACCAGAGCAAACTTCTGATCCTGTCTTTCCAGAGTCTCATCCTAAGCTAGTGCGTTGGCAATGTCAGTATAACACAGGATCTCACAAAACCTGGAGATGTCTAAACGGACACACACACTTAGCCGGAAGGATTTTTCTCTGTCCGAATGAGGGAACATCATATTTTCTGGAGTTTCAGGTCCTTGTCATTGTTGCCAGTGGTAACAGTGTTGCTAATTTCATTATTCCACTCATGGCCTGGTTCCCTCAACAAGCATTAACGGGTGTCAGTTATGTGTCAGTCGTGCTCTGGGGACGCCACACCAAGACTTGGTCTTGCTTGATGGCCAAGGAGCCCCCATCAGCAGGCCCAGGGGAAAGAAGAGGCCTCTGCCGTTTCTGTTGGAAGTTGGGGAGAAGCTCTGGGGAGCTAGAAGGAAGAGCAGGTCGCAGGCCAGCATCCCTGGGCACTCATTCGAGAGCCTTGAATACTAGCTCCCCATGGCAATCAAGGAGCTGGGCTTGAGGTCAGCAACTTTCTTCTCTTGCAGACTGGCATAGTCACTTTGGTCGGACCACCATTGTCAATGTCTCCACAAAGTAGGTACCTGATCCTCTTACCTCCCCTTCTACGGGCTGGGAGTGTTGGTGGGGAGAGAAGGTTCAACATGAGGTACATAGCGTGGGCACCGTTTTGCTGATAAGAAAGGCCTGATTTCCTTGGGAACCCAGGCTCTTAGTAAGATGCCAGTAGTTATATTCTCTTAGTGGGGCAGAACTCTTGGTGCCTCAGTGTTCCCTATAAAGGGCGGAACTACCCAAACCAGCCATTCCTGAAGACTTGGAAAGATGTCCCTATTTGCTTAGTCAGTTCCCAACAGGCAAAGACCCCATAATAGCCAATAATTAAGGAATTGCTTCCCTGCCCACAAAATAGGGCCAGGTAGTTGAGTGAAGCATAGGCCTGATTCCCACAGTGGAGGGATGGAGGAACCTGGGTTCAGGCCCCCCCTCTGCCACTGGGTGCCCTGGGTCTGGGACAGTGCACCCACCCCTCTGAGCTTCATCCCTAGTTTGTGGTGGGCGAAGGGCTGTTGGACGTGATCTCTAAGCCCCCTCCAGCCCTCATGGTCCAGGAACCATGGGTTTTAAACTCAGCCAAACCAAAGGGTGGTCAAATCGATTTGTACTGAGCCCAGGGGAGCCCTGCTGGTCATGCTGAGAAAATAGACGCACTAGGTGCCTTGGCCAGGTGGGGCCAACTTCCTGAGAAAGCATTAGCAGCAGTTCCAGCAGGTGTGAGTGGGGGTTCATACACTCTTGCCCTGCCTCCCCTCCCCCACCCCTCTGCCTCTGCCTCTGCCTCTGCCTCCACACCCCTGCAATGCACCAAACTCCCCAATCAGCAGAATGGGGTTATGGTCTCCTTTCACCTCCCTTTCAGCCATCTCCTCCTGGGGTGCCGCCAACCCCAGAGCAGAGCTTACCAGCTTCTCCCCAGGCCATCACTCTTGTGAGGAACCTACACCTTCCTGGCAATTCTATACAAGGCAGTAGAGTCTTCAACATCCATAAATCCATATTGGCAGAGAGCCGGAGTGTTCCTTAGAGACCACATAACCTTGCCCCCTCTGAGGAACCTGAGGGTCGACACTAGATGAGGAATGTTAGGTGAATGTCAGGCACCAGGACGAGTGGTGAGGAGGTATTTTGAAGCAAGGCAGCCTTTTTCTCCTCCAACCGCTCCAAATAAGGTGGGCCCTATTTCTGAACAGTCATCCTGGCCAGATGCCTGGGGCCAGCATCACTTGGGCCCAAAGCCCAAGTGCCCCCACTCTTCCTGCCCCAGGGGAGGTGTCGTGAATCCGCGGGTCCTCCTTCCACCAGGCCTGAGTATGACCCCAGATTCCCTCATCCCAGAGGTTGGTTAGCTGTGGGGATCTGAGCCACAGCCTCTGGCAACACGACATAGTGGTGAAGAGTCCAAGGGCTGCTGCTATGGCTAGGAGGGACCTCAGGCAGATCACCTACCACCCTGACCCTCAGGGTGACACGAAGATAGTCACCTGGTGTGAGAGTCTAATGAGAAATGTATATAAAGCATTTAGTCCCACCCTGAGGGGAGACTGTGGGTCTGGCATATAGTAAGCACTCAATGAATGTTAGCTTCATTAGCTGGCGGGACACCCACATCTCGCCATTGCCATCCCTTCCAAGGAACCCGAGTGTCTGGAAGCAACAGAGGGGAATCCTGGGGATTCTGTGTGGGTGGGAGAGGGGGTCCTGGGGAGACTGTGTGGGTAGGAGAGGGGGTCCTGGGGATACTGTGTGGGTGGGAGAGGGGGTCCTGAGGAGACTGTGGGTGGGAGAGGGGGTCCTGGGGAGAATGTGACTGGCGAAGCGAGGGGTCCTAGTGAGTCTGCTGGGGTGGGAGGGGGCCCTGCAAGATTGCGGAAAGGAGATGCAACACAGGCCGACCGTGCTTGGAGGCAAGGTATCTGTTAAGACTGTACTCGGAGATTAAACCTAAAGGGAGGATTAAATCTGCAAGGTCTTTTGTATAGGTCATTAGGAGACCTAATCGCAGCGACCTGCAGTCTGGAAACTATTTTTTAGTTTTACAATGTCTGCGATAAACCTTCCTTGCCGATG
>NW_005871082.1:478242-504272 GCF_000147115.1 Myotis lucifugus
GTGTCTTACCCCTGGCAGTAATAAGGTCCTGTGGCTGCACACCTCCTTTGCCTTCTTGTACTTCATCATCAACCTCCTCTTCATGGCTCATCACTGCTTAGGGTTTGTTCCCAGGAGGAACTCCAAGGTAAGTGAAAGGAGCTGCCAGAACTGCTCCCTCCCAGCTGGAGCCCCTCCCCAGCTGGACCTCCCCACTCCCGGCCTCAGAGGCTTCTCAGTGGGGCACATTCTGCCCCCTGTGGGGAGAAGTCTCTCCTTAGCCCTCTGAACTGCACAGCCTTCCCAGTCGTGAAACCACTGACTCACTTCCAAACTGGTTGGTAAATAGCTGCTCCCTGGCGCCTCCTACCCCTGCACCCTTGCTGCCCTGTCCCCTCTCTAGAGACCCCTGGACCTCCTCACCATCTGAAAACTCAAAAGTTAGGAAACCCCTAGCCCAGCAGGGCCCTGCATCCTAAGTGGCCAGTGTCCCCTGCTGAACCACTGGGTACTGTAAATATTTTCACTAGCCTGGCCCACTCCAACCATGCCCAACCTCCGTGGCCTTCCAGAGTCTTCCTAAATTCAGAAACCCCATGTCTTGCCCCTGTGTCTCCCCACTGTCTAGGTTTGGGTTACCCCTACCCCATCTCCCATGCAGACCCCGAGACAAGGATTTGAGTAGCATTGGTTTATTTGGGAGGTGATTCCCAGGAAAGACCACTGGACCCTGGGGGGGGGGGCAGGAAGGGGGGAGGGCAGTGGGACTAGGAGGAAAGACCTCTGATAAAGGCGCTGGAAGGGGCAATTCACCACTGTGGGAGCCAGCCCCTAGTCCCATGAGAAACGCTGAGAATCGGCCCCTAATCCCATGGGAAACGCTGAGAATCGGAGTAGAGTGTGTGCCCTAGAGTTGCTGAAGCTAGTGGGGAGAATCGGGTGCACTTTCCCACCTACTCCCTGTCCATCGCTGGCTGAGGGCTGTGTTTGGGGCTTTAACTCTTCTCCACTCCTTGCTCTGCACGTGGGCTGGGCAAGCTGCCAAGGTCAGGAAAGAGGCCCCGTGTTTGAAGTGCTTGGGCGTCTTTGGGGTGTGAGGGGAGCGCCCAGGGGCTATGGGCAGGCACTGCAGGGGAGGGGTGTGCGAGTGGTGTGGCTCTGGTGGGGAAGGGAACCAGCTCAGAGGAACATCCCTGGCTCCTGCCCTCAGCCTTTCAAAGGTTCAATGGAGTGGAATCCGCTCCTTCGAGGCCATCCATCCTGATGAACTGATTGACTTGACCTCACCCCAGAACCCCAATCCACATACCCCTGAAAGAGCACCCCGAAGGTTCTGCCTGCCAGGCCTGGCAAGTAGCAGGCAGGCTCCAGGTGCTGCAGGCCCCCCAAAGCCCCAGACATCCAGGTCCCGCGTAAGCAGCCTTCCTTCTCCATGTACCCTCCCCACCTAGGTCACAAGGACACTGATGATCACCTATGTCCCCAGAGACATCCAAGACCCTGATATCATCATAAAGCACTTTCAGTAAGTGGGTTGGGTGGACGAACATGGACAGCCTCCTCCCAGGAACCCTGCCTGGATTCTTCTGTGGGTAGTGAGTCCGCACAGGAGGGTGAGGTGAGAGACACCCCAGGTGGTAGCTCACCCTGGACTGGGCTAAAGATCAGCCTTTCAGAATGGGGGAGTCCTAGAGCCACAGCAGGTCTTCTAAAGTCAGGGGTTCCCTGCATAGCATGGGTGTTGTGGGGGAGCTAGTTTTCCTTTCCCTCGTCACTCCAACTACGAGCCCAGGGCGTTCCTGGGCCACGGTCACCTAGGATAGGTCATCTTGGGGCATCTGTTGTCACCCAAGTGTCCAGCCCCAGGAGCTAACTATCTCTCCATGAGCAGCCATTCCAGCTCTGCCCCTGGGTCATCTGGGAAGGATGTGGCAAATCTCAGATTATAGGGATCAACCCCAAAGTTTGGCTTTAAGAGCAAGAGCTGGATTCTCCATCCAAGACCCAGGAACCATAGGCTGCTGAGCCCCCAGCTCTGTGGGCTGTAGCTCTGGGCCCAGGGTGGGGTGGCACATCCTCAGCTCCACAGCTGGCTCAGCATCCATGTTTGTGGCTGCAGCGAGGCCTATCCAGGGTGCGTAGTGACCAGAGTCCACTTCTGCTATAACGTCAGGACCCTCATTGACTTGGACGATCAAAGGTGAGGCTGCAGCAGGGGCGTCTGTCTCTGGGATGGGGGTAGAATGGGAGAGTGTGGCTCCGCTGGCCCCTGACTACAAGACCCTCCCGCTCCCCATTGCCTGCCGGCTGACAGGCGCCATGCGATGCGGGGCCGGCTCTACTACACAGCCAAGGCCAAGAGGCATGGGAGAGTGATGATCAGGATCCACCCCTGTTCCCGCTTGTGCTTTTGCAAATGTTGGACCTGCTTCAAAGAGGTAAGTGGCACGGGTATCCGGGGACACAACAGAGGAAGGGCTGGGGCCCCGGGTCTCCAGGCTCTGTCCAGGGCTCAGGAAGTGGCCCAGTCTGCACCCTCAGACCCCAGGCCCTTCCTTCCTCCCCACCCCTCCTGCCTCCCATGGAGAATGTAGAGGAGGGACCAGGGAGGCTTGCTTTGTCCCACTTCTAGTCTTGGATGGGAGGACCAGAGAGAAAACACTAGGCTGCAGTAGCCTGCCAGGCCTCGGGCTTTCGAAGAGATAGGACAGGAACACTTGAAGGCAGTGGGCTTCGTCTTATCACCCACCCATTGTGGCTGGAAGGCAGCCTCAAGACTCGAACACTTGCCTCAGGGCAGCACTGAGCTCCAGTCCAGAGAAAGAATCAACCCCCTTTCCTGAAAATGCTGCAAACATACTCTTTCACTCCTCTGGAGTCCACCCAAAATCCGAAACACCCCTAACCCCCAGCTGGGCCTCACTTTCCCCAGACCTAGAAGCAGGGAGCTAGTTTTAGAGTTGAAGCCTCTTCCTGTTCTAGTGTTGGGTGCTTTGAGCCCACCTGGGTCCTGAGCCAGGCTTCCCTGGGAGCTGGGAATGAACGGAGGCCTCGGGCCCACTGCCCTGTGTCCAGGCAAGGCCTTCCCGGAGCTCTGCCCCCAGCTCTGAGGGCCCCTCTCACCCAGGTAGACGCAGAGCAATATTACAGTGAGCTGGAGGAGCAGCTGACCGATGAATTCAACGCCGAGCTCAGCCGAGTTCCGCTGAAGCGTCTGGACCTGATCTTTGTCACCTTCCAGGACACCAGGATGACGACGCGGTGAGTGCCCCGTCCCAGGAGTGGGCCTCTGCTTCTCTGAAGCTACCTCCTTCCCTGAATTTCAGCCAAGGGGAGGAGGAGAGAGCCTCTCTCCAGTTTGCAATATCCTGCCCTCCCCAGCCCCCGCATATCCTCACAGGCAGCCTCCTGCCCAGAGCAGGGCCACACCCTTTCCCCCAGGGGCCAGCTCAGCTTGTCTCTGGTTACACCAGGTCCTGAGCGCCTCACTCCCCTATGTCCTTGCCGCAATGAGAGGGGTGGTCAGAGTAGCCTTTGAACTCTTGGTTCCTCTTCTGGGACAAGAACGATACCCATTTTCTCCCTCATCACTCATCATCCGCTCCTCACCACAAGTGACGGTCAGGGTAGAGAAGCCCAGCTTGCATTTCTCCTCTCCTGCTGCAGGCCTCCCCACTCCTGGCCTTCAGCCTCCTCTCTCCCGTACCCCAGCCTCTGGCAGCCCCACCTTAATAGGGAGTGGATTATGTCCACTCTAGAATGTTCTGGACGGATCCTTAGATCCTTAGGACTGGATCCAATAGGCGAGAGCCCCAGAATCAGTCTCTTGAGGGTCGTGGGGGCCCACCTCTCCCTGAGGAGCCTGATCATGGACAACACTGTCCTCGCCCACCCAGCCCTACAAAGGAGCAGTGGGATAGCCTAGCAATTAGTCACGAATAATTGTGTGCAACTTTGCAAATCTCAAATTTCTTTTCTGTCAAATTCGCTTATTTAGATCTTCCCTGTCCAGCTCCCAGAGGCTTAAGAAAGGATATATGTTCTAATTAGTGTGCGTGTCCTATGAAACACTGCGTCTACATAAGACTGTGCTGCTTATGTTCTGAGACATGGTTAATTACGGCGGAAGTGTGGAGGAGAAGGCCGAGATGGGGTCCTTTATGCGTGTGTCTTCAGGCACCTCAATTTAGTAATCTGTGCCATTGGGATTATGTTAATCACCAACAAGCACAGTGCTGGGCGCACAGAAAGAACTCCGTGATTGGCAGATATTGATATTTGGATGAGGGTGAAATTAGTGCCTCCCCTGTCAAGCTCTGAGAAGGAACATGTCTTGGTGGTATCTCTGCTGTCAAGGGGCCAAGACATTAACTGAGAGCCATGTGGTCCCCCCCCTTCCTGGGCAGTCCCTCCCTCTAACACCCCTTTCCTCCAGCGACTAGACCTCAGGATCTGCCCACCTCTAAGGGCCTGGGAGACAGGGCCTGGGAGACATAGCCAAGGCTTCAAGAGGCCCCAGGAAGTGTATGAGCCCCCAACCCCCCAAGCTCGTCATCTTCACCCCTAGACTTCTGTCTCCTTCCGTCTCCTTCCCCCATCTCGGCAGCATCCTAAAGGACTACAAGTTCGTCCAGTGTGGGGTGCTCCCCCAGCAGTCCTCGGTGACCACCATCATCAAATCCCACCGCTGGAGGGTTGCCTTTGCCCCACACCCCAAAGACATTATTTGGTAAGCCCCCTCTTCCACCCCCTCCCCTTTGAGACTGAAGAAGGCAACAGGCAACGGGCAACAGGACGGAAGATGAATCGGGCCCACTTTGTTGCCCATTTACGGCCCCCTCTGGGCTGGGCCATATCCTCTCCTGAGGACCCCAGCCTCTGCCACCCCCAAGCCCACCCCACCACAAGTGAGGATGGCACCAACTCCCGGGGGAAAGGTTTTTCCTGCAGAGAGAACTCATCTATTTTTTTGGCTCACCTGTGTGATATATTGAGAGCTTTTACAAAGGGTGTGATTGAGGGAAAGGTCCAGAGCCAGTGGCATGCAGGACTAGGTCCAAGGGGCTGAATGAGACCAGGGCAGCCTGGCCCACAGCTGGCATGCAGGAAATGACATGTGGGCTCTGTCGCAGGGCTGGGACCTGGGGTCCTAAGTGCACCTCTTTCATCCATCCCTCCCAGGAAACACCTGTCTGTCCGCCGCTTCAATTGGTGGATCCGCTTCATCGTAATCAACACCCTCCTCTTCTTCCTCTTCTTCTTCCTCACCACTCCCGCCATCATCATCAACACCATCGACATGTATAACGTCACCCGCCCCCTCGAGAAGCTGCAGGTACCTCCTCTGCTCAGGCCGGCCTGGGGCGCCAGGGGGGTGAAGGAAGAACGTAGAGGAGGATGGAATGGGGGGCCCACGGGGGCATGGATCCAGAGCCCATGCACCAACACTTTGGTGGAGGTGGCATCAGGGTAAATGGTGGCATGGAGTTTCCTTTGTTCTAAAGGGGACGGATACTCGTTGCTGCCCATCTTAGGGACTGGGACTGAGAGGCAAAGGGAGAGTGGGGGAGCTGCAGAGAGGTTCTGGGGTGAGTTTGGAGGAAAAGGATGGTCTAGTCCAGTGGTTCTCAACCTTCCTAATGCCGTGACCCTTTAATGCAGTTCATCATGTTGTGGTGACCCCCAATTTCATTATTACAAATTGAACTAATTAAAGCATAGTGATTAATCACAAAAACAATATGTAATTATATGTGTTTTCCGATGGTCTTAGGCGACCCCTGTGAAAGGGTCGTTCGACCCCCAAAGGGGTCGCGACCCACAGGTTGAGAACCGCTGGTCTAGTCAATCGTGGGCTCAGAGAGCTTCTTTAGATCCACCATCCAGGCCTAGCGGTGCAGAAGGGGCAGCAAAAGGCATGGCAGGCGCGGCAGCTCTGGTCCCCCCACGTTCTAGAGCGGGGCCCGTGTTTGGGGGATAGGGTTGAGGGTGGGGAGAGTGCGGTAAGCTCCAGCACAGCCTTCTGGTAGAAGGAACACCCCAGATCTGTGTTGGGTCCCTCACTTCCAAGATGGGAGTGCTGGGCCCACAGGAGCCATTCCTGAGTCAGAAGATGCTCCATACTGACAGGGGGTCCAGGATCCAAACTGGCCCATTCCACATTCTATAGCCTCAGGCTGTTTTCACGGGCCTAGAAGGCCTCTTTTCAGATTATCCTCACCCCTATTCCAGCATCACACACGCGTTCTCTCTCTCTCTCTCTCTCTCTCTCTCTCTCTCTCGCTCTCTCTCTCTCTCTTACTTGGGCCCTCCTTTGTCATCTTCACGATAGGCTCCAGGCAGGAGCTCCACAGCTCTCCCTGGGGATTCGTTATATATATTATTGATCTCAGAGAGGAATGGAGAGGGAGCGAGAGAGAACCATCCATGATGAGAATCACCGATCTGCTGCCTCCTGCACACCCCACACCAGGAATCGAGCCCGCAACCCGGGCATGTGTCTTGACCTGGAATTGACCTGGATGACCTCCTGGTTCATCCACTGAGCCACGCAGGCTGGCCTCCCTGGGAATTCTTTATTCACATCCTCCCCCTTTTTGCCACTTCTCACACAGCATCCCATTAAACACAGTGTCATCTCCCTGAGGTATGAGACATGAGTGACAGCAGCTGGTTCTGGTCCAGGCTGCCCCTCCAGCAACCTTAGCATAGAAGGTCTATGCCCCTTGGATGCCACTTGACCTTAGGGTGGGAGCCTCTGTGCCACCAGCCAGGCCGACCCCTGGCCAGGAAGGCAAGTGAGAAGGGCCAGGCCCACTGTGCAGCTCAGGGAAACCAGACCTGCGCTGGGGCCAAGCTGGAGAAGAGGCCAGGTGTGCGGGAGAAGGCAGAGGAGGCCTGGAAGGAGAAGGGGCCTTCTTGCACTGATGTCTCTCTCCCTCTCCTGCCCCGCCCCTGCAGAGCCCGATCATAACCCAGTTCTTCCCCTCCCTGATGCTCTGGGCCTTTACAGTGATATTGCCTCTGATCGTCTTCTTCTCTGTCTTCCTGGAGGCCCACTGGACCAGGTGAGCTGGGGCCTCCTCTCCAAGACCTGTTCTTCCCAGCCCTTCCCCTGTCCTCCCCCCACCACCCACTAACCTGGTGCTCTGTCCTCCCATCTGGCCTAAGAAATGGAATTGGATACCCAAAGCCATCCCAAAAGGGTAAGAGGAGGGCTGCATCATCTCTGGGTGTCTGGCCTCAGGGATGCTGAGACAGGGCCACTGTATAAGAGATGTGGGGCCAAAACCAGGTGTCCTTGGGCGAGAGCTTCCAGCTGTGCACTGAGGGGGTGGAGCTGTGGGCAGAGAGGAGAGAGCAGGACTGGTTTGGAGAATGTCCAGAAGGCTGCTATGGCCAGCGCAGAGGAGCCCGTGAATTCAAACTGACTGTGGACCCATCTAGCCCATACGGGGCCCACATGTTAAGCAATCAGGAACCATTTCCCATGGGTGAGCCCTAGTAGTTCTATGGTGGCTAATTGGATGCAAAGTATTTATTATATCCTGGGCAGGTGGACCTGCTCTGGTCTGAGGGCTACGTGGGTCTCAAAAGTTATTTCCTGCACCAACGTTCCTACCACCCTCCCGGCAGCAAGCCAGGAGGTTTGTCCTAACAAATCCTTCCTGGTGTCTCCTATGGCCAAGAGCAGGGCTTGTGTTGATCATTAAAACGCCAAAGGTATTTTGAATATCATTGGTAATGTCCCTTTAACTATGTGGCACAGATGCCTCCCCTTCCTGTGCCCAGGTTAGATAGCACTAGTTGATCATGCGATGCTTTCCTGCTGCTGCCAGGCACAGCACGCCTCACAGTCCTCCATGGAGAAGGCATTGGTATGCGCTAGTAAATCAATTTTCTAGGCCAGGTAGCGGTCTCTCTCTCTGTCTCTTCATTCTGTAGTTTTAAGCCTTTGGTTCTTATCACATCTCACTCACTGATGAATCTCTGTTCCCTTCCAGATCAAATCAGAACCTGGTCATCGTGTATAAGTGCTACATCTTTCTCGTGTTCATGGTGATCATTCTGCCCTCTATGGGACTGACCAGGTATCTCACCTCTCATTATTTCTCCTTTCTCAGTCAGGCTCAGCCTAGCGTTGGAACCTCCTCTTTCGGATACTGTCGGTCTACCTGTAGTTGCTGCAAATCCATTCCTCGATTGGCAGTCCAGGGGGCTTGTCATGAGCCTAGCATGTCCCAGGTATCATGCTAACTCTAAGGTGTCAGCCATGAACGCTGCCCTCACAGAGCTTACCATCGAGCTGGGGTGACAAGTCATGCCTACCAGCTAACTGAAAGCCAAACTGGGGACCACGCAGTAGAAATTCAGAAGGAGAGAGCACTATGGGAGAAATGGCTGTGGGAGAAATTTTGCTAAAGGAGGTGGCCTTGAGCTGAAAGGCCAAGGGCTAGGGGCAGGATGGCCCAACATCAGGAAGGAAGAGAGGCAGCTAGAACATTAGGGTTCAAGACTCTTTGGGACTTGGGAAAGGGAAGTCAGTCCAAGAAGAATTGAACCTAAGGCCTTAGTTCATAAATTCATTAACTAAAGGGCCTGCCTTGTTCTTGCTTCTAGTTTGGATGTCTTTTTCCGCTGGCTCTTTGACATCTACTACCTGGAGGAGGCCTCCATCAGGTTCCAGTGAGTACGCGAGTGCATGTTGCAGGTGCACTCCCAGTGTGCACTGGGGCTCTGTGGGTTCGCACCAGGATGTGGATGTGTGCACCCTTTACTTGTTCACACAGGGAGAGACGAATGCACGCAGGCACCTCATTAGGCAGCCTCTTAACCTTTCCTGTGCTGTGGGCTCCCAGGGCAATCTGGTAAAGCCAGGGCCCCTTCTCTGAATTTTTTGAAATAATTGTAGATTCATAGGAAATTGTCCCTCCCCCCCAAAGTGCCCTGTGTTCCCTTCACCCAGGGTCTCGCAATGGTAATATCTTGCATGACTCTAGCACAATATCATACCCAGGAAATTGACATTGAAACAACTCACAGAGCTTATTCAGGTTTGGCCCGTTTTACAAATACTCCAAGTAGATGTCTTCAAATACACAACATACCTGGGTTACAAAGAATAGCAACTGCACTGAAGTCTAGTTATCAAGTAATTTAAAAATCAAACTTGTAACACGATCTTTGTAACACATTTAATGGCAGGACAATGCGTTTGAAATGTAGGCAAGCTAACGTTACGCTTTATTGTCTTAGAGGCATCAGTGTGAACGCTGATGCGACTCAGCTGGAAGAAGAATATTAAATGGGGTTGGGGGAGATCTCTGACAAGGCAACAGGCAGGTCGCGTTGGACCTCCAGCCAATTTCAATTTTATGTTTTATTTCTAAGATCGCCAATGTTGAAAAGCCCAATTTTCAAAGACGTAATGTTGCAAATGACACCCACGCTACCATAGCTCGCTCTGTAGAGCAAGCACCAGAATTCTCCAAGGTTTCTGTACTTTCTGCAAACCCTAATTGCAATCAGTTGTAAGCGTTTTCCCAAGATGAATGAGTTCATCTTTGGCTATTTTACGTCTTGAACACGGTTTATGTATGAGAAAGAAAAGCACTGGGAGTTCATGCCAACTCTGATGCCACGGAAGTACAGCTTCAGAAGGAGTTCTGAACTATGCCCAGGGCTCACTGACTTCTCTCTTCAAGGAAGGCGACAGAACTGTGTAGATGGGGACACCAGTGTGAGACCAGGCAGCTTGGCCATTAGGTGGCTGAATGACTCCTAGTAGAAGTTGGCTAGTTATCTCAAATACACGTCGGCAGAGAGGAAATTTTCCATCGGGCAGGGTCTAGTGGCATGCCGGATAACTCACATCGTTTTGAAGTGGGGATCAGCACAGATGATACTGTAAGATGTCAGCAATGACTGCAGCATCATATAAAACAAGGTGATTTCAGTGGCTGACAGACCCACAGCCATGGCTGACATGGCGGTGGTTCTTTGCTCACATTCTTAATGGGAGGAAATGCTAAATTGCAGTTAGAAGTTAGTGGAAATAAAGATGTAATTTTTCTCCATTTAATGTAATTTTATTGATTTCAGAGAGGAAGGGAGAGGGAGAGGGAGAGAGAGAGAGAAACATCAATGACGAGAGAGAATCATTAATCGGTTGCCTCCTGCACGCCCCCTACTGGGGATCGAGCCAGCAACCTAGGTATGTGCCCTTGATCGGAACGGAACCTGTGACCCTTCAGTCCACAGGCCGACACTCTATCCACCAAGCCAAACCGGCTAGGGCTATTTTTTCCCCACTTAAAGCCACAGAAACTCCCACCTCCCCCTCAAATTCTACTTGTGGACTCTCCTGGGTGTGTGGGTCCAGGACAAACAGCCTGCTTTAGATAAAGCCAGCACATGTATCTCCCAACATATCCACATTTTATGGACACCATCCCCATCCCTGCTCCAAAGGGCCCTTGCTAACTTAAACAGGGCTGGGAACACATGTGTAGGAAACTAGTTCTCCCCAGCTTGACAAGGCAACAGGCAGGTCATGTTGGACGTCCAGCCAATTTCGATTTTGTTTTTTATGTTTAGGTTTACAAACGCTGAGAGTCCCAGTTTTCAAATATATAATCCCCACCCCTTTGGTTCCTTTCTTCGCTCACTCTCCTCCTCCCGCTCACACCTCTGCCTTTCTCTCTCCCCTGGCTCTGCTGCTGTCTCCCACCCTCGCCATGCCCAGGTGTGTGTTCCTGCCGGACAATGGCGCCTTCTTCATCAACTACGTGATTACATCAGCTCTACTTGGCACGGGCATGGAGCTGTTGCGCCCGGGGTCCCTCTTCCTGTACACCACCCGCCTCTTCTTCTCCCAGTCGGAGCCAGCGAGAGTCCACATCAGGAAGGTGAGGGCCAGCTCTCCCCCAAGCACAGCCCTCAGAGTGGCCCTTGGGAGGGTGTCAGGACGGGGGCCTCCTGGAAGCCCCGAGTGTGGGGGGCGTGGTGGGAGGGGTGCTTCTTGGGCTTGGAAGGCAGGATCCCAGACTGATAAGGAGCCCCAGGAGCAGCCGGGCCACCTTCGGTGACTCCTGTTTCCTGCCCAGGACCAGGCCATGGAGTTCCAGTACGGGCGTGAGTACGCGTGGATGTTAAACGTCTTCAGTGTGGTGGTGGCGTACAGCATCACCTGCCCCATCATTGTCCCTTTCGGTGAGTCACACCCAGGGCTGCACACCCTCAGTCTGGAAAGAGGAGGAGTCGAGCCCCACAACATCAGGCCACGCTCAGGAACAGGAGGAAACCTGGGGTGGGATGGCCTGTCAGCTGGGCAGGGGTGTCAGGGCCAGGGCCAGGTCAGGAGGTGGAGGTGGCACGGCTATTGACATAGGACGTTTGTTAAGTGAATGCATGAGTGAATGACTCTTCACCGAGTTGGCAGAATAGGTTCTGGGGCTCACAGGAAGATGCTGGTTCCAGAGGTTGGCACCACGGGGCTGCCACAGCCTGTCCTTGGCCCTTGCTGCTCTGACTTCTCAGTTGTGTGTGGGCCTTGGGATAGCATGAGCCCCGATGTGGAGGGGAGGGGGGTGGGACAGCCACTGAGTGTGGCTCTGTTTTCCGGCCCCAGGGCTGCTGTACCTGTGCATGAAGCACATCACGGACCGCTATAACATGTACTACTCCTACGTGCCCACCAAGCTCAACGAGCAGATCCACATGGCCGGCGTCAACCAGGCCATCTTCGCGCCGCTGCTGGGTCTGTTCTGGATGCTCTTCTTCTCCATCCTACGATTAGGTCGGTACCAGGCCTGCCCAGCTACTCCACCTCTGCCTGCCCTGCTCCCCTCCCCACAGCTCTGCTAGAACAGAAAAGGCGAGAGGAGCAGGCACTGCTCATTGAGCATAGTTAAGCCCAGTGGCTTCTCGAGGCCTCAGGGCTTCTAGGAGAGCCTTTAAGATAAGGGGAGGGCTTGGACCTCCGCCATCCAAATCCTTTGCATTTTGGTTTACCACCCTCAGGGAAGAAACATCTTATTCCTTCATTCTCACTCAGGGCTGGCAGAAAATAAGATATTAGCTCTCAGGCTCAGTTCCCATGACATTCCCTCTGGGACCCTAGATGATGGCTGGTCTTATGAGTTGCCCAAAACCTGGAGGAGGATTCCGAGTCTGCCCCCCCGGCAGCCAGCTTTTGCCTCCTCTTGGCTCCACGCAGCTGCTGTCCCTGTTCCCACGGGCCAGAGACTGGAAATCCGCTCTGAGGCAAGAAGGGTCACGCTGACCTCCTCTCCTCCTTCCTCCTCGTGCCCCATACTGTTTTCTGCCTCCCCAGACACGGGCCTTCCCTCGGGGACACTTGCCCTTCACCGTCTCAGTGGCACGGAGAAGGGAGAATCACAAACATGGGTCCTTCCTCCCCCGCCTCCGTGGCATCTGTAAACACGCAGCTCTCAGTCACCCCCAGTTTCATATCCCCCTCGCCTTCTCCTGCCACCTCGCAGATTTCACTTTTATCATGCCTTTTTCTAAGTAGGAAGGACTGCATGTTTATGATCAAAATCAGAAAGGTCATCATTTGAATCCTCTGGAGCCTGAGGGCAGCTGCTCCCAGGCCTCATTCTGTGCACATGTGTTTGGTTTATTTTCGGGGGGGGGGGGGGGGGGGGAGGGCAAAGTGGGAGGGAGTTTATAGATTTATTGCTGCTTTTTGAAATTTCAAAATTCTCTTTATAACATTCAGTCCTGTATCCCAAGTTTCTTCACTGAACATTATGTTCTGAGCAACCTCCTGTGTTATTAAAATACTATTTGAGCTCATGCCTCTTACTGGCTGCATTAAACCAGCAGTTTTTAGTCAGTTCTCCGTTGTTGGAGATCCGTGCTGTTTACCATTTTTTGCTATTATAAACACATAAGTATAAGCACTATGCAGTAGTGACGTAAAGACTGATCTTTAATGTTTACCTAGTTACTAATTGCTACCCTAAAAAAGTTACCAAATAGCACCAAGCGAAACATAGATGACTTTTACTTATTTTACTTTTGTGTGTTTTTTTTATAAATAGTTCCCTTTTAAAAATTTATTTTAAATAGAGAGAGGGAGGGAGAAGGAAAGAGAGAAAGAAACATCGATGTGAGAAACATGGATCGGGTGCCTCCCGCAGGTGCTCCTACTGGGGCTCAAACCTGCAACCTTTCGGTGCATGGGACGATGCCCCAACCAACTGAGCCACACCAGCCAGGGCAACAGAAGTGACTTTTGAGTTCTGGGTTGCTTTTCAGAGCCCTTAGCACAGATTACCGTGCGTGCGCACTTGGAAAGGGCTCACAGGAAAGGTGTGGGTCACAGACTGTAAGTGGGGGCAGTGGCACAAACGAGTAACTCCAAGGTACTTCCCAGGGACTGTGAGAGAGGAGGTGACTGACAGGCGGAGAGGGACATGTTTAATGGGCACAGCTCCGTTCCTCAAGCACCAACCCCTTTTCTTCTCCTTGGCAGGTTCATTCCACAGCATCACCATCTTCTCCCTCGCCTCCCTTATCGTTTCCATGGTAATCGCCTTCCTGGGCACTCTTATAGGGAGGCTTCCGAGGGCAGAAAACTATGAGGTGAGTTGCCAGCCTGCCTTTCCTTCACTGGTTCTCCCCAGCCCCTGGGGGACAGAGCCCTAGGATACCCTCCTATGGGGTGCACAAACTCAGTGTGTGTGTGTGTGTGTGTGTGTGTGTGTGTGTGTGTCCCTTGCACTGCTCCCCTCACAGGGTGGGATATTTAGAAGACAGTTGTCCTCTCCCCTTCTCCCCTCTGACACCTCCTCCCAACAGCAGGCCTCTGGCCCATCCCTGCTACAGTGCGAGCTGCTCAGCACTGAGCCGGGAGCACCACCCCAGGGGCTGGCGAGCTAAAAGAAGATGGAGCAAAGCAGAAGGGCAGGGGTAGTGAAGGACAGTGGCCTGGGGACGAGGCAGTCATCACTTTTAGGAGTTCCACCATATTGGCCTTGAGGGTGTCTGGAGGGGCACCTGCTCTCTGGGCCCCATGACTCCTTCCGCGCTCTGCCAGTGGGGCCCAGCCTAGTCAGTAGAGCAGGGAGCCAACCCCTGCCCACTGAGGGCCCTGCCAGCAACGCTGTGCGCTCTCAGCAGCATTTCCCAAAGGCAGGCATCTGTGTGAGCACTGGAAGGACTTCCAGTGGGCCCTGACATGCTTTCTCGTGGTTACACGTTTATTTTTCTGTGGGTCCCTATTTATTTCTTCTTCCGCTTATAGCAACTGACACAAGTTTTCTGTTTATACTAGTGAAGTGTTCCCTTTTAAAATGCACTTATGTAACGAAAAGAAGTAAGTTGATCTGAAGCACTGGCACCGGCGGAGTCCGAGGAGGGAGCCTCTGGGAAGAGGAGCCTCTTGCTTCTAGTGGATCTGCCGTATCTGGGACCCTGGGCACAAGCCCTCACTGCCCTCCCTTCCTGGCCCCCTCCTCCATCCCCTGGCCCGAGTGCCAGGCTAGCGAGTGACACCTCTGCCTCTGTCTTCCCAATACAACGATGCCACGTGATCGTGTTGTCCGAGTGTCCCCTCTGGAGAAGGAAGGTGGCAGGGGACCTAGACCATAGTGGTTTAGGATGCGTTCCAGCTACAGGGGGAAATTCTCGGGGGGAGAAGAGAGATTTGAAATAAAGGCATTTCCTAGACTCAAAGCAGAATCATCTTTGAACCCCGATCCCAAACCTACGTTCTTCCCCCAGTGTGGCCCTTGGGAATGGCGCGTCCTGGAGGGTCGCCCTAGCATCCCAGTCGCCTCTCTGTTCCCCTGGCTTCAGCGGGGCTGCAGGTCTGGGAAAGCAGATCAGTTGAGTTCAAAGGGAGCAATGGGCCCGGGTCCAGGGCCAGGCTCCTCTGGACGTGGGGAGGGAGAGGGCAAAGGGCAGATGCCCCCATTCTGTGACCCTCCACGTTTCTCCCCACTGCTGCAGCCGGAGGAGGAGATGGAGACCGTGTTTGACATGGAGCCAAGCAGCACCTCCTCCACGCCCACCTCCCTTGTGAGTCAATGCCTTCTCCCCGGGGGACAGGTCAGAAGGGGATGCCTAGAGGGGGGCTACTCCAGTGGCACTGTGGGGGCACCAGCATTTAGTGCCCGCCCTGGGTATTGGGGTGGAGACGGGCCCCCCTCCCTGGGCTCCCTCCTCTGATGCAGCAGGATTTGGCCCAGGTCCAAATGCTGCCGTGGCCCTGGCTGAAGAGCAGGGAAGATGGAAGAGGCATGTTTAACTCAACAATCTCTAGAAGAAATTCAAAGAGGAAGATAGAGGTCAGGGTGAACTCGGACACATCCACAGAGAGCTCAGTCGTGTAGACGCAGGGACGTGCTGGGGCTCGGCCTCAGGAGCGAAGGCTGCCTCCAAGGGCACAGGTGCGCAGACAGAGCTACAGGGAGCTATTGCAGGTCTGGACGGAATGGTAAGGCCGGGGCAGCGCCAGATGAGCGGGCCCATCGGCATGTGAAGAGATGAGGCCGGACTCAGAGTGCAGGGGTCCAGCAGGCTGGGCATTGGCTCCCACACGGTGGCTCAGCCTAGAGGGGCATGAGCACTCACCCACCTCCCAGCCACAAGTATGGATGCAGGGCCACTGAGGCCAAAGCCCGAGCACCTTGAAGGAACACTGAAGAGGGCACTCAGGGAAGGCTTCCCGGAGGAGGAGGGGAGATCTAATCTCACTCCCGGGATGGGAGTCAGGGTTGGCAGGTGGAATAGGGTGTGGGGGAAGAGCATTCGAGGAAGAGGATCAGCCTATGCAAAGGCCTGGAAGAGACGATCGGGAACATGTGGGGAACCGAAGACAGCCTGATGGAAACTCAGAGTGGGCGGCAGGGCCCGGTGGAGAGCAGGCTCTTTAGTCCGGGCAGAGCAGGTGACGTGCAGGCGCGCCCGTGCTGGACGTGCGCACCCCGGTGCGCAGAACTCCTCCATTCTCGCTCTCGCTCTTTATGATAAACCCACACAGTAAGGGTTTTTAGCCTCATTTTACAGATGGGAAAACTGAGGCTCAAAAAGGCCAATGAATTTAGACCCCAGGGTGCTACAAGGCAGGGAAATGCAGAGCAAAGATTGAGCCAGGTCTGACTCTAAAGCATGAGCTTAAAAATAAAAATTACCGGAATTGATTTTTCTAATCTTTCGTCATTGCAACAGTGGTATATGCAGATATTAAGGGGGAAAACAGCTAAGCAAAAATAAGAAAACAAAAAGCCCATATTTTCACCACCCAGAGATGAGCACTGATACCTAAGTTATAATCTTCCATATATAAAATTTTTGCTAAAGTGAAATAATACTGTACACCGATAGATAACTCATGTTTTCGTTAACGATCTCCATCTTTCCATATAAATTTTTACCTCTTCAAATACTCAGTCCATGTTCAAATTGTCCCCCATGGTCCAGAAATATCTTTCACAGCTTGTCCAAAAGAATCCATTCTCTGTGCCCCATTAATCCGGCCCTTATGCATGTCCCTTTAATTCTAGCACCTTCCCTTTTTAATGCTCGTTGGAAAAACCAAGCCAGGAGTCCTGCAGAATGTCCCACCTTCTGGGTTTTTCTGTTTCTTACAGCAAATTCCACTGTCTCCTGTACTTCCTAAAAACTAGAAGTTAGTTCCAAAGGCTTGATAGATGCCAGTTCGACACTAGGTGCCAGACCACACTCCAGGCAGCTCTGTGCCTCACACCAGATGCGTCATGTCCCTTTTACTCCCATTCATGGTGCTGAGGTGACTCCCTGATCAGGGGTGACCGCTGGCTTCTTCTATTGTTCGGCTACAATTTCCCCACTTACCGCCAACAGGTCATCTGTGGGGTTTGCTTTGGCGTTAAGCAGATGTCTAGACTCTTCTGTAGGGAAATTGTTCCCGCATCAGCGAGGGCTGCTTGGTTTTACTGAAATGAATTCCTACAGGAAAGGCTTAATTGTATCCCATAATTCCCTACTTTTAAAATAAGGAGTTGGTTTGAAAGCTGTTCCAAGTGCTACCCCTAGTACTTCCTGTGTGTCTTCCTGGGTTTGACAACAGTCTCGGTTTCAAATCCTGATTCCCAACCAATGACCCAGCCTGAGGCAGTTGTGGATGCGCCTTTGAAATTGTATTAGAAAGTCACTAGCTCAGGAACGGGGGAAGGGTCTCCCCAGACCGCAGCACAGGCCAGCCTACTGGCATCTCCCCCCGGGTCCGGCCTGACCCGGCACCCAGAATGAATGGCACAGGCGCTGGAGGAACAATGCACTGACTAGGCCTGGGAGCTTGTAGATGCCCATTAAATGACCAAGAGCAACTGGGCAGAGGGATGGCCAGGACTTGGGCAGCTGGTGAAGAAGGACCGTGGCTCCAGGGGCCAGAGGCTCTGGGGGTAGGGCGTAAGGTAAAGGGTGTGTCCAGGATCTTGCCCCGAATGTGACCTCACTTCGATCTCCCCCTCTCTGTCCTGAGCAGCTGTATGTGGCCACCGTGCTGCAAGAGCCAGAGATGAACCTGACCCCAGCCTCTTCGCCCGCCCAGCACACCTACGGCACCATGAACAGAGCGCCAGACGAGGGAGAAGAGGAGAGTGGTGTGAGGGGCTTTGCGAGGGAGCTGGACTCGGCCCAGTTCCAGGAAGGCCTGGAATTGGAGGGCCCGAGCCAGTACCACTGACCAGGACCCGAGACCTCGCCCTGGCAGCTCCAGCTGGGAGTGGCAGCCAGGGGAGGGCCAGGCCGGGGGAGGCAGAGGGCAGCCCGGACCTCCCCGCGACTTCCTGCAGACTTCGGAAAGGCCTGAGGAAGACGTCTGCCCATCTGGCCATTGGCCACGTGGAGGCCCCGGCCTGCTGACCAGCTAGAATGGGAGGTGCTGGGCAGTGCACAGGGACCCCAGGATGAGGTAGAGGACACAGGCAAGGGCCATGCCTTGGGAGAGGTGGCTGAAGCCCTGGACACAGAGCCGGAAGGCTCGGGACCTTCCTGGGGTCAAGATGGAGAGACGTGTGCATAAGGGAAGAGGCGGAAAGAAGCCCGCTGACGACTCCCTGGGGTCTTCGCTGCCCTGCCAAGGAGCTTCTGCTGCTGCTCCCACCCACCCTGCCCCACTCCCGGCCCCTCCCTCTGAAGAAGCAAAGGTACGTGTGCTGGGCCTCGTGGACAAGACAGAGACCACCTCACCCCGGCTTCCTCCCCTGCAGGGGGTTCTGTAAAGAGGACATTTCTGCCTCCACCGGGCAAGGGGCAGCTGAGACCCAAGACTAGAGAGAAGGCGACTGACGCCCTCCTGTTCCTCTGCCCCCGACAGAAGTCCCCGGGGCAGCAGGGCAGAGACCCTCCCCTTTCTATTCCTGTAAGAGTCGCTGGGACACGATCACTCAGGACTCATTAAACAGGACCTGTGTGCATTTTGATAAAGGCAAACCTCGGCTGTTACTCTGAGGGGGGAGGGGCAGAGGCAGAATTCACGGAGTGGGGGTCTTCTCCCAACACGTCAGGGGATGGGAAACCAGGCACAGCTCCCCAAGCCCCAGGGCCTAATCAGAGGACCCCACAGGCCAAGGAGGTGGCCCCTGAGAACTGCTCCTGCCTCATGCCCACCTCAGCGCCTGGGCCCCGTGTGGCTGAGGTGGGCAGCAGCTTGGGGTAAGGAGCCCTTGCTTCAAACCGAAGGCCCTGGCCACTCCCCGCCCTCCAGGTAAGACCTTGCCTCTGTTCTTGAACTGAAGACTCAAGTGGTCTCCAGGGTGGTCCTGGCTATGACACTGCTGAGGCCCGGCACGGAGTGGGTTGGGGTGGGGCTGTGACCTCCCGAGAAGCCCCTTCTGGCAGAGGAAGGTGCCTCCCAGAGCTGCCACCTCCTGAGGCCTGGAGCCAAATCCTGAGCAGAACCAGTGCTGGGGACACCCAGGACCTTTGCCCCAGGCAGGGGGTGCAGGCCTCTGCCTCCGGGGACAGGTCTCCATCAGGACTACCAGGCGGCCCAGCAGATGCGCACACAGAGAAGGGCCAGCGGGGCCTCCGTGGACCAGGACAAGCCAAGTCGAATGGCGTCTGCATGCTCTAGAGCTCCTTCCTCCAAAGGCCAGGGCCCCTGCAGCCAACCTGCTGAAGGTGGGCCCCGGGGCCCCTTGCTGGGTCCCAGGCTCATGGGTGACCCTGAACGATGTCCTTGCTTCATCCTTGCCCACATCCCAGCTCCAGAAGTTTCAAGCTTCACCCAGAGATTCTCCTTGGCCCAGACTTTGGCTTGAGGGATCTTTCCAGAGAGCTTGAGTCTGCTAGGGAGGAGGCAAGCTTCCCCCTCCTACTCCAGCTCGGAAAAGGAGGGAATTATACCCAGTCAGTCCCTCATAACCCCAGGCCCCCTCCCCCGAGCATTCCACCAGCCACCAGAGCATAGGTCCTTTCCAGAGCAGGGTGGTCAGGGCCCCAGCAGAGAGCTCCAGGCACTGCCTGCCCCCCAGAGTGGTTTTTTGTGTTGTTGGGTTTTTTTGGGGGGGGCAGGTCCTGCCAAAAGCTGGCCTGTGGGCTCGCCTTCACTGGGCACCGACCTCTCCTCTCTCCTCCCCTGCCCACCTGGCAGCCTGTGGAAGCTGCATATGCAAAGGGTCACAGCAGATGATAGGGCAGTATGTCCGGAGGCGGGGCTTCCCTCTCTGAATTGGGGTCAAGTGCAGACTGGTTCTGAGAGAAGGCCATGCGAATGTTAGGAAAGTTCTGGAGTCCTCACTTCGCTAGCCTTCCTGGAGACCCAGGGCAACTAGCAAGGCCCCACTACAGCTGCTCAACCCCCTCCATCACTGTGCGGGGCGTGGGTGTGCTTTGGCTCCTGACCCCCCACATCCAGGCACCCCCCACCCCCCCCCCCCGCAGCTTGGTCTCAGCCTGCTCCTGCCTCACGCATTGGCCTCCACCTACCCCACTGGCCCACTTCCCAGCTGTCCCGCCCCTATCTGTCCACCGAAGCACCCCTCTCAGACCTGACCCATTCTGGAGGGAGCTGCCTCCAGGGTGGGGGACCCGGTATAGAGCCTTCAAGAAGTGCCCCCTCAGCCTAGAGCAGCTCCACGCCTGCCCCTTCCTCAGACGCTCCTGGAAGCCAAGTGCCTATCAGCAGCATTGCCACCTCTGGGGACCCACGTGAGGGGTATGACTTTCCTTGGCCACCACCACTGAAGGAATGTGCCAGAATGCCGAACCTTCTTGTTATCAATGCTGTGACCGTGCCTTGAATAAACAGTCCTCCCAACCTCTGCTGCCTGTGCCTCTGCCTCTGCCCCCTCCCCCCGCCCCCCACCCCCAAACGGCTTCCCTCCACCTGGAAGGGATGAGCTCACGGGGATGGAGCACCACACCTTCATGGCTCTGGCCCCTGGGGACCCCCTCCCCCTGAGGCCTTTGGTGGCCCCTGTCCTCCCAGGCAAGGCCTGACAAGTGCGCCTGGTCTGCTGGAGAAATGGGACATGAACCTGCCCATTCTTTCTGCTGGGGTCCCCTGAGAGCTCCCTGAGCAATAAAGAACTCTGCTCTGTGACCTACCCAGCAAGCCCTCCGCAGCCTCCCTGGGCAGCAGGGGCCCCGGGGTGAGTGCTGGGCCCTGAGAGCCTGTTGGCCAGACTAGAAACCGGATGTGACACACGATGAGGATTTCAGATGGAAGCCCCCAGAAAGCGAGGCAGGAGGGCTCGGGTCTGCACCTGGGGTGGGGAGTGGGGGGGGGGGTGCAGGGGGGGGGGCAGGAGGAGGTGGAGGAGAGGTTGAGTATTAGGTGTGTGGGCTGGCAGGTCAGGCCTGAATGGGCTAAGAAAGACCCTCTAGCCAGTGCTAGTTCTGTCTGCTGTTGTACCAAGGAAAAGAGGAGAAAAGTGTCCTGCCCTGGGCCGTGCGTCCTGGCCGAGGACACCAGGGTTCTGGCCTTCCTCTCGCCGCTTGATGACCCTGGGATGGTCATCTCATCCAGGAAGGAGGGGCAGGAGGCAGGAGGCTGGCTGCTCTGCCTCATGACTGAACACAGCAGGTCCAGCCGGGGACCGAGGCAGCCTCCCGGGCGGGCACAGGGCTGTCCCCCGGCCTCCCTGGACCCTCTCCTGCACCTGTCAGTCCGCCAGTGGGCCTGGGCTCACAGCCCCTCACGGCAGGGCCCATGCCCTTGACCCTTCTCCCCTCAGAGCCATCTTTTCCACGTCAATCAGATGCAATGCACGAGGGCTGCCTCAGGGGACGGAGAAGTATGACGGCCACCTGGCTGCCTGGGAACGGGTGGGGCTGACGGCTGCTGTGGGAACAAGGGCCTTCTCCTGGGACCCGTGAACTCCCACCCCAACAGCTGCCTCTCAGGGTCTCCTTCCAGGGGCCGGCAGGCTCAGGGTCCCCCCTGCCGCCCCAGGCCGTTCCTTGGTCCAGCAGACCTCTCAGGGGACTCTGCTCAGGCAGAGACAGACGTAGAAAGACAAGCTGGAGAGGGAGGCTGTGGTCCCTCACGCGCTAAGTCCTGAAGGGAGAGTGGGGTCGGTCAGTCTCCTCTGTCCTCAGCAGCTGTGAAGACGGGAGGCCTGGAAGGTGGGGCTGGGCAGGGGGTGGGACTCGGGGACAGGTCAAGAGGGAGGCCCAGGACACTGGGTTGGTGGCTTCTGCCTAAGAGGGCCCTGGAGCTCCACGGGGCTGGGAAGGAGGCAGGAGAGCCTGGGCTCCGGGAGGCCCTCCAGGGCCAGCACTCTCCCAAAGCCGGGCGGGGGGGGGGGGACTCAGGTCCATCCAGTGACCTCCATGCGGGCCCATCTCCAGGTGTCTCAGCCCGCTCCGTGGCAGGCATGGGGGATCCTGTTTGTGGGAAGGCGGTCCACAGGTTTTCTCGGCAGAGGATGTTTCCTGGACACTTGACTATCCCCCAGCCTTGACAACCAGCCCGGCCCCTCTCAAGCCGCCAAAGCTGGGCTCTCCATCCTGGCTGCAAGTGAGCCTCCTGGAGATTTCAACAACCCCAGGTCCAGGACAAACTGAACTTTCTGAGGTGGGGCCTGGGCACGCCTAGTTTACACAAGCCCCCCAGGTGACTCCTGTGCCGGGAGAATTGAGTCCCTGGAATGGGGGAAGCTGGTCTCAGCACCTCACACTGTGTCTCACCTGGGGAGGGTGTGGCCCTGCAGCCTGGAAATAATTACAGCCCTCAGGCCGGGAACCCTCCTGCACTCTGCCTCCAGGGAGTACCTAGTAGGTAATCAAAGGTTAGGCCCAAACAAACGTTTGCTCTCCGGCTTATGAGGGATTAGTACCCAGCACAACTCCTCTGTAATCTTACTTTGCAGTAAGTACTACTGTGTGGGCCACACCCACACACCAGGCCTCAGGGGCACTTCTGGCTACCTCTTCCCTACCCTCCAAACGCAGAGCTCCAAGTGGCCGAACTGAACTGTCAGCCTTCCCTTTTCAAATGCAACCAATTATCAGCACAATAAATGTATATAGTGGAGCCTAGTCAGTTTGGCTCAGTGGATAGAGCTTTGGCCTGTGGACCAAAGGGTCCCAGGTTCAATTCCGGTTAAGGGCAAGTACATTGGTTGCAGGCTCCTCCCTGCCAACAGGAGGCAACCACTCTATGTGTTTCTCTCACCTCGATGTTTCTCTCTGTCTTTCCTTCTCTCTTCCACTCTCTCTAAAAATCAATGGAGCCCTAACTGGTTTGGTTCAGTGGATAGAGCATCGCCCGAGCGTCGACCTGGGGACTGAAGGGTCCCAGATTCGAATCCGGTCAAGGGCATGTACCTCGGTTGCGGGCACATCCCCAGTAGGGGGTGTGCAAGAGGCAGCTGATCCATGTTTCTCTCTCATTGATATTTCTAACTTTCTCTCTCCCTTCCTCTCTGTAAAAAATCAATAAAATATTTTTTTTAATTTAAAAAAAATAAAAATCAATGGAAAAATATCCTCGGGTGAGGATTAAAAAAAGGAATTTATATAGTGGGTGTCAGGTAGGGATAAGTGCTTTGGAGAGAAAACAAAGCAGGGGAGGGGGAGGGGAGTGAGTGAAGAGGGAGGATCCGGGCCGAGCTCCTTGGGAGTGAGGTGTGATGTGGGCACATAGGGCTGCACCCAGGGGACAGATCTGGAGCATCCGAGGACGGGTGGGCTGCTCTGACCAGCATGGATGGTGTTTAAGGCAGCGATCGGCTGAGCCCTCGGTGGGAGCAAGTGGAGGTCAGGGGAGATCCAAGGGAGCGGGAGGAGAATTCAAAAGGAAGACTGAGCAGGAGGAGTGGAGTGGCAGCGAGGAAGGAAGAAAACCAGGAGAGCCTGTGTCCCTAGAGCCAGGAAAAGGAAGGAACTCAAAAAGGAAGGAGGGAGCCCCGGCTCTAGTGTGAAGGAAAACCCCTATTCTGTAAAACTACTGTTTGGAATTCTCTGCTATTCTTTGGACGGCCTCTTATTCTGAAAAAATAACTTTGCTTTCTAGCCTGCTTGAATAGTGGGGGAGATAAACTTAGCTGTCTGACCTTGTAGGCCAGAGACTAGATACACCCAATGCCATGCCAGGTGCATTTTTTAATTGGATAGAACTATATAGTTTTCAAGGCCGCCGCCAGCAAGCACACAAAGGGCTGGCTCTTCTATAAAAAGGGAAGTTCTACTTGTAACTTTGCTTAGATTTGGATTCATTTCCCTAGGCCCGCCGCGGTGAATAAAGTGTAACTCCAAACTCTCAGAGCGTTGTTTGGTTCTGGTCCGGTTTTTCTGTAACACTAGCACACTTGACAGTAAACTCAGGGCACAGAAGAATGAGTTCAAAGGTGCCATGGAGAAGCACCAGCCAAGTTAGAATGCTGGACAGGCCGTTAGGCAAACAAGCTGGTTTCTCCCACAAATCAAAGGTATGGGGGATGGGAGAGAGGCTGTAGAGCAGTGGTTCTCAACCGTGGCTGCACATTAGAATCACCTGGGAATCTTTTTAAAATCCTGATTTCTGGGCCTCAACCTCCGGAAATTCTGTTTCTTTGTTACTAATGTTGTGGCCCCACCCCATAACAAAGAAACAGAATTTCCGGAGGATGAGGCCCAGAACTCAAGATTTTAAAAAGATTTCCAGGTGAATCTAATGTGCAGCCAAGGTTGAGAACCACTGCTGTAGAGAATGAAAGGTTTGACACAACCAGATGCAATCGGTGGCCCTTGGTTGCACTTGAGTTGAACAAACCAGCTGCAGAAAGACATCAGGGGATTTCAAATATGCACCAGGCATTAGGTGAGGTTGAGGAGGGTCTGTTCATCTGGGTAGTGTGCTGATGGAATGGGTTAAGAGATGAACAACGTATCAGCTAGAAGTTCATATGGAAGACCCTACTGGTGAAAGACCAGGAAGGTGGGATTTGCTTTAAGACTCTCCAGCCAAATAAAAGGGGTGGGGAGCTCTTGAGCGCTCACCACTGATGCTGGGTGAAGGGTACATGGGATTCATGAGGCTCTGATTTTTGTGTATGTGAACATTTTTCCATAATAAAACGTTTAAAAATAAAGGAAAGAGTGATCAACTCTTCCCAGTGCTGCTGAGCAGAAGAGTAAGATGAGGACATGACCTCATGAACTTCCCAGGAGACATGACCCTGAATTTCCCAGGATAAAGGTTGTTGGTGACCTTGACCGGAACAGATTAGGGTGGGGATGAAAGCCTGGTTGAAATAGATTCCCATTTGCTCATACAAGTGAGGAAATGAAAAACTGCCAAGAAAGACAACTCTTTTAAGGAGTTTTGCTACAAAGGAAGTAACAGGGTGGGAGCTGGGGAGAGAAGAGGGGTGTAGGGCGAGGCAGTTCTTTGCATAAGATGGGACACGTGAATGGATAAACTGAGGAGGGCCCTAACCATTTTGGCTCGGTGGATAGAGCGTCGGCCTGCGGCCTGCGGACTGAAGGGTCCAAGGTTCAATTCCAGTCAAGGGCATGTACCTGGGTTGCGGGCACATCCCCAGTAGGGGGTATGCAGGAGGCAGCTGATCAGTGTTTCTCTCTCATCGATGTTTCTGACTATTCCTCTCCCTTCCTCTTTGTAAAAAATCAATAAAATATATTTTTTTAAAAAACTGAGGAGGAATACAGGAGAGGGAGAGGGGATTACAGGGCTAAGAGAGGGAAGGAACTACTCCCCCCCCACACACACACACACATACACATGCACGCACACACACATGCATGCACACGTGCACAAGCAGAAGGGTAGCCTTTAGGACAGGAGGAAAGCAATCATGCTTGGGATGGCTCAAGACACAGGTCAGAGGAGAGTGCTTGGTCTTGCCGAAGCCAGGTCACCCCGGTCACCTGAGTGGGTGTCAAACACTCGGGAACCGTGGGCCTGAGTCTAAGCTGTTACCAGATCTCACGGTGGAAGAGGCCCTCTCTCCGTGGAGCGTGGGATTTGAGGAAAAAATGCTTTCGGTGCCACAGTGGGAAAAGCATTCCTAACATGCTCCAGACCCACTGTCTGCAGTCACCCCTCCTGCCAGGCCTGGCCACCTGAGCCCGGCTGGGAGCTGGGAGTCTGCTGGCACCAGCCACATGGTCTTGGCTGAGAAAACCGAAGCCTCAGGGTGAGGACAGTGGCCCGGGTACAGCCCTTGCAGCCACTCACAGCCCAGCTCTAGGACCCCACACCTTGGAGGCCAGGAGCATGTCGGGGGTTAACCCCAAACCTGTTGATATGATACCTACTCCTTTTTTATTGAATTTATTGGGGTGACAGTTCACAAAACCATATGGGCTTCAAGTGTACAACTCAACAAAACATCATCTGCACACATTGCATCGTGCAGTCAACTCCCCAAATAAAGTCTCTTTTTGTCCCAATCACACACACACACACACACACACACACACACACACACACGCTTTTGCCCACCTCCCCTCCCCTATACTCCTGGCTATCACCATACTGTTGTCTGTGTCTATGTCATATTTGCTTAATCACTTCATCTTCTTTCATCCAGCCTCCAGTTCCCCTCCTGTCTGAAAGCTATCAGCCTGTTTCATGTATCCATGCC
>NW_005871082.1:504721-597242 GCF_000147115.1 Myotis lucifugus
CTCCCCCCCCCCCAGGCCCTGCTAACTCTCTACCCCTATCTGCCTGAGCCTCCCAAACACACACACACACACACACACACACACACACACACACCTGCCCTTCAACTCCAATGTACATTCCAGGTTAACGCATTTACTGTCCTTAAAATCCTTGCCCTGGGATTGGTACCTTCCCCTCCAAGTAGGATCTACAAGACATCCTCAGAGTCTTTGGTGCCCTTTGCTGCTGTCTTGGCATCTGGCCCATTCCTCTCCCTGGCCTCACCTTGTCCACCAGCAGGTGGGCGCTCCCAGGTCCCTGACCAATGACCTACTTCAGATCTGAATTAGCATGGGCATGTGTTGTAACAAACCAACCCCAAAATGCATCATGGTACAAACACAATAGTAGTGTATGTCTCCTTCCTGTAAAATTCAAAATGGGCGAGTGCCTGCTCTACCTCCTGGAGAAGTTCCTGGCCCCACCAGGCACTTGTGAATAGTGGGTTCTCTCCTCCAAGCAGTGATTCAGGGACCCAGGCTTCTTTCACCTAGTGGCTCTGCCATATTCAACACATGGTCCTCAAGGTCACTGTGAGGTCTGCATCAAGCCAGCAGACAAATGATAGAGCACAGAGGAGCATGCAGGAATTTTGGGGGCCCAGGTCTGGGAATAGCATACATGTCCACACATTCTATGGGCCAGAACTTGGTCATATGACCCATCAAATTGCAAGGGAGGCTGGGAAACGTAGTCCAGCTCTATGCCCAGGTGGAAGAAGAACTGGATTTGGTGCCCTGCCAGGCAGTTTCCACCACAGACCCCTAGCTCCATCTCCACCATTGGCTTCCCCAGGCCCCTCCCTTCTTTTTACCTGTTCTCACATTGGCCCTCCTGACCCCAAATTCCTGCCCTGTCCTACATCCATCACTCTGCAGCTTCATCCCGTACAAGCTGACACCCAAGAAAAGACCAGTCCCAGAGGGTCAGAGAGGCACACAGAAGAGGTTTATTCCTCATGAGTTTACACAACCACAGCACAGAACAAAAGATAAAGTGCAGACAGCTCAGGGCGAGGGTAGAGGGCCTCTCACACTGCCTTCTCATCTATCCACCCACCTGAGTAGGGCACACACCGGGCATGAAAGCTGGGGAGTTGAGGGCCCACCGTTGGGTGTAGGCAGAGGCAGAAAGGAGGGTCAGGAGATGAGACCTGGGCTCTGCTGGGGTGGGTGGTGAGGAAGAGCTGCCCAGACTCAGGTCTCTCTGAATGAAGTGGTCCCTCCTTCCTTGGCCTTCCGCAGCCCCACCCCACCCTGGCTGGCTAGCTGGTTCCTACAGAGAGATGGTAAGGGAGCTGCCACCACAGTGCTGAGTGAGGGGAGGGGAGAGACTGCAGTGACATCTCAGTAGGCCCCTGAGACCCTGATGAGCCCCTCACGAGCCATGTCACCTGTCCCTTCAGCGGTTCTCCTGATGACCTGCCTGTGACTCCACCATGAAGGCTAAAGCTGTCCTTCCCTTTCCTTGTGAAAAGCAAACACCCTGGGAGAGGAAAGCATTCAAAAGGTGCCTTGAGCTCAGCCATCCCACCCCCCGACTGGGCCCAGGCTCACCCCAGAACGGTGGCTGACAGAAGAGCCCCTTCTCTCAAAGCCCAATACCTCCCTGGACCCGGGACGCCAATGCCCCCAAAGTGCTGCTTCTCCTCACGGAAGAAGAGGGGACACCAGAGGAGAGAAGGAGGCAGGGAAGAAGCCACTGGGGTGCAGGGAAATCCAGAAGCCCTTTCCTAGAGGAAAGGCACACCCCTCTGTACTTAAGTGGGGGTGGGACGGGGGCCCAGTCCTGCTCCATCAAGGGGACAAGGCTACACCAGACACAGACCAACAGACAGACACAGACAGATGAAGGCCACCAGGTGGAGGCTGCTGGGCAGAAAATGCCTCTTACTCGCCATCCCAGCCTCGACTCATGGCCTGTACCACGGCCCCGTAGAGCTGGCGCCAGGCTGCTCGCACGGCTGGTGTGAAGGCGGGGCCCAGGCACTTCTCCAGCATGTAGAGCAGGGCCTCGCCCACCGTCTGCAGAGGCAAGGAGCACCTTGTCATTCCCAAGGCAGGAAGGCATCACTCCATTCCACAGGTGAGAAAACCGAGGCCTGGGGCTGGGATGGGCTCCTGGGCCTTTCCTCTCTCCTGCACAGGGTTCATGCTTTCTGAGCAGGATTCTGCCCCAGTCCTTGGGTACCACACTCCACCCACTTTCCCCCTTAAAGTGAGCCTTTATAGTGAACAAAGCCTTTCACCCCACTCCCAGCCTTGAAACCACCCAAGGAGTGAGGCAGAGGCATTGCCTGGGACTCCCAGCTCAGACCAAGCAGAGCCATTGCCCACAGGCCTGTTTCCTCCTCGGCAAGGCAGCACTCGTGGCGTGAAGAGCCCGGGCTCTGTAACCAGCTGGGCCTCAGTTCACTTTCTGACTCCACCACTTATGAACTGCGACCTTGAGCAAGTTATGTCACCTCTCTGAGCCTCCGTTGCTTCATCCATTAAACCAAGAAAGTAAAACAAAAAAGTTCTGATTCATTGGGTTGTTGAAATGATTAAATGAGGTCATCTATAAAAAGCTTAGTATAGCATCTGTGCACAGTAAGCCTTCAACAATAATAATGGCTCTCGTGTTTAGTCATAATAAAATACGATTTATTTATTCCACAAATATTTACTGACTGTCCACTGGAGACCAGGCACTGTGCTAGCGCGGGAGATGGAGAGCGCCAGACAAACTCGGCCCCGTCCTCCAGTGCCTACCATCTGGCAGGATGACTGGCCTATGTGGTAGACGGCCACGTCAGTGCCCCAGTGAACCCCACCTTGAGTAGGGATCCTCCCCCTTGACACTGAGCTCAGCTGTGTAACTGGCTTTGGCCCATGGGCTGTTAGCCAGATGAGGCATTAGCAAGAGTAGTGCAAGCAGAGTCTGGGAAAGCACTTGCACACCGGGCTTGACCTCTTCGAACACTCCCTCTTAGAAATCAGCTGCTGCGCTGGACAGACGCTGGGCCAGACCACCGAGTGATGAGGCCACAGGGAGAGAGACCCCGAGGATGCCAGGCCACCCTGGACATTCCATCCCCAGCCGAGCTCCAGCTGAATGCACTGCATGAGTGGCTCTACCACACCACGTGGAACAGAAGGACCACCCCAAAGAGCCCAGAGAAATTGGGCATCATTGTTGGTTTGAGATGGTCTTATACACGGAACAGAAAACTGAGCAGACCAGCTAATCCCACAGGCTCCTTGACGTTCTATGGTTCTAAGAGAAGTCACTCCAGAGAAGAAAAGTTGGAGGCTCAGAGAGGTCAAGGCAGCACCAGGATCACACAGCACGTGTGTAACAGATGCAGGTCCCTCGCCCAGTCGTGTGAGGGTATAGGAAGGGGGAGATAAGGGAGGACCGGGAGAGAGTGGTGGCCTCAGGTCAGGAGCTCAGGAGAGAAAGGAGCCCCTCTACCCACCGAGAAGGAGCTGAGCTTCACACCCACTGCACGGTGCTTCCGGCCCAGGCCGGCCAGGTACTCCTCCAGCGAGGACAGGTCCTCCACATTGGTCACCGCGGCATCGATCACAAGCATCACCTGTCAAGGCCAAGGTAGCAGTGAGACAGGCAGAGCCATCTCCCTGCTCACACCCACAGTCCAGAGCCTGGGGGTCCCGACTAGAGGTAAGAGAGTCATGAGAAATGGAAAGCAACCTGTGTCTGTATACAGTAGGTGTTCAATGTGTGATGGCCGACATGGTGAGAGAAGCCTCTGAGGGGCTCAAAGCCCTAAACATGCCTGCGGGACAGTGTTGTCTGCCTGGGACGAGGGGAAAGCAAGGCCCTGGGAGAGCCTCTAAGAAAACCCAGCTTGGTTTTCACAGGCAGACGGACGGCCCCTAGTAGAGGAGCGCCAGCACCACCCAAAGGAGCCAGGGACGAGGCCCAGGGCAATGATAGAGCTGGGACCAGCTGGCTGAGCACAAGGCTGACTGGCCCAGACTGGGTCCAGCTCAGCGTAGAGGGCAAGGAGCAGGAGGGCAGTAAGCCCAGGCCTGGGGCAGAAAACCAGTCATTTTCACTACCCCATGTCCCTCATTCTCTCCCAGGAAGGCGCCTGCTGGATCCTGGAGGCCACTCCAACTCATCCTTCCCCTCACCTTCCTGATGTGGTCCAGGAACTCAGGGGAGGAGAGGCAGTCCTCGGGGCTGGAGTACTGGCGGCAGTTGTACTGGAAGAGGGGCAGCAGGTCGGGCTCCAGGTCAAACAGCCTGCAGGGGGAGGCCCGCGTCAGCCCTGGGTGTTAGCCCCAGCAAGCCCCGCGAGCCCTGGCTGCCACCGTGGGAGTGGGGGTGGGCCAGAGGTTTGGCCGTAAATGACAGCATACCCTCCAACCTGGTACTGACCCCTTCACCAGCTTTGCCGGAACCCCCTTCCTAGAAAGAACACGGGTCCCCAGGCCACTCATAGGACCCAGCATGTTGAGGGGACTGGGGCAAGAAGGGATCCTCAAACAGAAAGCCTGGAAAAAGGCGCGCTCTCTCTCTCTCTCTTCCCCCAACCCTTCCCATTTTGGGGTCAGAATCTCCTAGTTGCATGTGTCTGAGGGGGCTCTGGCCAGTGATGATAATAATAGTATTAAGAACTCCTTACCCATTTTATGGAGGAAACAAAAGCCCAGAGAGGTTAAGGAGCTTCCCTAGGGTCACACAGTGTGGAACCACAGAGGGGGCCTGAGTCAGCAGGGGAAAGCCAGGAGACACTAAGCAGAAGCTCTCAGCCACATCTGAGAGGGCGCATCTGGGTTCTGGGTAACTGAATTTCTTTCCATTTTGGGGGGCGGCAGTGGGGGAGGGCTGGGGGGTTGGGGGTTGGGGTTTGCAAAAGCTTCCTCAGACGTTCTGTGCTGGCTTAGGAAAAACTCTGGTGGAAGGAAACCGTGCCTCATTGTGATGGCCGAGTGGTTAGAGACCCTCAAGCCGAGGTTGAAGATTTGCCTCCTCCTCCCCCTGAGGGGCTAGCACCCCCTTACCCCTCTTCCAGGCAGTGAGATTCGGGCATCTGTCCTCCCCCGCCTGGGGGTTCTCTGTCCTAGCCTGGTCTTTTCCTGGGAAAGGTTGATCCCCCTGTTAGTTGGTGGAAGTGCACTTTCCTGGGACCTAGACCCTGTGCTCTGCCAGCCAGGCACCCAGCGCCCCCTCCCCACAGGGCGGTTTCCCTTACTGGCAGCGGCGGGCGCCCCTGGAGTTACTATCCCAGGAACAAACTCAGGAGGAGCAGAGGCGGGAGGAGGCCAGCGCCTGGGGTGGTGTCTGCTGGCCCGAGTGTAAGGAGGTTCCGGAGAGGACCCCCTCCGCCCCGAGAGCCTCGCTGGGAGGGATGTGCCACGGGAAGCAAGACGGGAAGCAAGAAGGGGTCCTGGGCCAGCTCCTGGGCACACATCTGGAGGCGCACATCTGGAGGCGCCCGGTGCGGAGGCAGCGGTCAGCTTTCCCTCCTCTGGAGCCGCCAGCCACCTGGAACCCATTCCTGGCCAGGTCCCCTGCCCGCCCTGGCTCAGGGCCACCCTCACCTGGTGAACAGTACGGTGCCGTGCTCCAGTGGGCTGCGGCTCACCGCTTGCCAGCTCTGCCGGATCAGCTCCGGCTCCGGGCGCTCCATGCTCGCCCAGGGACGCGGGGCGCAAGGCTGGAAGCCTCGGGGAGCGAGACCGTCACCGCAGGTGCCGCGCCATCTCCGAAGCGACGAGGCCACTCCGCACCCCTGGCAGCCCTGCCCTAGTGGAGGCGCCCCAATCCTGCCGGCCTCTCTGGCGCTTCTGGGGACCCTGCTCCGGCCGCAGCTCCCTGCGCCCCGCGGCTCCGAGTGCCCCACGCTGCACAGCCCCGAGCGCTTTAAAGCAACCACGGCCCCGCCCCCTCCGGCCATCAAAGCGCACGTCTCTGGGCAAAGCTCTGGCCCAGACCTGGTGGCAGGGGCAGTGCGGGCTTCAGAGCTGCACAGAAATCATGGAGCCTGCACTGAATTTGATTGTCTCAGGTAGGCTCTGCATGAGCCACCTTTCCACAAGCCTCTCAAACATTTCCTGAAGCGTTTGTTCTCACCCCTCTTGGCACAGGGTCTCCTCCCCTCCTCCCCAGGGTCAGGCCAGGGGGGATGCCAGGGCCGCTACCTGTACGACTAGGCTGAGGCTAGGGGTGCCCTCTGCCCTGGTTCTGGATCTGAGACACCCCCACTCCTCAGGGGCACTCACCCTTAGGGACAGGGCCCCACCGCAGCCTTTCCAGCCAGGCTGGGTTTTCCCGAGACTCCGTGGTAGAGACCCGTGGGCTCCAACTCCAGCCCCAGTTCTGCGTGGCAGGGTAAGGTCTCAGCTGCAGCAACTGTGAGCATCTCCCTACGTGGACTTTCAGGGAGTTAAGCTCGAACAGTCTACCATCCCATGATTTTTAAAATATATTTTTATTGATTACAGAGAGGAAGGGAGAGGGAGAGAGAGAAACATCAATGATGAGAGAATCATTGATTGGCTGCCTCCTGCATGCTCCCTACTGGGGATGGAGCCCACAATCCCGGCATGTGCCCTGACCAGGAACTGAACCGTCACCTCCTGGTTCATAGGTAGACACTCAACCACTGAACCACGCCGGCTGGGCCATCCCACAATTTTTAATAGATTTTTTAAAAGATTAAATAGAAGTACTATGTATGTTATTAAATAGAAGTTCAGGCCCAGAATCTCAGGCTTGCCATTCAGGGTGTAAAGTTGGCCACCTGTCAATTAGACCCAAACTTTCCTGTTTCAGTCATGAAGGCTCCTCAGGCCCCACCAAGTTCTAGTGGCCCAGATTTGGGGGAGCAGGCACATTGCGCACCATTTCTCATTATTTGGGAGTGTCTGAGCCTATCTCCTCTCAGGCTGTCCACTTCGCTGTGTCCTCAGCTGTGTTCAGTGTACAGCTGGGCTGGGTCTCCATACCCAGCCTCTCGGTCCACCGCCTTTGTTTTCACCGACACGAAGGAGGGGCGGGTGCTCTGGGGCCATCAGTTATGGTCAGGCTGCAGCTCCACGGCCGGCCCTGTGCTAGGCATGGAGTCCTGAGTCCCTGCCTTCTAGAACTTCTCCTTCTGGCCCTGAATCCGGATGAAGCGCCTCAGCAGAACTCGCCTTTCCTGCATCCAGCTGAGCCTGATGAACCCGTCCAGCTGCTCTCCCTCTTCCAAAGACCCAGGAGTTTGAGTACCCCTAGTCCTCTCTCCCCGTCTCTCCACACAGCACAGCTCTCTGGGCTGGAGCAGGGAGAACAAGGCTGTAAGGCAGCCTGGCTTGTGTCTTAGAGTCTGAGAGCCCCATGTAGGAGCACAAAGGGACAGGAGGCTGAGGGGAGAAGGCCAGGGTGCTCAGGGACTAGTCTTCCAGAATGGCACCCCCTGGCCCTGCAGCCAGGTACAGCAGGTCACAGGGAAGGTCAAGTCTCAAGCGACCTTTACCTTCTTTCAGTGCCCAGATGCCCAGTGCCCCTTGCAGGCCAGCTGGCTCCTCGGAGGTTTCCCACTCCACCCAGTTTACATGTCCTGGCAATGGTCTACACTGGGACCCTCTGGCCTCCTTTCTCGGTGGGACAGGGCCTGGGGTCTGATGCGTTAATGGCCTTAGCACGTAGGTGGTGAAGTCAGCACTCCCTCTGCCTTTCTCGGACCAGGAGGAGGCAGGGGAGGGCTGAGTGCACTCTAACCTCTGTTCCCCTGGAGAAAAGGCCCGAGGATCTGGCTGGACCAAGCATTCCCACCAGAGATGGAGGGTCTAAATCCATATTTGAGTGACTGGGGAAAGTCATAGGAGCTCCCCTCCCTGCCCGGCATCTGCCCATGATCGGGGCAGGAGGTTCTAATCGAGGAAGTCAGATACTGTTCTGGAGCCAGTGCTGTCACTGGGATCAGTCACCACTAATAACAAAGAGCTAGCATTATTGAGCATTTATGTCCAGACACTGTACAAGGCACTTTGCATCTTTTTTTTTTTTATCATGAGCTCTTTTCATCCTCACAATAACTCTACGAAGTAGGTACTATTTATTATACCCTTTTTACCATTGAGGAAATGGGACAAAGAGGTTAAATAACTAACCCGAGATCATAGTAAGTGGCAGGCCCAGGATTTGGCCTCAGGTCTCACTCTGGCCCATCCTTAGGCCCCCATGCTCCACGGCTTCCCTCACGTTAGTGGATTATGACCAAAATGTTATCTCCATAGTTCAGACCAAGCCAAGGTCACTGGGTCTGGGTCAAGGGTGTATTGGAACTGGCTCCTTAGATGGCTTGTGAGAGCCCAGTGTCTGCACCTTTCCAACTCCTGCAGTGGCATCAGGTTGGTAACCTGAGGCAGGACATGGTAGGAGTATTTACACCATGAGAATTGGCAAATGCTACAAATCAGGGCTTTTTCCCTCCCGGAAACCAGAGGCTGGGTGCACCAGGAAACACCGGGCCCCCGATGAGCTGTCAATGTGTTAAGCAGAATGTACAAAGCAGCAGGCAGACTCTGCACACCTCCGAGCTGGGCCCAGGCCTTCTCCCCAGGGACCCAGGTCTGCCAGCTTGTTCTGGGAAGGTGCTTCTAGCCCCAGGACCAGGCTGGAGAAGCAGAAAAAGCCCACCTGGTGACTAGGCCAAGTTCCACTAATCACTCATCGTGGGACCTTAGGTCAATAGTTTAATCTCTCATGGGTAGAATGGGGACAAAACCAGCAATGACTTCACTGGGCCTTTATGGGGACAAGGGTGACAGATGTCAGGACTTGGTAAACTAAGCTGTGCCAGCCAGGAAGTGTTTGGTCCTCTTCTAACCTACCTGCCCTCAGCATTTTCCATCTCCTGAGGGTCTGCATGGCCCGCCATCCCCGCCTCCAGCTAAGAGGAGGGTGGTCCTAAGAAGGGGATAGTTAGTTAGCCCAGAAGCCTCCAACTTCACAGTACAGTGCTACTCCTCCCCATCTCACCCCCCATCTGCTGTCCAACACATCAGCTCTCACCTGCTTTGGACCCTTAATATCTCTCCTGAAAACAGACAACCCCTGTCAAGATGAGGGCGGAATGGAACTTGCTACAATGCTGGGCCACTCAGCTGTCTCAGAAGTCGTGGACTGTTGCTTTTCTCCCACTTTTCTACATTGGTGTTGGCAAGTTAAAAGAAAAAAAAATCAGGTCCAGCTTCCTAGTTCCTTTGAAATAAATTTATATAAAACAATATAACCAACATTACTCAGGTAACCTTATTAATGGGAGGGCCCAAATGCCCCGGGGTAAAATCAGGCTCCCCTGCCCAGCCCAGGGCCTCTGCTGGAATTAGAATGGCCTCAGACCAGACACGAGACACAACAGAATGGTTCTCACACTGAAAACACAATAGTATGGGGAAGGCCTGGGTAGGGACGGGGGTGTGGAGGGGAGCAAAATGGGAGAAAGTGGGAGACATCTGTAATACTGTCAACAATAAGAAATAAAAAAGAAAATAAAAAACATTCTTCTCCTCTTTCCAGGAGCCAGAGGGTGAGTCAGATTCAATTAAGTGCAACAAGAACAATGGCATTCAAAATAACAGCTATTTATTACAAAAGTAAATGACCTCTGATTACCTGTGGAAACTTTTTTTAAAAATGTGGCTCAAGAAGTTGGCTGGAGGTTGGTCTTCTAACCAATGTCTTCTTTCTCCACCAGCAAGTGTGTGGGACACATTTCTGCCAATTCCTGGGGGCTGGAGGCCATTTCAAAGCACCACCCCACAGCCCCTCACCCCGCATCTCCCAGCAACAGAACTGCAGCACTTGAAGCTGCATCAAGCCATGTGGCCTTGTCCCCAGAGAAGTGTCTGCCAGTCTGGGCAAGAGAAAGAAGAGGGAATGAGCAGACAAGTCTCCTTCTCCCACCCTTGCAAATCAGTGGAAGAGACAGAGGAACCCTTGGCCCCAGTGTGGCCAAATCAGCAAGAGAGATGGGCAGGGAGCTGCCTGCGATTCCTCCTTCCTCGCCCTCACTCAGAGTGGCTGCCCCGCTGACTCCTTCAGAGTCCTCCCTTCCAACGAGTCCCCACTGGGAAACACGAGGCACAGGGAACACCAGCCACCTCCTGGATGTCACTGTGGGCCGTTGTTCTTCACTAAGAGCCAAGCGCTGACTCCTGCATTCTACCTCCAGGAGAGCCCCCCACATGGCTGCCCTGACCCAGCTCAGAAGAAACCAACTCCACCGATGGGAAGAGGGGAGGGCGAGGGGAGGGTGGAAGGGCAAGCAGAGGTTTCTCCATCCTGTTCTCCTTCCCTTCCAGAAATGCAATTAAGCAAGCAGCCCAGACTCAGCACACAGGCAGTGTTTCCTGCTGGGGGAAGTCAAAAGGGCTGCAGCCCTGGGAGAGGGAGGTCATCAGGCCCCAGATCTAATTAACAAACCTGCCTTGCTTTTGATGTTGCTCTATTTCTTCTATTAACATTAATGATGGTTGGTCTCAACGTCCAAGTATGGCCAGAAGCTTCCCTTCCCATCACCCAGTAGGTAGCACAGCCTGTCCCCAGGACCAATTTCCAGTCTCCGTGGCAACCGCCTCCGAAGATGCTCTCAAGAGCTCTGACCCTGTCAGAGTTGGTAGGGGCTACAGAGGAGGGAAGATGGAGTGTGGCAGATTGGGCATTAACCTTGAAGCATCACAGTCCTCTGAGACAAAATAAATACTCTGTCATGCACTGGGAGGAGGGAGGCAGGCGGAAGGCTGGCCTCGGGTTGGTTCAGTTGGGACCCCAGGGCTTTCTTAATCCCTTTCATTTGGGGAGGAAGTGAAAGGAACAGCTCTGAGCTTCCTGCTTGGGTTCAAAGTAAGAGAGGTGAAGCTTTAATGCATTTCTAGGTGCTCCGGGTCTTTGGGGGGGAGAAGAGATTGATGACACCGAGACACAGAGAAAGGGAAATGAAAAGGAGTGGTAGAGGGTGTCAGCAGGGGAGAACTGAGAAGTAAAAATAGGGAACACTTAGTGAGTGACCCCCGCGCAGCACCACACAGACCCCTGCCCTGCCACACATCTGCCGTGGCTGCTCAGCAAGGGGCCCAATGGCTCTGCCAGCCACCAGGAGAACGCATCTGTCCTGTCGTCACAGCTGGATGCAGAGGGAAGGATGGGTAGCGAGAAACCGCCTCTAACCCCCAGGGCCTTGGAACACAGAGTAGCCAAGGATAGGACGCCATTCCTCCCGCCAATCTCATTGGGTGACATTTTCAGATGTGGCGAGTCCTCAGCTGCCTCGCTGTGGCCACTGCAGACAGGAAGTCCAGCCACCTGCTGCCACACAGGAGCTGTCCCAACAGCAGCCATGCGGGGAAGCAGCTGCGGGAAACCCACCAGCTCAGGGGCATGCAGCGCACTGGTTTATTTGTGAGGAGGAGGGCAGCACAGCTTCGCCAGTCCCTTCTGCTCTGCCACTGCTGATGTCCCAAGATGGGGCCAGGCTCTCATCCCTCTTGGAGGTCAGAGAATTGTTGCTGGGTCTTACTTACAAACCAAATCCAGTGTGACAAAAATACCAGAAAAAAACTACTGTAGCCCTGGACTCTCTCTTAGAGTTTATGACACAGCTGTCCGCAGCCACAGTCCACATTCCACAGGTGCCTGGACAAACGTGCCCTCACCTCGCATCCCACCACTCTCGCACACTCATCCTTCCTCATGTTGCACATGTGGGGCAGCGGCGTGAGAGACATCCTCGGTGCTGAGCCATCCCCAGCAGTGGAATCTGCAGACACAGCCGTGGCTCTCTAGTGTTGGGTTCAATTCCAGGTCTGCTCCTAGAGCTTGGTCCTACAGGCGAGTGAATTCCTCAGGCTCCTCGGGCAGCTTCCTCCACAGCTGGGAGGGCTCAGGGACTGGCTCCACAGCTAGCTGTCCCCAGGAAGTTCCAGGACTAAGGCTGTGGCTTCAAAAGTCCCATGACTCCAGCCACCTTAGTCCTGCCATCGGACTTTGGGGGTCCTGGGCTAGGGGACCAACCATCCCATAAGCGAGAGGATGGAAGAGGTAGAAGCTGTGAGAGAGAATCAGAAGGAGGTAGTTGGCATTTGTGGAGACAAGCAGACAACTGCCCTACAGATCTTTGAAATGCATCTCCTCCTGCCGGCCTCCTTAGATCTTCTCACCTACAACACCCATTCCCTGCCAGCCCCAGCTTTGCCTGAATTCGCCTGCCCTCGGGCGGCTGTAGCCTGTGACCGTATAGATGCTGACTTAGTGACAGTACAGGAAAGGGCTCTTCCCCAGAGGCCAAGGACAGAGACCAGTCAGGGGGTCTGCTCGTGGGTTGTCTGGCCTGAGTATTCGTCAAAAGGCGGAAATGCTCTCAGGTCACAGGTCACCGTTCCCTGTTCACGTTTTCATGTTGCCCCCGGCCCCCTACAGGCCAATGCCTCTCAACAGGGGATCTGTGAGACTTGCAAGGTGGAGAGAGGCGTGGCTTTCCAAACAACACCCTCCTTCCAGTTATTCTGAGCCACACACACCCTGGACCCCTGGACACACCCTCACCCCACTGAGCACTGCTCCAGGAGGGAGCCACTGGGATGGAAGAGGGGTCCCCTCCAGGCGTGCCTGTGGTACCAGGCTGGGAACCAATGGCATAGTAAACAATGCAAAGGATAGCCCATGCTTCCCCTACGTGGCTGCACGCTAGGATCACCTGGCAGCTTTGAAAACTGTCTGACAGGCCCAAACTGGGCTCAAGTGAATCAAACGTCTGAAGATGGGCACAGGCACCAGCACCCGTGGAGAGTACCCAGGGATTCTAAAATGCATCCAGGGCTGAGGCATCGGGGTGAGGCCAGGGAGCAGCAATGCGACGTGCAGGGGAGGCTCACCTGTAGGCAGTTCCCAGGAGCAGGCTCAGGACTCCCCCCATGTGGACACCGCTGGCCAGAGAAGAGGCAGCCAGGCCGCAGGCACAGAGCCGCAGGAGAGTGTCCCACAGAATGCCTAGTGAGAGGACAGACACCTGGCACAGCCTGTCGGAGATGGCCCTGCTGCTCCATGGCGGCCTCCTCCCCACCCTGCCCGCCCTCCACCCAGTCCAGGTGGCAGTCTGACCTGTGAGCATGCTGGAGAAGAGCATGGCTGGGAAGTAGTGGTGGAAATAGAGGACCCGGCCCATGAGGAAGAAGGGGAAGTAGTGGAGCGCCCAGCCCAGCAACAGCTGACCGCCTCCTCGCAGCAGGACCTGGGACAGCCCTGCCCAAGGAGCACAGCCCCAGTCAGCGCAGGGAGGGGCGGAGATCCTGGGCTCCAGCCCAGCTCTGCCCCATCCTTGCTGTGTGTCTGAACAGGCCACATCCCCTACTGGGCCTTCCTTCCCTCTCCTGGACCAAGCCCAACACCTCCAGCAGCTGGCAGAGGAGAGGAGCAGCTGGCTCTCAAGAGCCCTGCTCGCCACCCACCCAGCCCGGTGAGGCCTCAGCACCCACAGCAGGGGTGCCAAACACCAGCGGAGGCAGCACCGTCCCTAAAGAAACCAAAATCCTACACACCCACAGACATCTTCCCCAACATCCATTGCCCACATCTTTGCTGCCACACAAATGTTTGCAGCGGCAGACAGGGCCAAGGTGAGTCAGAGGGGAGGATGGAGGTGGGATAGAAGGGAGTCTGGGATTCTTGCTGTTCAGACAGGGAGCTGCAGAGGCCGAAGCAGCCCAGGTGAATATCTTAGATGCTGTGGTCCGTGGCCTGGTAGTTAAAGTTACCAGGACCAGCACTAGGATGGGAACCCACAGACCGTGCCCTGGGGGCTCCTCTCTCCCCACTAGAAGACAGGGCCACGGAACAAGAGGGGGCAGAAGAGAAAAGACAGCAGCTCTGTATAGAGCACTGGGGTTAAAAGTGAAGACTCTGAACTCGGGCTGCTTGGGTCTGAACCTCAGCTCTGTCACCTATTAGCATATGTCCTGGGACAAGTTCCTTAACCCCTGTGCCCTGGTTTCCTAGTCCATAGAATGGGGCAGTGATCCCTACCCTGTAGGGTTTTTGGGAGGATGTGTGTTGAACACGGCACCAGGCATTCGGTGACTGTGAGCTTTAAAAAGCAAAGGAGAAGGGGAAGAGGGGCCCATCTGCAGGCAGGCCTTCCCCTGACTGCAGGCTCCCTGCCAGCTGCCAGGTCAGGGAGGGAGAGGCCCAGGGACCTGACCTTCAACCTCCCCAGGCAGATGCGCCCCTCTCTGCACAGCGACAGCAATGATGCTCCCTGAGAGGAGGTAGAGGGCAATGCTCAGCAGATTCAGCCACCAAACCACCTGCACGGAAGTGAGACAAGAGGGTGAGAGGAGAGCTGCGCTCTCACAGGCCCAGCCCGAGGGTGTACCGGGCACATGCGGCACTCACCGGGTTGCCGAGCAGGTACACTCGGAAGTCCGTGTCATTGATCCCCGAGAAGCGCAGGCCCTGCGGAGCAGAGGACACACTGCTGATCTGGGGCCTGGCTCATCCCTGCCGCACAGGTTCCAGGACGAGGGGACTGGTCACCTTTCACAGACACAGAGCCTGGGCGGGAGGCTCAGAATGTGAGCTCTCTGGGAAGGCAGGGCAGAACCAGGGAAGAACAGAGCCCCGTCCTGGCCACCCCGTGCCAGGCGTGAGGCCTCACCCAGTCACCCAGCACACCCCACCTCCACCAAGTCTCTTTCTTGGCTCCATGTCCTGGGAGGAGCTCTAGCCTCTGGCCTACCTGGTAGTTGATAGGCCAGTGCCAGGGTTTGGATGTGAATTCATTGTCCTTGGGTTTGAGGCCATTGTTCCCCTGCAGGAAAGTGGCAGAGGAAAGCTGGTCAAGACAGATCGAGGGCGGACAGAAGTGTGCGGACCAGGTTCTCTGGTAATGGCCGAGCGTCAGGAGAAGCCCTCCCTCCTCTCTCCCTTGAGGAAGAACCAGGTGCTCACTCTGGGTCACTGTCCACCTGCCTATGCCATCACCTCACTTCTCCCAACAGGCAAGCCTCCAACTCCCTCCTGAGACAGTCCAGTCAGACCTCCCTGCTTGAGAGAGAGAGGAATGAGGGACTTGTTTCCTATGGGCACAAAACATAGACCCATCTTCAGGCCAAAGACAGGTGTCAAGAGGGTGTGGAGGGGGCATATAAAATCAGGGCTGACTTACTTGTCCCCTCGGAAGACCAACTTCAAACACAAACCCAGGAATGCTGATGAGTTCCTGGACTTTGAAATTTTTACTTTAGACCAGGGTTCTCAACTTTTTAAATTATTGCCCCTCCCCGACTTTTCAGACTTTTTTCTAAACACCTCCCACCATGACATTGTAATATCACAGCTATACTATAAATCTGTTTATATATTATACTAGAGGCCCGGTGCACAAAATTCATGCATGGAGTGGGGGGTCCCTCAGCCCAGCCTGTACACTCTGACAATCCGGGACCGCTGGCTCCTAACTGCTAGCCTGCCTGCCTGATCACCCCTAACCACCTCTGCCTTGGCCCCCGCCACCACAGCTTCGTCCAGAAGGACATCTGGAATGATGTCCGGAAGGTCGTTCGGCTGTCCGGTCTAATTAGTATATTACGCTTTTATTATTACAGATGAATACCTGTGCTTTATACATTACAAAGTTAAGGGAGGTTTGCCCTCAAGAACACATTTTACCCACTGGAAGTGATATTATTGCGGTTGAGAATGCACATTTAGCCCGAGGGACTCCGCTTCTTTAATCAACAGCCAAGAATATCCAACAGCCTGTGTCTACATGGTAAAACCCGGCCTTTACTAAACAGGAAGGAAAAGGATCAGGATCCTGGGTGCTAACCACCAGGACTGGCATCAGCCTCATCATCAGGGCCCACTGAGAAGGCATTTCCTGAGGAGGAGTCAGGTGCTCTGGGCCAGGTCAGGGTTTCTCCACCTCAGCACTACCGCCTCTGGGGCTGGAGAAGTCTCTGGTGTGGGCTGTCCTGTGCAGTGTAGGATGCTTAGCATCCCTGACCTCTGCCCACTAGATGCCAGAAGCAGCCCTACCCCTCAGCTATGCCAACCAAAAATGTCTGCAGACATTGCCAATTATTCCCTGGGAGGCAAAATCACCCTCTGTTGAGAACCACTGGTCTAGCCCAAGAAAGGTCCAGAAGGGCTGATTCAGTGAACCACCATCCAGTGCCTCACTCATCCAGCTACTTGAGGAGTTGGGGTCATTTGCAGGCCTCCACGTGGTAGCTGGGTTGCTCTTCCAGGGTCAAAGGGCCCAGCTGCCCCACCAGTGAACCACCATGGCCAGGTGAAGGGCCTCTGAATGAAGAATGAAGAATGAATCATTCTGAACCCTAGAGCACCTGCTGAGGGAACACAATTCCTTCAAACCAGTCCAGTCCAGCCCCAAATGCAGGGACTCCAGCCAGAACCATAATAATCCAAGGGCATCCTACTCACTACATTAAACTCTGAGAAATGTGCTCCTTTACTAAACCAAGAAACTGAAGGAAGGAAAAATCTGTAACCAGTATAGGCATATGCATTTGTACATTATTCTCTTTGCTTAAAACCTAGAGCGGGCTTAATCCAGCTAACCTCACTAGGCATGGCAGCCTTTCCCGCCAGCCTTAGGCCCACCCCCCTCTCCCCTGCACTTTCTGTGATCTAGACTATTGTGGTCTCTCTCCCTGTTCTGACTCTACATCGGCTGAGTAAGTCCCCTATGTCCCTTTTCTTCTTGGACTCTTCCTCTTCAATAATAAAATAAATGTCCCTTTTCTTGTTGGACTCTAACTCTTCAATGATGAAAGAGGAAATAAGACTAGTTAGACTTAGTCTTAAAATTCTACCTAGACCCAGAATGATACTTGGACTGACAGACACGTATTGAAAACAACTATGTCATCAAGCCAAAGTGACAGCTACAAGCAGAGAGGCAGAGAGGAAGTGACCCAGAGATTGCTTGCTATCAACTCATCACCTGCCAAAGTGCAGAAATGACAAAATTTGAATTTTTAAATTTAATCTGGTGGTTTAAGTCAACTGTATTTACTGATACTGCTTCCATAATCACTTCCAGGAAGTCCACTTGCCATCGGCTCATAGGGGGAAGTAACAACTGCTACACCTCTTTGCAACCCTGTGGGATGAGAAACAGTGATTCTTCAACACTGTTCCTACAGAATACCGGTTCTCCCTAAACCAGAGTAAAGGGGTTTCCCCTAAACATCAAAACTGTAGCAAGGTTTTTCCAACCACAGGGGAGAATTTAAGCTAGTGGGTAGAATTGCTCAATTTAAGGATTTCCTCTCTCAATTGTTTTTAAACCTCTGATGCTACAACTGCTGTCAGTTACTAATGATACAGAGCACAAGCAATGAGTCTTAAAAACCTTAAAAAGAATCGGCCGTGTACCCTAATGGTTTGTCTTTGTCTGCAACAGGAGTGGCTCATGGTTGGGATTTTATGCTGCGTGTAAACAACACACTCAAATGAGCTCTTCATTTTAATTGATCATAACTTCCTATGATGGAATGTACTGTCACTCTTCAACCAAGGACACTGGTTTTCAGGGCTCTGCCACTTGAACAGCCTGGACAATCACTTCGAGCCAGAGGAAGGTAGTGGGACTAGCACGGACTCAGAGAGCCTGCCAGCCTGGCTTTGAAGCCTGGATCCACCTCCCACATTTAGCTGTGTGACTCTAAGCAAGGTATTCACCTCTGTACCTCAGTCCCCTCCTCTATAATCTCCGTAGGATTGTAGTAAGTATTAAATGAGTTAGTATGTGTACAGCCCTTAGAGTAGCGCCTGGCACATAAGAGCTACATAAGTTTTCACTGGTGTCATCATCTTCATCACCACCATCACTCTGTGACAAACAGAAATGCCTTTAAAGACCAACTCAACCAGTAAGTGAAGACACTTTCAAAGTCCTCCACAAGGGGGCAGTGGATGCTACTGGTTTGTGATCTGAATTTGTGGATGGCCCGGAGCTCTTAGAGAAGACACCAAATGGGAGGGGGCCCTCTTACCCGGATCATCACCATGTGGGACTCCAGCAAGATCTCAGGAAAACTGGGCTGCAGCACGTCCAGGCTGATGTTCGGCACTAGAAAAAGAAATGACAGAGTAGGAAACGTTTGTCACACCTTCGCTCTCACAGCTGTCCATGCATCCACACAGCTGCCAGAGTCTGAGTGCAGCTTTCCTGACAAGCGGACTATCAAGTAGGTGAAAGTGTTGGGGAGATGGAAGAAAACTTGGCCCAATTCTTGATTATTCCTTCAGCTTGTATTAAGCACTCATCAGGCATTCTGAGAAATACAAAGGCAACAGACGACAAGGCCTGGGTGCTCTGGCAGCTCTCAGCCCAGTCACCCTTCATTTCGGTACTGGCACAGCTGCCCTCCCTGCTAGGCAGAAGGGCTGTAAGGATAGGGACCAAGTCTATCTCGTTCACCAATATCTCCCCAGGGCCCCACATGGTTCTGTCATACTCAATAAAGAGTTGCTAAGCCCTAGCTGATTTGGCTCAGTGGATACAGCACTGGTCCACGAACTGAAGGGTCCCGGGTTCAATTCCAGTCAAGGGCACATACCTCATTTGGGAGCTCAATCCCCAACCCTGGTGAGGCAACCAATCAATGTGTCTTGTCTCTCTCACATGGATGTTTTTCTCCATCTCTCCTTCTCCCTTCCACTCTCTCTAAAAATAATCAATGAGAAAAAACCTTGGGTGAGGATTAAAAAAAAAAGAGTTTATTTAGGTAATTAATTAGCTGGTTGGTTAAATTAGGTGGTAAAAGAATGAAATGGGAAGCAGGGAGAAAAGAAATCAAGCAAGAAGAGGGCAGTCTAAGAGAACGGGCAATGAATCCAAAGATTCGCTGAGTTGAAGATGACACTAATGTGGAAATGTCACACTGGAGCCTGGGAGTATAGATCCAGGGCCCAGGCCAGGGCTGTGGCTGTCACTTTCTGTAAACGTGTTGGCTGGATGTGGGGAGCGGAGGAGCTCTGCACAAGGGCATAGAGGGAAAGCACCAGCCTACTCTAAGCCTTGAGGGTGGGAGGTGCCCATAGTGCAGGAGGGAGAAGAGCCCAGAAGGAGACAAGACAGACCTGCATTACAGAGGCCACGGAGAAAAGATTCCAATCTGGCAAAAGACAAGGAAAATGAGAAGAGACAAGTAGCTCTGGCCTCGAGTGAGGTCACTGGTCATTTCAAGGAGAGAAAGTGTAAGTGGATGGGAAGCAAAAGGAGCCGCCTCTCTAGACAACTCATATGAAGAGATTAGGTTTAAAAAGGAAGAAAGTGGAAACAATAAGATATAGCAACAGCAGTCTAAAAGGTTTGTTTCCCGTAAGAGGCAGCCCAGGAAGTAACCTCACTCACACTTGGGATTGATGTGGTCCTCCACATTCCAGATGGAGTTGAGGGTTTCCTTTAGGTACGGAGTGCAAGTAACTTCCAGCTGCTCCCAGCCCCTGTGAAAAACAGTCACAGATGTCTCTCAGAAGACCTGAAACTCACCAGAGAGCACTGTTAACTGCCCTTACGTCCATGGAACCCCTCTCTTTTCAACCCAGTGGCCATGCTTTTTTCAACCTTGAGCTATCCTAGGAGTATTCTAGCACACAGTATTCCCATTTTAGAGAGACAGATAGATCCAGAGAGTACAAACATTTGCACATGTACAAACCTTCAACTATCAGAGCACATAAAACACCAGGGGAACTCTGGAACTCTGTGCTCTACAACACACCTGATGCTTTTCTCCCTCCACCTACCACTCAAAATAAGCAAACATTAGGTGAACATTGACAACTGGCAGACTGAATCTTCTGGAATACTTGTAGTGAGAAAGGAACAGCATGAGCCTCAACTGGAACATCAAAACCCCAGAGACTCACCACTTGGGCAGAACCTTTCCCGAGGAGCCCAGGACACAGCCTGTGACCAGATGAATGAAGCGAATTCGACTTCTCAGCACTTTGATCCGGTTTCCAAATTTTCTGTTTATAACCTCAATCCGCCAGAAATCATTTGAGTCCCCTGTCCCATTCTAACACATAAGGCAAGGAAAAAATGCAAAGAAAATAATATGACTTTAGAGAAGACATTTCAGATGCCCCCATGTTACAAAGACTAAACTGACCTCAATGACTGAGGTGGGGAAGGGAACAAAAGGGCCTGGAAATATTTCAAGTGATGGATACTGCTCCAGCACTCACTATTCAACCAAGAAAGTTAATATAACTCCTGGAATCTGATGTCCAAGCCTGCACTTCATAGGACAAGAGTTTAAATTCCAAATAGATGTTTCTGCCCTTAAGCCAAACTCAAGACATCACCCTGAGCCAACAGAAATCGATTTGGGCCATTTGAATCCATGACCTTGGCCATATGGACACCCATTCAGCTAAGCCAGAAAGGTCTGGCCTGGACATTGTACTTGGAAATTAAGACAACTGTGCCTAATTCTCCTCGGGAGATACCCACAAGAAAAAGGTGATGCTCAGAGTCTTGGCTCTAGCACACACTGGGATGAGCAAGCAGGGTTGGAAAATCCATTTTATGAAACCCAGAATTTTTACTGATGCACCAAAGCCCTTGGAGGGGAACGTAACTGATAGTTATAAGTCTAGTTACCCGCTTGTTTTTGTTTTCAAATTACTGTCCAAGCCCTAAGTATTCATTGAGCTTCCTCTATGAACTACATCACCCAAGGTAGTAAAAATCCAAAAGCAATGTGAATATCCCTCTGCAGAGGGAAGTAATCCTTAAAAACAAGGCAAACAGGGATTTGGGACCTGGCAAAGGATAAATGTACATAGTCATGTGGGGTCACACTGTGGGTCTGTGGCGTTTACATCCAATGTCGATTTAAAAGGGACCCACATAGTATTCATATTTGACATTTATTAAGTGTCAGAACATAAAAGTGGCGTGGTTATTATGGGAGGAGAGAGATGGAAACAGACAGACTTCACAGGCTGCTTTTCCCAAATGCTGAGTCCCTGTACAGCCTCCATCCTTAGGAAAATGCCAGAATTCTGGGGAGGATGTGTTCCGCCATATGGCCCTGAGTCAGGCTGCGCACACTCCAGTTGCTCACTTACTATGCCATAGCCAGTGACCTGGTAGTGCTTCCGGGTCAGGGGGGCCTCATGATAGTGACTGTGCAAGTTCCGAGAGGTCCTAGAAGTTAGAAGAGAGAAGTTCCATTATCTGGAAGAAAAGAGATGTGTTGTTTCTTCTTTAACAAAGGATACTTAGAGTCACCTGTTCAGATCTTAAAAAGAACCTGAATATGAAATTCAGCGCATCAGGAACTCCTTGACTATTTACTCACAAGAAATACCTAGAGAACTGGAGAACTGCTTAAACCAGGAGGGACAAATGGTAGGAGTACTGGACTGTGTGCCAAGAAAGGGGCTACCTTCAGGTGGAAGGTGCGGGTGGAGGTAGTGACAACACATTTGGTGGCTTTGAAGCACTTAGCTTGCAGGTGTGGGTAGAAGAATATTAAAATCTATAATCTGCATATCCCCGAGATAGTAAACCTCTCTCTCCTATCTATTTTCTACTCCCACCACCAGTTTTATAAAGTGGGGATCTATATGGAATATAGGGGTTTAATTTAGCTTTTATTTACTTTGTGCTTACTTTAATCCATAATAAGAAATAGATGTTCATTATAAAAATTCTGGAAATTCTCAAAAATAAATTTAATAACAAATTTTAATTTATTAAAAAATAAAAATTATTTAATAATGAAATTAAAATTTTAAGTATCCATAATCATACTCACCAGAAAACTCTCATAGCTTTTCTATATATATAAAATTCTGATTTTTTTAAAAAAATCTGTATCTGATAATTCTAGTATATGAAACTTCTGAGGGCTGCTTCTGCTATGTATTGTTCCTGCTTATTCTTGCATGTGGGGACCTATTCCTTGTGTGTTTAGTTATTTATACTGTTTAGTTATTATTCACTGTCACCAAAAAACCATTGATAAGAATAGGTGACAATGTTTTTCCCAAAAAGATTTAGAAGTTAGAAGAGAGAACTGTCTTAAGGCACAACTGTCTTAATTTGCCTTTCACCAGGCTGCTAGGAAACATTACCAATCTAGGATTATGTGCATTTAAATTCCTGGCTTGAAGCTCTTGAGACCATCCGGGTGAAATAACGTTGGGCTGCAAACCCATGTGAGGATCAACTGGTAGTTACAACATCTCAGGCACCAGAGACAGAGCCTCCCAACCCCCGCTTCACCCCTCCCAAGCACACTCTGCTCAGCACCAAAGTAACATTTCCAGAGTACATGTGGACAGGGCAAATTTACCCAACCCTAACCCTTTTGGGGCTCCCAATTTGGGGGAAGGATCACTTAGTAAACTTACCACTTTGGGTGAACCTAGAACTTTGACTTTAAAACTCCATCTCTCAAGAGGCAGTCCAAACCAAAGTTCAACACTCAAGATTGTGGGATCATGGCAGAAGTGGCTACAGTGTCTCCCCTTTTTCTCAGATCCCCCTTTCATTTAGATTTTGGCTTGGTAACTCCTTACTATCTTGTCAGCTCTTTGATGCTTTCTAGAAGATGTTCTTATATTATTCCAGTTTTATATTTTTATTCCAGTTTTCATATTAGTCATTTTCAAGGAGAACATTGGTTAAATAAACTAATTTGCCATATTCTTGGAAATATGTTTACATCTTTCTAAAGGTAGTCACTTAAGAAGCAGCTTGGGCAACTGAAATTTTTTCTTCTGTCCTCTAAGAAAAGGGAAGCTGAAAGATACCTTCAAACTTCAAAGCTCCTCAGAGCCAAATTAGGTAGGCACAGGCTCATCTGCTTATTTCACGGACCTTCCTAACGCGGCTCTACGTCCTCCCCCAGCAGCTTGTTCCATTTGCCAGAGCCTGTTCAAACCTGACTTCTGTTCATTTCCAGCTTAAAAACAACTCCTTACCTTTGGTGCCCATACCACTCATTTATCCCAAAGAGCAAACTTACTTACTCTTTATGTTCTAGTCGAATGATGTCTCCATGTCTTACAAACTCCACTGGGAATGAGGGGTCTAGGGGATCTGCCAAGAAGAAACAAGCACTGGTACCTGAAACCATTCGCTCACCGGGCCAGTACTGACTGAGGGCCCACTGGGAGTTACAGTGCCGGGCAGGTGCTAGAGATGCTGTCAGGAGACAGAGAGCCCAGAGAGAAAGGCCCCGACTGTTTCAGAGGACTGGATAAGGGTGTGTCCCAAAATAACGTTTGAAAGACTCTTCAAGGAGAGGGAGAATTTTGCCAGGTGAACAAGTGGGGGAAAGTCACAGAAGTGTGAAAGAGCAAAACTCATTTGATGGTCTCCTGTGGTTAAGGGGGCAGGCAGGAAGGGTGGGAATGGACGAGTGTGTGAACAGTGGGGCCAGGAGAGAAATATGGCCATCTCTGACAGGCACTGAAGCCCCCACTGGAAGATTTTTAAGCTGGGAAGGCAAGTAGTACTACGATTTTCCTTTTAGTAGTAAAAAAAATAGTCTTCCAAAAATTAATTCCATGCAAATTACCATTTCCAAGCTCTCCTCAAAAATCAAATGTTAAACCCTGCACATTTTGCCAGTGATTATCTTGTTCCTGGCAATATACTTGCTAAGTCTTAGGTAAAGATAATGATGAAAAAAGGGACTACAGTTGACACCTGAACAACATAGGTTTAAAATGAGCAGGTACTTACACATGGATTTTTAAAATAAATACTACAAATGTATTTCCTCTTCCTTATGATTTTCTTAATAATTTTCTTTTCTCTAGCTTACTTTACTCTAAGAATACAGTCTATAACATATATAGCACATAACATATGTGTTAACCAACTGAGTATGTTATTGGTGAGGCTTCTGGTCAATAGTAGGCTATTAGTAGTTAAGTTTTGGGGGAGTCAAAAGTTATACATGGCTTTCTGACTGCGCAAGAGGCCAGTGCCCCTAAGCCCTGCATTGTTCAGGAGTCAGCTGTACTTCTGTATCGTCTAGAAGTCAAAACTGATCAGGATCTAGAAAGGTGATGACGATGGAAAAGGAATCAGCAGTAATCACAGCAACACAGAGGAATTCTTGCAAATTTCCATCCCAAACAGTGAGTCATGAACACTCCAGGTCAAGAAGACAAATTTACTAGCACAAATCATGGCTCTCAAGTGAATCAGAGAACTTAACTACAGAGATTCCCACTCCTATGTGGACTCTTAAGGTCTCTTTCAATTAAAAAGTTTAGCCCTAGCCATTTTGGCTCATTGGCTTGCGGACTGAAGGGTACCGGATTTGATTCTGATAAAGGGCATGTGCCCCAGTTGCAGGCTCAATCCCCAGTAGGGGCGTGCGGGAGGCAGCCGATCAATGATTCTCTCATCATCGATGTTTCTCTCTCTCCCTCTCCCTTCCTCTCTGATGTCAATAAAAATATTTTTTTAAAAAATAAATTAAAAAAAATTAACTAGCAAGATGACATAAAAAAAAGTCAATGGGAGGGAATTTTTCTTTCATATAAATTTACTTCATATAAATTTATAGCCATCAAGGTCTCAACGACCTCAGTGCCACAGTGCCCACCGCCCACAGTGCTTGCAGACACTGCCTTCTCACAAGTTGCCCGGGTGAAATGCAGCTACTTTAACCTACAAGCCACAATGAAATAACAGACCAGGGATGTTCAAAGATTCGGCTAGGCCCACATGACTTTCAAAGTAAAGCTGGTCTCCCCTCACTAACACCTCATTGTGATAGACCACTTAAGTGTGGCCTGTTGAATAAAAACCCAATCAATACCAGTACTAAAAAGGTATAGACATAGATCCTGCCCAAGAGTATCATAATTCATATTACTGAGGAATAGGATGCAAAGACAGTGACTGTGTATGCCATATTCTGATCCAAAAACCACAGCAAGAGGAGGAGTGGGGAAAGGAACAAAGAAGGTGAATTCAGATGATCATCTGCCCCTTCCCCCACAAAGGCTCAGGGGCAGCTGACTTGAGACAGGCTGAGCCAGGTGGTGTTTGCTGGGGAGTCACAGAGGATGCCTGTGGCACAGGACAATCTGCAGGGGCTCAGGTGAGTGGGAGATGCCCTCTATTCTCTCGCAGCTGCAGCAGAAGGCATAGCCTGCAGGTAGCTAGCTGCCTGACCAAAAAAGCAAGATCCAGATACAGCCCATGTCATAGGCCCTGAGAGCCCAACAGGTGTGCCTCAGAGCAGCTTTGGCCGGTGAGGCAGAAGCAGACTAGCAGGCACTGAGTGAGGCACCAGACAGCAGCCTAGACAGGCCCAGCACAGGGCTGGCAGACCCTCAGATCTCCAACTGACAGCCCAGTCCAAGGATGACCAATAGGCAGCAACACTATCATATCAAGACAACTGGAGCTGCACCATATGCTAGGGTCTGCAATGCTTGGCGTGTTCTAAATTAGAAATGAGAGCAGCCAGCATGTGCCCCAGTTGGGGCTATTCACCAGCCCCTGGTGGCATGACCAGGTAATCCTCTAGATCAACTCTGAGCTTTGGTCCTGCTCTCTGTCTTCAAAATGCAGCTCTGAGAGCGAGATCATATCTGTCTTGCTCACTGCTAATCCCCTAAGCTGACAATAGCATTTTGAACTAGCAGGTGCTCAATAAATAACTGTTGAAAGGATAACTGAGATAGTAAGCACATTGTCAAAGAATGCTCAGGAAAGCCCATCTTGTTACCCTTCTCTGGAGAAATGTGGAGGACTGACAGTAAGTAATCACACAAGAAGCATCAGTTCCCCACCACATTACCTGAGTCTGTATTCTGCTTCTTGATAATCCACAGGTTGTTATAGTCTTTGTGCAGATAGGTGGTGACCTGGGTGAAGGTGGAGGTGGGGGGAGGAAGGAGGAGGGAAGAGACCATCACTATCAGCACAACCAGCCACAGGACAATCAACAGCAAACCAACATTGCTTAAGCCTTTCTGAACCCCAGCCACCAACCCAAGGGACCACGTTTCCCAGCAGGACTCAGCATTGAGATTCTCTCCTTCCTTCTGCATTGAGAGGACTTTTCCCACAAGAAGGAAGAACCATGATACCTTGTGTAACAGAGAGGATTTAGTGCATTTTAAAAGGTAATTAAGCCATGGCTGGTGTTTCTCAGTGGTTAGAGTGTCAGCCCATGCACCAAAGGGTCTCAGGTTTGATTCCTGGTCAAGGGCATGTACCTAGGTTGCAGCTTCAAACCCTGGCCCTGGCACCTAATCCAGTGTCAGGGAATCCAGTATCATGGTGGTCAGAGGAGAACACTGAAGCTAAGCTGAAGCCTAAAGAAGCCGTGTTAGCCACGGCAAAGAGGAAGAGGCACAGGAAGCAGGGGAAACAGCGCAAGCAAAGGGCAGGCGGCAGGAACGGGAATGGCGGGTTCAGTGCAGAAGAGGCTCACGGACCTGCTGCTGGTGGGCGCCAATGCCCTCAGGATAGAGGTGCCTGTGGGAGTGGAGATAGCCGATGGCCATCCGCAGGTTCTTCACAGTGATCACAGAGCCGAAGGCCAGGTCTAGGAGGAAGGCAGGCAGGGCAGGTGTGAGTAGCACAGTGCTAGAAGCCACCGCTGACTGGGAGGGGCCTCCCAAGCCCTAGGGCTCATAACCCTCTTACAAACCCCACTGGGCTGAGGATACCCAAAGCAGGTGTGCCACTGCCTTCACACTCCTCTAGGGTCAACTTAGGAGGGAGTTCACTCCAGGGTGCCCTTCTTCCCTCCCCACTAAGCACTTCAGAAGAACCTGGGCAGCTACAGTGTGATTAGAGCACTGTTTGTAATAGTGAAAGATTAGACCCGCTTGTCCTTCGGTCAAGGTCTGGACATACATTCAATGGAATAAAGGAAGAAGCATTCTCTGTCGTTATCTGGAATGTTCCCCAAGATATGATGGTATGATAGACGGTTAAGACAGACTTCTGTGCTTCTGAATCTAGTACCATATGGAGTAACTATTTAATGGTATTTGGGCTTTTCTTTACTCTGAATTTAAAAAGGGGGGGAGGGGCAGAGTAAACCTCATTTCCTTTTTACTGTCCCTCTTTTCTCAATCCCTCAAACTCTGGCCACCCTGCCATTCCCCACTCCACCGAAAGAGGTCTCACTCCACTAGAGATGGACCACCCTGTCTTCCTTTGTCCATTCACTTGGTCAGCAGACTGTGCCGACTACACTTGGATCCAAGGTGGAGCAGGCCTGGCTGCACCTACGGCGAGCCCAGTCTTGGGGAAAACAGCTTCATGCACTGACGAGCACATGACAGTGGACAAGTCCTCTGGCAAAGATGTGACAATGTGAGACATGGGGGAGCCCAGAGCAGGGTAGGATGACTTCTTGCACCAGGAGTAAGAAGAGGATGGCTTGATGGAAGAGATCACAGCTGAGCGCAGCTTTATAAATGATGACCACCTTTGCTTTTTGAAATGCTCTGTTCCTCCTTTTCAGCCCCATACTCCCTCATGAATGGCTCCTCTGCAGCTCCTTCCTAGGTCCCCTTCCTCCTGCCATCCCCAGTGACCTGACCTCAGCCTTTTTCTCTTCCTCTCTCTGCAGTTTCCTTACGGGTCATAGCACTGCCACCGCATTAGTCACCCCTTTACCTGGCTGACTCCTCCTTTGAAAGCTTCAGCTCCAAGCCCGCTGGCCCCATTGCACGATTTCCCCAAGTCAAAGTCTCTGATGTAGAACTCACTATCTGCCTTTCCAAACCGACTTCTTAGCCTTTCCTCTTTCTCATTCTTTCCTCGGTCTGGGAGGGCCCAGGGTCTGGGCACTGTACAAGGCACTGTGGAGACTAAAAGACAGTCTTTGCCCCAGGAAACAATCACCTGGGCTCAGGTCCTTAGTGACATCTTGTTCCCCCCTTTCCGGTCCAACCTCCCTTGTCTATGCCCGGTTGCCTTACCTCTGTGCCCAGCTCAATGCCTGCAACTGCTTCCCAGAGGACATCTCCTGCCTCCACTCCCACCCTCTCCCTTGCCATCCTATACTTAACCACCAGAGTCATCTCCCTAAGGCGCAGCCTTCCTGGCCTCCGCCCTGCCCAATACCTCCACTGGGTCTCCAATGCCTGTGTAATGAACCCAAACACCTCATCCAGACATTTCAAACCCTCACTATCTGGCCCAACCTATCTTTTCAACTTTATTTTCAGGTACTTTTCCGCATATAATCTGTGCCTTGAGTTTTGCCCTGTCCTTGGCCTTGACCATGCTGTCCCTTCTGCCCAATATGCCCACTCCTCCCTCTCCATCTGTTGAAATCTACACATTCTGCCAGGCCCAGACCACTCACTCTATCTCTTGCACCCTGTGTTCCCACTTTATGTACTTAACCCGAACAGTCATATCATGCAGAGACTCTCTACATCAGACTCTACGCTGGAGGGCATCCACCTACCACTGCCAACGTGGCTAAGGCTTGCTCAGTTACTACCTGTGAATAGTAACTGAGCCACAGCACTCCATGGTAGAAACTGACCAGTGGCCCTGCAGGTCCAAACAGAGTCTCTCTGGTTGGCCTTCCCACAGAGCTGGCTTGAATGTTTTCACAGCCACAATGAAGAAGTCTCTCTTTAGGGACAAAGAGTTTGCTGCTCAGGTCGTCTACCTCTGCACTTCCTGTGTCCTCACCCCCTCTCTTGAGTACTCGTACTGGAAATAACTGGATCTTTCTCCCACTTTGCCCTCTACAGACCGAAATAACTCAAACTATCATAGTCGTCTTTTCTAATTCAACTCCCAGAAAACCCTCTGCCCTGCATCAGGCCGGGGAGACACTCACACTCAGGGACGGAAGCGTTGTGAAGGGTGTTTCCTGAGAGCCGGGCCTGGAAGGCGGAGCTGAAGAAGCCATCGCCGGGACCACTGTGGGAGAGCAGGAGGAGAGCCCAGTGAGTGCAGTGAAATCATGACTTCCCAGGAGCCTAGAAAGAGCCCTGCTCGGCTCGTTTAAGAAGGACAACCAGAGTGGCAGTGAGGCATCGGGAGACAGACATGGGTGATGGAGGAGGAGAAAGTGGGTCCAAATCCCAACTCAGCCACTTACTAGCGAGGGGGCCTTCGGAAGATACCTAACTTGGCTTAGCCTCTGCTCCTCGTTTATAAACAGGGGTTTAAAGATTTCAAAGTAATTTTGATTAAATGAGATAATGGGTACAAAATGCTGAACGTTCCTGACACTCAGTAGCTACTCGTTAAATGGGAGCTGCCGCTGGTGCTACTGTTATTACTATCCTCATCCCAACTGCACACCTTATGGCGGCTCATCCCTGTTAAACACAAGGGGCTTTGTTTAGGGATAAGGGGCTTTTGGCTGTTAGGAAATTCTTTACTAAGGGTGTTGGCCTTTCTGAGCATTTTGGATACCCAAACGATAGAACACAGGAGAAAACCAACAGGAAAACACCCTGGGTCCCCTCCTGTCATCCCAACCACAGACCCAGGAAATCACACAGCCCATCCGCGGGCTTAGAGGCAGGAGGAAGACAGAGTGAGCGGCTAGAAAGGCTCTGCTGTACCTTTGATTCAGCACCGCAAAGTGAACAGCATAGATGGCTGTGTAGAGAGCCAGCGGCAGCACTATGAGGCACAGGATGCGCGCAGTCAGGTGTTTTCCCACAGTCACCTGTAGACAGAGCCAGTGTTATTCCTTATACCTTACAGGTGCATTATATATGTTTTCATGTATAAGTCATAGTCATAATAAAATTGAAAAACTAACAGCCATAAAGAAAAACTATGTGGAAATGCTTTCCATAGCACCCACCACTGAAACAATGCCGGGGACTGAACAGGAGCCAGCCCCCTGCTGGCTGTCCGAGCCCTCACCCTGGACCCCAGACTGTCACTGCGCCACCAACAAAGCGCTGCCTATATCTTCAGCATCGTCACTCATCAGTCCCCTCTACATCCCAGTCACACTGATCCCCTGCACTTTCCCCGAGCTTCCTGTACTGGCCAGCCCCACCCATCACATGGATGACTGCTCCTTAATTTAACTTCAGGCCTCAGTGTCTTCCCAGAAGTCCTCCTGCATCACCTGAGACGGGGTCACACCTTCCTCTGTGCTCTCACAGAACTTGTTGGCTGAACTATAATTGCCTGCTCACTTATTTCTCTCTCTCCATTGTCTCTAGAGGGCAGGGATCATTGTTTTATTCATCTGCATGTTGTGTCTCACACTTAGAGAATAGCATGTCTGTATTTTCTGAATAAATAAACTTGTTGGGACTTGGTTCAGAGGCAATGGAGCAGCCTTTAGTAAGCAGTCTGCCTTCCCTCAGTTTGAACCCTGGATCTGCCTCTATTGCCTTGATATGGGGCATGTTATTACCTCTCTAGGTCTTGATTTCCTCATTTGTAAAGAGAGGGTAATAGCTACCTACCACATAAAATTGTTATGAAAAGAAAATGAGATACTGAAGGTAACGCATATTGCATAGTGCCCAGCACAGAATCAGCCCTTAATAAACAATATTGTAATAAACCTTACTGGCTTCCAAATCTGAAAAGCCTGGATCGGGAAAAGAAAACTGTGAGTTCAGAAAGTCTCCCTGACCATTTCACCCAAGGTCCCCTGCGTCAGCGCCTGACATATACCAGTATTTGGCATGAGCCCAACTGGACAGAATCCTCTAGCTGGGTAGTTTGCAGAGCATTTTTAAAACATTTCAGAAACAAATGCCAAAAATGAATTCCAGGAATGTGAGTTATCCTCGCCCTTTATACCACTCCAGCCTCTCAGCCATTGCCCACTCCCCCGTCCTGCTGCCTACAGAGAGCAGCTGGTCCAGCTTGCCTGGGCCCAGAACACAGCCACTCCGTGCCTGCAGCAGAGGCAGAGGTAGGCCACTGGCTCTGCTGAGCAATACTGGGGAGCAAAGACATTTCTACAAGCACTTGGTTCTCACCAATGAAAGACTGAGGTCTCCAAACAGGTGCCAAAGGTCTGATACGGTGTTCCACCCCACGTGCAGGATGATAAAGAGGCCAACAAACTTGACCCCTATAGCACCAGCCAGATTAATGCCAGTCAGGCTGAGCCAGAACCACCAGGGGGCCGAGAAGGGCCTGAAAACCAACAAGACACAGAGTTCAGTTTGGCAGCTGGAACCAAACTCAAAAGCAAGAGCATCAGTGGGCAAGGGCACAGGTTCTCTGACTCTGAGGGGCTGTGCTGTGCCCTCTATGCGAGGGCTCCTAACCTCAAGGGACCATGAGGCTCCAAGAATAGCATGGTTTGTGAAACTTGAAACTGCAGGAAGCACAGTGTGGGTGGGAGTGAGGAGGAGCTTTTTTCTGTGAGAGGGATCAATGCTTTCCTGGGTAAGTAAGCAAGAAGCTTTTCTTCAAGGGATAACCAATCACGTGGATGTCAAAGGGAAATCCAGAGAAGCCACTGGATTGAGTCAGCCCTCTCCTTTGTCACCTCTGGACCTGTCAAAGCCAGCATTTGTCAAGTGCTTACCATGTGTCAGGCACTGTTCCAAGTCTCTACACAATTAACTCTTCAACTTTCGCTAACCCCATGAGGTAGATCCTATTGTTATCCTCTTTTACCAGTGCACATGGGGAAGGCAAAGGACAGAGAGGTTAGGTAATACAGCTAGCAAGCGGTGGAGCATGGTTCCAGCCAGGGCAGTCGGTGCCAAGGTTTGCTGTACTTACAGCTCCTAACACACTGTGCTGCAATGTTCTCACTTTCTGGCGGCCTCCCCTGCCAGAGCGAACGCTCCTTAACAGCCAGACCTAAGTCCCGCTGTACCTCCAGCTCCTAGCACAGTACCTGGCACAGAGTATGCATTCCAGAAACAGCAGGTGGAAGTGAATTTGGCAGAGACAGAAGATAACCCAAAGCCAGAGAGATCTGGATCAGGCTTTATTAGCGTAACATCATTTAATGAGATAACATCATTTAATGAGCGTTGTCATGGTGAAACCAAGTTGACTTCTAGAAAAGCCCAGATGAGCCAGCTCTTTGGTTTGAATAGAATGAATATATTCTTCTCTCTCAGAGGTAGAAGGATGATCTGGAAAAGACTACCCTGGGGAAGACGAGGCCCTCTAGTACAGCTTCAGAACTTTGCAGGGCCTGCAGGGATCCTCTTGACTGCTATGGACCATTCAAGCCAACCTTTATGTACGCTATTCCCACCGTTAGGTCAGGGCTGGATGTAACAACCACCGAGGGCAGGGAGACAAACACTCCCAAGCAGGATCTACCCTGGTTCCCTCCCCTCTAGGATGGAGAATGTGAAAGATAAAGTTGTCCTGGGATCTCCTAACCAGCACTGGTGCCAAGGGGTGGCTTATAAGTTGGTGGGAAGGCATTAGGACCCTCCATAATATCCACAAACCCCTATCTAAGTCCACCCCCACTGTAAAAATGATAATATTCTTGAAAAATACAATCGACATTTTCTTAGTCTTATGTAAAGCAAAAATAAATCTATAGAAAACCTTTTCAAATCTATTTTCATGATCTAAAATGGGTATTCTAAGTTTTTTTAAAAGTTGGATTGCCTTAAACTCAGCCTCAAGACAAGTCCTCTAGGCACTTACCCTGTGCCTGGCCATTATAGAAATTCTGGAGCTGCCGTAGCCTCTGGACCACCTCACTCCCCCGCTCCCCGCCCCGCCCCTCCCTCCCCCCGCCCGACACACACACATACATACTCCCAAAGACGGTGTTTCTGACCTGTCAGCACAGGAGTTGTACTTGACCATGCTCAGCATGGCAGCCATGATGAAGAACATCAAGATGGGGTCAAGGAGGATGTACTGGGACAGAGTGAGGCATCCTGTGTCTGAAAAACATGAGCTCAGTGGTCAAAAAATGGGATCAGAGATGGGCCCCCGAGAACCAAACACCCCAGCAATAAGTCCCCGTTGCGCTTAATTGCAGTCAAGACTAGATGGGCCACTGAGTCATTGGGGAGGTGGAAGGTCACAGCTTGGGGGTACACCAAAGCCCAATGATACGAAATAGTATCCCACACGTCTTCCAGGCCCTTAACTCAAGAAAGGATCACATCACTCATTCAGATAGAGCAGTCCCGAGGTGAGGGCTCTTGCTCATTTCCAGCCTTACAAAGTGAGTTCTGCCGCCCGCTCATATAGCCACAAATGGCCCACACCGAGGGCAGTCTGACCATTTTGTAAAAAGTCTATATTGGGAGCTGATTCTCCAGATAGGTGCAAAGTGAAACACAATTTCATTACATCATGCCCCTGCTTAAACTCTGTAATGTCTTCCCATCTCACTCAGACTAACAAGCTCCTCGTGACAATGCCAAAGCCTGCACGGTCTCCCTACCTATCCAACCTCCTATCCCAACACCCTCTGCCTCACTCACCCCACTCCTGCCCCACTGGCCTTCTTGCTGTTCCTTGAATCCACTAAATGCCACCTTATACCAGGACCACCGCACATGCTGTTCCCACTGCCTGAACACTCTTCCCTCACATCTCTGCATGGCTTAATCTTTTGCTTCACACAGGTCTCTGCTCAAGGCCACCTCCTTAAGCAGCTCCTCACTGACCACCCTACCTAAAACAGGATCATTCCTCATGACTTTATTCTTCACCCGACTCTATTTTCTACATTGCACTTATTGCTTAGAATGTTACATTACAGACTTAGTAATTTACTGGCTTACTTATCATCTGCCCCACTAGGGAGTAAGCTCCTCATCCTCTGAGGCCGATAAAAGTGGCCTAGAAAGAGGAGATACTTTAAAAATAGTATTGACTGAGAAAATAAATAAATGACAATAAATAACTGAAAAGGAAATTAAAGACACAAAGAAAAAGCCACCAATCCTCTACCAAGAAGCCCTATAATCTTGCAACATATCGATCAAAACAAGGCCAGAATCACCCCTAAAATACCTAACTACAGTGGTCTGGACTTCCTTAAATGTTAAGCTCTGTAAGGTCATGAATGCACTTTCAGAAGAACAAGGCTAGCAACAAGATCGGTTTCCATGGATCAGCTCTCATTTAGCCATGGGAGGATTATCCACAGAAAACATGTAAGTTCCCATTTTACTACCCCCTTCTGCCGAGCTACTTTGAGGCATCGCCCTTGCATTCAGCTAAAATTAGTTTAAGGAGTACAAACTAATCTTGATAGTAACCTAAGAGAAGCAGAATTAGAATTGTAGGCCTCCTTCACACATACACACACACACACACACACACACACACACACACACAAACACACACCTATCTTCTTATCCAATCCAAACTTAAATCTTAAATGAGGACAACTGGAGATCATCTATGCCAGCTCTCCCTTCCAATAATGTAAAGGCTTGCTACATACAAGTATATATATAGTAAGTATTACTAGTGAATAAAATAGGATTTGTAATACATTTACTCAATCCTAAAGTTACTTAACAACTAGGCCCATAGACAGATCTGTAAATGTGTTGATTTCCAGCTACATTCACAGTGTAGCAGACAATTTCCCAAGAAACGTGGTAGAAGACAACTTACCAAAGGTGAGGAGGGCAGCGCTGAGCAGTGCTGCGGGGAGGGACTTGGACAGCTCCAGCACAGTGAGGTAGGCAAAGGGGATCAGCAAGGAACCGAGGAACGCACAGAACTACGGGAGGAAAAGAGAAGCAGTCAAATAACCAGATTAGCTAAGGCTCAGAGACCTACAAGCTCAGGTCTAAGATGGAAGACCCCAATGAGGACATGGTGACCTAAAACCAGCTGGCACATGTATGAATGAGAAAGGGGTGGTGTAACCGTGAGGCATCAAATCAAGCAGCATTTAGTTCCCACTGAGCACCAACTTGTGCACTAACACGAAATCAGCAAAGTTCAGCCAGGGAGGCGTGAGCAGGATGGCACACTGGTTTCAGGTGGGGGATGCCGGTTAGACTGCCTATCACTATTAGCTGTGACCCTGAGGAAGTCACATGTCTCTTTACTCAGCCTCCCCATCTGTGTAATGTGAAGAATCAGAGTTCTTACCTCAAAGGGTTTATACTCTGAAAATTAAATGACCTAAAGTTTGTTAACACACAGGAAGTACTTGATAAACATTAGCTTCTATTACAAAACTATGGACATAAGTTAAGACCTCTCTGAGGTGTTTTAATATTGTAGAGAATTCTGTTATTTCTCCCTTAGCCCTTTTCTTCAGTCATACCAGGAACCACTCTTTAATCTACAGGTGGTATTTTTATTTTAGCAAAAAGAATGCTTTGCGCTTCAGTAACTAGAGGTTTTTTTGTTTTGTTTTCAACCACAAGCCTTCTCTGTACCTCTCCACCTTATCCATCAAGAGCAAACAGGCAAGCCCAAGGGAGTGGAAATTCTCACATTTGGGCTGTCGCCTTTTGTTAACAGAAAGCAATGTGCCCTAGTGTGAAAGGGAACACCGGGGTCATATTTGCCTTCTCAATTCCCAGAACAAGTTCACAGTGAGTCAGGCCTATATCCAATTACGCATGCTATATGGTATTCAAAAGTCATTAAGAAGACACAGGATCACTTAGAATATGAACTTGAGGGTATGGGACACTTCTTGTTTAATATGGTATCATATGACCATGCAAATTATCCAACAATTTGTCCAAATAAGCACTTTGTATTTATCTAAAGTGTTTGAGCTCCTCAATGAAAGGGGTTTGTAAATGTAACTTGCTTTGAGAGCTCTACATTGAAGGTCAGTTTCTTCAGGTTTCATTCAGCTACAGGTATGGAGTGCCCAGAGCTGGGTTTTGAGGCCCTGCCATGCTCCATCAAGGCTGCTGCTGGGACACAGGGAACAGAGGAAGCGGACACATGGCCTCTCTCCAAAGACTGGCACACCCCTTGTGTGTGCCTGAAACCTTCATGGGAAAGAAGTAGGAACCTGGTGCCAGGAGTGTAGGGATGCTGAGGTCTTAAGAAAGGGCCCTCAGAGATAAGCAATACTCCAGCAAGTGTGGTCTGAGAGAGGAAGAACATGTAGCTTGCCAATGTGCTGAGGCCAATGCTGGGACTACAGGAGACTCCTGGCTGCCTGGCTGCCTGGGTCCCAGGCTGCTCTCCAACCTACAGTCTGATGCCTCACATGGGCATAATAGATGACAGGATGGGCTTGCTCCTATCTATGTAATCTCCATTACCTGTGGCCTCCCCTTCCCTTCTTACCCACACCAGTTCTGAGTCTCTACGCCTGAATTTCTACTACAGGGCATGGATCCAGTCATCCTCCCCCCACCCCAAAGTCCATGTACACCTGCCACCACCCCAGGATTTCCAACTGTAACATTTGTGAGTGTGGCTCCAGGGCTCAGTGAGGCTCTTTCAAGTATGGAAGCCTTACTCCTCTCATTCCCATGTAGTTGTGATGCTCATATCTGTCCCCAGGCTTCTGGAACATAAAGGTACCATCATATCCACTCAGGTAGCCAGCAAGACCTATCAGCATCTGAGAGAAAGAGAACAAACAGAAACAATGAGAGACCTTTGAGAGGAGATTCCTTCATCCCCTAAACTTCCCTCCAGCAGCACCCAGACTTTGGTCTCCCTTGACAACTGTCCATAGAAGGAGTTGACAATGTGACATTTTCTCCTGCAGCTGTTCAAAGCAAGAATCTTTTGTCTATAGAGCTCATTGCTTGAAACAAATCCTCTCTTGTGTTAAGGACAAGTTCTTGGGAACAGTGCAGACTGGACACTTAGAAAGAAAAAAATCCCACAATTTGAAGGGCAGGGCCAGTGAGGGGCTCGCTCATCAGCCTTCTTTTATTTGCTATGAAATAAAAGCTGACAGCTCATTATGGGGGAGGGGAAGGAGAGGGGCTGATTCCTGGGGAGACTGGAAAATGAGGTTCCAACTCAGAATGAGGAGGCAGAAAAGTGGCCAAGTTTCTACACATCAGGAATAGAGACAGGGAAGGGGTGTGTGGTGGGGGGCGGGGGATAGAAAAGAGAAAAGACAGCTGCATTTCCCCAGAGGGGAACAGAATAGTCCCAGTGGAAAAATGCCAAAAGGCCAGAGACTGGCTTCTCCTTTTTCCAGTATTCCAAAGAGTGGCAACCTTGGCACACCCCAAACCAGAACAAACCAACCATAAACTATGACGAGAATCCTTCAAAACATTCGGGAGGGTCAGCCTCTTTCTATCTTTCCTTGGCCATCAACAGTGTAAAATTCTTTTCACACAAGCAATCAGAAGCCGCGAAAACATAAAAACTGCCAGCAAACACCAAGCATCTGTAACAGCCCCAGGCTGCCCAGCCCAACCAGTGTTCGGTTAGGCCAGTGGTCGGCAAACTCATTGGTCAACAGAGCCAAATATCAACAGTATAACGACTGAAATTTCTTTTGAGAGCCAAATTTTTTAAACTTAAACTATATAGGTAGGTACATTGTTATTAACTTAATTAGAGTACTCCTAAGCTGGCCTTTGCTAAAAACATCCTCAATCTGACTGAGGTACATTCGCTGAGGTCGACCCCTCCCAACTCGCCCATCCACACTCGTCTTGTATACTTGTTTCGTCTATCTCCTTTCGTTCATCCTCTCTATATGTCCAAACCATCTCAACATACCTTTCTAATCCTCGACACTACATCTTCTTTCACTCCACAATGTTCCCTAAAATTAACTTAATAAACTTTACTTAAAGTTTTAAGTCAACTTCGCACTGTACGTGCACGCCCGCACATGGTATTTTGTGGAAGAGCCACACTCAAGGGGCCAAAGAGCCGCATGTGGCTCGCGAGCCGCGGTTTGCCGACCACTGGGTTAGGCTGTGTGGAGGGAAAGCCTCTCCCAGTAGCACTGCTTGTGGGGGCCTGGATTTGGACCACTAACCAGCTCACACTTCTCTCTAAGTAGTTCCAAACAGAGTTGCTATCTATAGTTCCATGTCAAAGTATAGGACCCCAAGTTCAGAAGTAAGTGATTATAAAGCCTTGTTTAAAAATAAAAAAATAAAAAGAAGGAATCCCAGGGTCCAGAGGTTAATTTGATATAATTAATTTAATACAAAGTAATGTAAGGTATTAGAAAGACAGAGTCATCCAAATACCCAGATGAACTAAAACTGGCAGGTGACCATCACAGCAGATGCTCCTACCTATCTGGGGTCTCAGAGGACAAGCTGCCTGGTGCTGGTCTACATTCCCAGATTGCTTGGCTGGTCAGGCTGTTCCTTCTCAGTTCCCTCAAGATTAAAAGTAGCCCTGAGCTAATTTCCTAACTAAGAGACTCATTCAAATCAATAAGGAAAGGAACAACCTACTAGAAAAATGGGCAAATTCATAGAAGAGAAAATACAAATCACTAATAAACATATGAAAAAGAAATGTTCAACCTAACTCATAAAGATGCAAATGAAAACAGTGATGAACCACTTTTTACTTTCAAGTTGGAAGTTTTTTGGTTTTTTTTTGTTTTGTTTTTTATTTTTTTAAAAATATATTTTATTGATTTTCTACAGAGAAGAAGGGAGAGGGACAGAGAGTCAGAAACATCGATGAGAGAGAAACATCGATCAGCTGCCTCCTGCACTCCCCCCACTGAGGATGTGCCCGCAACCAAGGCACATGCCCTTGACCGGAATCGAACCCGGGACCCTTCAGTCCGCAGGCCGACGCCCCATCCACTGAGCCAAACCGGTTCGGCTCAAGTTGGAAGTTTTGACAGTATAATCACACCCGTGCTGACAATGGTGTGGGAAGCAAACACCTCATACACTGTTGGTGGGACTATATATTATTGCAAAAATTTTCAGGAAAACCTAGCAATCTCTAACACAAATTTAAATGTCCCTTTAACTCTCTAGTTTGCCCACTGAGAATCTTTCAGATACACTTGTACAACTATGAAAATATATAGGTACAAGGATGTTCATGTAATATCTTTTGCTATGACTAAAAGTTGGAAATAACATAAATGCCCATGAATTGAAGAGAGGTAAAATAATTTATAGCACATCTATATAATGGAATAATATAGTCATTAAAAAGAATGGAGTACATTTTTATGTGCTAATGTGGAAAGAATTGAAGAAACATCATGTTTAAAACACAAGTTGCTACCCTGACCGGTATGGCTCAGTTGGATGGGCATTGTCCTGTACAATGAAAGATTGCCAGTTTGATTCCTGGTCAGAGCACATGCCCAGGTTGCAGGCTTGATCCCTGTGGAGGGGTGTACAGGAGGCAGCCAATTTATGTTTTGCTCTCATATTAATGTTTTTCTCTCTCCCTCTCTCTAAAAAAAAAAAAAAATCAATAAACTATTCTTTTTTTTTTAATACAAGTTGCTGAACAATTTTAGTCTGATCCGGTTTGCATAATGTGCTGTTCATATGAACTAATATTTATGTTTATAAATATGTACACACTTATCCTATATAATAAAAGCCCAGCGACCGAAATGGTGGAAATGACCAGAATGACCAGAGACCAGAACACCACTGCCCCTTAACCCGGCTTACCCCACCCCCCAGGGAGCAGTTAGGGGCAATCAGGCAGGTAGGCAAGTGGTTAGGGGTGATCAGGCAGGCAGGCGAGCAGTTAGGAGCCAGCGGTCCCAGATTGCGAGAGGGATGTCTGACTGCCAGTTTAGGCCCAATCTGCAGGGATCCTTGCAGAATCGGGCCTAAACCAGCAGTTGGACATCCCCTGAAAGGTCCTGGATTGTGAGAGAGTGCAGGCCTGGCTGAGGTACCCCCTCTTCCCCCCGTGCATGAATTTCGTGCACTGGGCCTCTAGTATTTGTATAAAAAGTTTCTGAGAGCATAGATAAGAAATTTAACAAAGGTGACCATAGAGTAACCTCTGAAGAATCGAAATGTGAGGGAAGGTAGCTTTTGACCTTCTATTTCCTTCTGTACCGATCACGTTTTTTACTATGTGCAGGCATTTTTATTTCTTTAATAGTACCTATTTGACTGGAGCCCAGGTGCCCAGGGCTGGGATCTGTGTGAAGTGTCAGGTATGGGCTTCAGTACTGGAAGAGAAAATGCCCTACTCACTCCTTAAAGGGGCTTTGACTGGCTTAGCCTCGGAACCTATGGAAGCTACTCTGCTCTCTTTCACAGTTTTCTAATTTGCTCATCACTGTCTTTCAGCCAGGTAGAGCACAGGACCACTAGGAGGTAAGTGAGAGGAGCAGGTGGACTACACTCCCTGGAGGCAGGCTTAGAATGAAGCCTCACGTGTCTCCCTCCACACAGGGCCAGAAGTGAGGAAGGGAAGGCTCAGGAAAAACAAATCAGCCAGTGTTTTCCGTCTTCACTGTGCCAATCGCAAGGGGACTCCAAAAGCCACAGGCTGACAGAGTAAGCTCGATTTCCTACAAAAAGCCTCCTCTCCAGAGGTCGGTTCCCAAGCTTTATTCTTTCTCTCCATTTATTTTTTCTTATTTTCAATTGAGATAAAAGTCATTGTACTGTAAAACTCACCATGTTAAAGTATACTGAGGTTTTTAGTTTATTCACAAGATTGTGCATCCATTACCACTGCCTAATTCCAGAACATTTCATCGCCCCAAAAAGAAACTCCGCACCCATCTGCAGTCACTCCTCAATCCCCCTTCCCCCCCAGACCCTGGCAACTACTAATCTTCTTTCTGTCTCTGCGGATTTGACAATTCAGGACATTTCATATAAATGGACTTATACAATATGTGGCCTTTTGTGTCTGGCTTCCTTCACTTAGCATACTGTTTATAAGTTTCATCCATGTTGTAGCATGTATCAATACTTCGTTCCATTTTTATAGCTGAATAATATTCCACTGTATAGATATACCACATTTTGCTTATCCATCCATCAGTTGATGGACTCTCTCTCCATTTCTGAGCCCAGAGGACCCCTAAAAATACCAAAGATTTTTCATGAAAGCAACTGGTCTGGAATGTCAGGGAATTCTTTCTACGAGGCCAAAAATTAAATCCAAAACCAAGACTTGGCTGTTGTTCACCACTGCTTACCTTTCCCAGAGGAGGGTGTACATCAAAGAAAAAGGTACGGTTGATATAGTAACTTCCCATTTTTCCAAAGTGAGTCTCATCCCAACTAAAGGAAAAACAAAGAGAAATGAGAATTTTAAGTTATCATACAACCCAAATAGCCTTAATAGAGCATGATTAAAATTACAGTTAAAACCAAAGACTATGAGTTTCAAGCAATTAATGAGAAAATGTGAATTAAAAAAAAAAAGTTTTTGACATAGTGATTTGAGGAAGCAAGACATCAAGCTGGTCATTAAACTTCATTTAGATAAATTTTTAAAAGTTAGCAAATATTTACCAACCATTTATCATAAATTTAAGTTGAATCTATACTTATTCTGTATCTTGAGTTTCTATTTATTTTAAAGAGGCAGAGTTTTCTTATAATATAGAAAGGTTTGTAGTAAGGGTTTTCTTCCAAGGCTGTTAAACTTCAAACTCTGAGACTACGTTTGCTACTAGAAATTAAATTACTATAATCACAACCTACATTGTGGGCAACTGATCAGAGAGAGCCTAGAAACCATGGTGTTACAGAAGTCTGATTTTGTTTATCAACCTGTGGTAATTAACCTGCTAACTATGAACTTGCTGGTCTTATTACAATGAACTATTATGTAAAAGTTGAGGGTTTTCTTACTAAGTTAAGAGTCTAAAATATATTCTCACTGCACAAATAATTTTGCAAGGCAAGAAGTGATTCTAACACATTATCTTTTAAACACAGTGCAGTCTTGTTCTTCTATACAACAACATAAAACTTTTTTTATTAAATAAATATATTTTTATTGATTTCAGGGGGGAAGGGAGAGGGAGAGAGAAACATCAATGATGAGAGAGAATCCTTGATCGGCTGCCTCCTGCACACCCCATACTGGGGATTGAGCCAGCAACCCAGGCATGTGCCCTGATCAGGAATCAAGCGTGACCTCCTGGTTCATAGGTCAATGCTCAAGTACTGAGCCACACTGGCCGGGTAACACATTACCTTTTGAACACAATACAAAGTCTTGTTCTTCTATACAAGGGTACAGCCTTGGAAGAAAACCACATCAAACTTTTTACACCCCACATGAGGGCTTTGCAGTGGCAGCCCAATTACCCAGCAGAGCCTGGCCATTTCTGTTTGTCAGTCTCTCTCTGCAGCTCAGAAATGGTTGCTTTCTGGTGACTATCCCATCTCCAGGCCAGCTTCCGTAACTATTCATTACTGACCTGCAACATAACAGGCAAAAGATGCTTTTCCCAAAAATGGTGATGTCCAAGGGAGAAATAACTTCCAAGCGGTGTGACAAAACAGATCTGCAGCAAGAGAGATCCAGTCCAGCGCCAGCCCTTCCTAACAGCATGGCCTAGCGAAATCACTCACCTTCTCCAGATCCATTCGCATCTACACAATGAAGACAGTAACAGCATCTGCCATGATCACTCACAGGGAGGTTTTAGGGCTCAATTCAGATGACACACATGAAAAAACTCTATGGACTAAAAAGTCTCACACATGCTGGGCACGATTTAAACTGAACCAGCATGTGTGGTTAGCTATGAAGTCTGTTTGGAAACCTACTAACAAAAGGGTATGAGATTTTTCATTTCAAAAGTGTCCCAGGTAAAACTAGTACAGTAAGTCCACACTTAACATCGTCAATAGGTTCTGTGACTTTAAGCAAAATGATGTATAACAAAAACAATTTTACCATAGGATAATTGATATAAACAAGAGTTAAATTCCTATGGCATCTCGATATTACAACAAAACTACGATGAACGAGACTATGTCAATCAACGTTAATAGAGGACCTGCTATTGCAGTATCCACATTTCTTCTTGGCTTTTATTGCATGCTTGTGTTGAGAGAAACAGTCCTCCTTGGATCTCTCTTGCTCCCACAGACCTTGCAGGGTGTCCCAAGGATGCAAGGCCCTGACAACTCTTTACTCGGGCCATTGCTCAGGGCTATGTTTAAGCAAGCAACCTTGAGGGAAGAGTTAGCGTCTCCCTCTGTAACAGAAGCAGTCTGTTTCCTGCTTGTTATAACACAGCGGAGTCCCCAAGCTCAGTATTCCTCAGCTGATGCAGCGCAGTGTACATGCAGGCATTCATCCACCCATGGCATCACATGGAATTGGGGATAAAGGGAACCAATGCCAATGTGCTGATGCTCACCCTGCTTGCTGTGCCACGAAAAGTAAGTCCTTTGTTTCTGACCCAGGACTTTGTCTTCTGCCAGCATCCATAGAACCGTGACAGGCTAACTTCTTAGCTTGCAAGTAGGATAAAATAAAATTCCCAGATCCTGACAGTATTTGGCGACAAGCATAGGATACTGAGAGATAGCTTTCTATAAGAGAAAGGACAAGGACCTCCCCCCCCCACACACACACACAGGCCGGTTTAGAGGATATGAGAAGACTCCCCAGAATCTGGTAGTGAATGCTCTTGCCCAGTGATAGGCAGGGAAGGTAGTAAAAGTCCTCACTATCCTACCTGTGCATGAGGCTGAGCAGAGAGAGAGGCAGGATTGAAACCAACCGCCTAAGCCTTGGTTACTGCTCACTCTCCTCTGGGTGGGAGGAGGAAGAGATGTGATCATGTCCATGGGCAGCAAACCTAGGAGCCCCTGCCCAAAGGCAATATGGATGTGGCTGCTGAATCAAGAAGTCTCTGAAGCTTATATCAATGGTGCCAGCAGTAAGCACCTTAATATTCACTGTAGAACTTTAGGTGAAATGAAAACTTTGGGTGAGCTGTGTACTCAAGGCAAACGTAAATGCTACTTGCTTAGATGTTCAGAGCCATTTTCTCCCTCCGTGTCCCATGATCCCTCCCCTTCTACCATAACCTCAGCTGCTTTTTAAAGTAAGATGATTAAAGGTAGGCCAAGGTCTCACTGTCCCCAAAGGGGGCTGAAGACCATACACACCCATCCTACCATGCTGGGCAACTCCAGGGAGGAGAGGCACTCAAACTCAAGACTCTATTGGAATCAGGGGCCCACATCTCCACCCTCCCTACTCAATCCCATGATAGGAGGATTTGCTGGGTGCAGGGGTTACCAAAGGTGCTGAGGAGTGCATGGACAGCCACAGCAGTGTGTGCAGGGACTGAAAGAAAAGGGCCCCTAAGCCCCCGGGCTCACCAGACACATGGCAGTACACTGAGGAGGAAGTGGTGCCAAGCTTATCAAGGGACTAAAGAAGGAAAAAACTTCCTCCAGCCCCTGCATCCAGCACTCTCCATACTCACTACTGGGGAATGGTGTGATCTCTGTGTGGCTGTCACTATTGCTACTGATGCCCAATTCAATTGGAAGGTTTGAACCAAGTTCCCAGTGGGAAAGTGAAGATAATGTGACCTAATGGGTAGTGCTCTTCACCATTATTGTGGCTTACACTGCTGAATGTATAACTGGTATTGATCCCGTAAGTGTCAAGGAGGATTATCCCATTCAGGGACTGCCACATGCTGAGCTGATACTATCCCCTCCTTGGTCCAGGAAAAAAAATATATCAATCCCAAGAAGAGAAAGGGAAAGCACAGCTTTAAAGACGGAATGGGCAGCTGGAGCGCCCAGAGGCAATTCTCCATGATAATAGCGCCCCCTGCTGGACGCAGGCACCAAGTACATACTTTTTTTAAGGGGCAGCCATCAACCTACTACCATACTAATTAAGCTCTTGTGGAAATTGAGTGCCTGCCATGAAGGCCTTAGGACCCCTGCCACTTTGAGGTGGGCCAACTTGGAATCTATGCCTAATAAGGAAAGGGCTCAACAAGCCTCACTGGTCAAATGGAAATGGTATATTGAAGAGTATAGCTGACCCGGCCTTAGACATTTTGATTTTACATGAAGAGATGGTAGCTCTCCCTTTGGGAAAAACTACCTTTCTCTCCACCACCTAAAGCAAAGCCGCTGTCTCAGTGGAGCCCTTGATGCAGAGGTTCTTCTCAATGCTTGTGCCTGGTTCACTGATGGTTAGACTAAACTAAAAGCTGATGGAGTCCACTGGCAGCAGCAGTCATCCTGCCCCCGTGACAACTCCGGAAGGCTGCCTGCAATAAGGGGTGATGGGCATAATGGGCTGAATTGGAAGATTTCACAACCTTTGTCTTGGGCAATACTCCTAAGGAACGGACAAGTTATATTTATTCTTGGGCACTTGCCATTGGCCTAGCCATCTGTTGTGCCACTTGGAAGACTAGGTATTGAGAGATTAAAACATCCCTCTTTGGAGCCAAGAACTGCAGGGAAAATCATGCTGCCTACTGATAGGACAACCTGGATCACTCACATGGATGACCATGGTCAGGGCTGGTACATCTGATCAGACTGACTGGAATTAAGCTGCTGATCAAACTTGTGCCACAGACTGCTGCCATTGCACCAGGCCTGGAAACACATCTACTATCGTGGACTGGGTGCAAAGTAAAGGACTATATGTTTCTGAAGTTGAAGCCATCACTGCATTGTGCAGCCAAAAGTTGGCCTGTTAGTCTTTCAGTAAAGGAAGCCAATTGCACGGGGCATTGACTGCTCCAAGGAAAGTGACTACAGTAGGACTTTGTTACCCCTCTGGAGTATCATTGGTGCCTCATTTCAGATTACGGTGTTGATGATGCTGCCAGTACAATCATCTGACTCAAGATACACCAATGTGGACCTTTAAACTAAACCAAGTCATGTTTTCAGCCAAAGCATCCACAGTCTGACAATGGTGCCTTTTTAATTTGTTTGCAATGGCCACCCAATAATGGGCCAATAGTCAAGATATTTGATGACATTCCACACTCCCTAGCATCCATGGCACCTGATATTGTCAAGGACTGAACAGTCCTCTCAAAAAGATTTCTGACTCTACTCTCCCCTGGTTCACACACCTTAGTAAAACAGCTCTGTCACCTAATGTAGTCAGCACCAGAAACGGTCCACCTCCTCTTGGCCACCAATTGGGTAATGGTAAGGATAAAAGGGGTAGAGGGTTGCATAAACTTATTTTGAAAACTTGAGATTCTTCCCAAACCATTCATGGGCATGATTCCCTAACAGCAACCCCAGATCAGCCTAGGGACATCTATGGGATACAAACTTAATTCTAGTTTAGTCACCGGAAGCTGGAGGGACATGGTCCTAGAGTATAAAGATAATGACCACTTGGTTGAGTGCACTGCTTGTCAAGCCCCCTACAGTGACTCATCTGGTCTCTGCCAATTTTCTAATAATGGTCTTGGCAAAAAAAGGTCTGGATATTATAAGGGATACCTGGAGAAAAGGTGAAGTTACAGGTACTAAAGTGATACACCCTAATATAATTATATGATGGCAGAGGAAGAAAAGAAACAATTTTGGGCCCTAACTGGTTTGGCTCAGTGGATAGAGCGTCAGCCTGCGGACAAAAGGTCCCAGGTTCAATTCCGGTCAAGGGCATGTACCTTGGTTGTGGGCACATCCCCAGTAGGAGGTGTGCAGGAGACAGCTGATCGATGTTTCTCTCTCATCGATGTTTCTAACTCTCTATCCCTCTCCCTTCCTCTCTGTAAAAAAACAATAAAATATATTTAAAAAAAAAAAAAGAAACAATTTTGGAAGCTGGGAAGGTAACATCTTAGGCCTCAGGAAACCTAAAGAAAAGGAAAACAATTAATGATCCTTTCTCCTCTAGGTCCAGAACCAATGCCTGGTAAACATCCATATGGTCCATCTCAATCAGGTGGCAGCTGTAGCTGGCAATCTGACTTTCTACTGAGTTTGTCAGTGTGCTATGAAATCAGAAAAACTCACGTAGATGTGGCCTATCTTGAACTATTCTGACGTGCCTGATAGTATCAACTCCCAAACACAGACACCATATGTGTGCAAACACACAAACTGGAACAACCTTCTCTCAATCTAATACAAATTCATATGCTCCTGACACTCTAGGGGCCTTAGGTTATGCCTTGTATAACAACTGAGGCTGCAACAACTCAGTGACACTCACTGCCCATGTGGCTTAACCAAACTACTGTAATGCAATCTAAATCAAATTTCATGGTGATCCAAATAAAATTTACAAAAGTCCTGAATTGGAGTGGCCTGAACCCCTTCAGGTAATATATTAGGAAGAGTGGGCCACAGAATGTCTTCCCATTGGGCATGAAAGTTGCTTTTTTTTTAATGGAGGACCCACTGTAATTATTGACAATGACACCAAAGATTAGAAGTCAGTCTAAATACCTGTGCAGAGATCATAATGGATAACATACTGGTCTCAGACTTTTTAAAATATATATGTGTTTTTATTGATTTTTAGAGAAGAAGGAGAGGGATAGATAGAAACACCAATAAGAGAAGCATCATCGATCAGATGCCTCCTGAATGCCCCTACTGGGGACAGAGCCCACAACCCACACATGTGCCCTGACCGGGAATTGAACTGGACCTCTTGGTTCCTAGGTCGACGCTCAACCACTGAATGGTCAGATTATATCCCAGCTATCTAAAATAAGACCTACTGGTCCTTTCCTCACCCCTGATCTGTACACTTAATTATTCACAGGTGGTTGGATCTAGAACCCTGGGGAACATGGTTGAGATTAGCACAAGTTGGCCTCAACCTGCTGCTTAGAAATGAAAGCAGCCTTCATTAAATGAACAAATTGAACAGATCTGGTTCCTGCCTCTGTCAGTCAAGTTAATCAGAGTAGCCAATGGAGTTGCATATTCATGTGAGAATTTGCTAGAAACCAAGACAGTGTAGGATCGAGGGGTGAGATTATTGGGAGATATAATCCTCCGTGAGTCTCTTGTACGTCCACACATCTTCCTGGGTATGCCAAGAATGCAAGGCCCTGATTGCACTTTACCTGGGCCATATCTCAGAGCTGTGTTTACACCAAGCAACCTTGACTAAAGAGGTAATGTCACTCATCAGGACAAAAAGTAAGTTTGCTTACTGCTTGCTATAAAATAGTACATTCCCCAAGCTGTTGTTCCTCAAAGCTGCAAAGAAACCCACTTGTGTGCAATCATCCATCTGGGCCCAGAGCATGACCCTGTGGGACTTGCGGGGACAAGGGAAACGGACTCCAACATGCCACTATTCATCCTGCTTCCTGTGTGGTGGTAAAATGTCCTTTGTCTCTGACCCAGGAGTCTCATGTCTTCTGCCAAAACTCATGAAACAACAAGCTAATTTATTAACTTACAAACTAGCAGTTTGTTAGTGTGCTCGCTTTTTTAGGAGTTCCATTTCTAACACCCCAACACTAACTTTCTCCTCGGTGATAATGAGAAAATATGGTATCACTTGTTGGCCAAACAAATAAACCATCTTCAGATTGTATAAAACTTTTCCTCCTCCCAGCTGGCGACGTTTTAAGCTCATCTAATGAAATCTGACCATATTTCAGTCCTGCAACTGACTCTACAAACTAAAATCTTTCAGAAAATAACTATCTCCTCACAGGATGGCCCCAGATCTGCTTCCTAGAACCCCTGTCACCATCCCGGGACACCCAAGTTGTCCCTGCTCCCAAGGATCAAGGTACCCAGTTAAGAATTTCCCCCTCCACTGAACTTGGAAATTCTGCAGATCAGGAACTCACACCTTAGGAAATTCAGTACTAAGGATTTCCGGTTCTCCTTGGAAAGCTCTTTAAGAGCCACAATTTGAGAGCCAGGTGAGACCCTGCAGCATAACCTGGAAGGCATCCAGGCTGCTTCCTCAGATCCCAAGAATCCCACTGCCACAGCAAAGGTTCAGACTGCTATTAGCCAGGGGCAAACACCGGAAACCTCAGTTTCCCTTCCAGCGCGACCCCGCCCCTCCTCCTGTGGATCCCGCCCCCTCCGTGCCCCACGACCAATCAGAGGACGCGTCCCTCCTTCCAGGTTACCACGGTACCCGCCGAGTCCCGCCCGTCACTCACCAGACGTGAGGTGGCTGGTCCAGACGATGGAAGCGGGTGGCGAAGGCCAGCAGCGTCACCAGGGCCAGCAGGACCCACCGGCAGGCCGCCTCGGAGGGCCGTGAGCCCGGAGCAGGCCGTTTGGGGCTCTGCGCTGCAGCCTCAGCGGCCTCCTCCGGGACCGCGGCCCTAGCCGCCTGGGGCCCATAGCGGCCCCTCCGAGGACGTAGCTCGGACCCTGCCAGGCCTCCGCATACCGCCGACGGCATCCTTCCCCTCCTCAGGATCGCCCTCCGGCCCGTGGGCACGCTGGCCGTCCTGCCTAGAAGCCACAAAGGGGCAGCTCGGGGTGCCCTGGGAAATGTAGTTCCCTGCGCCGGCAGCGGGGCGCGGACCTCGGCCTCTGGGCTGGGCGGGGAGCGCGGTGGACTCGGCCGCTAGGAGGCGGCCAGTGGCGCAGAGCATGACGGACCAGAGGGCCATGCGGGCCGGGCCGGGAGAAAACGGGCTCCAGGAACTGCAATTCCCAGCAGCGCCGGGCCTGGGGCGTGGCGAGCTAGGAGGGACCATAAAGATCATTCTAGTCCAACCCCGCGCTTTCCCCAGACGGAAGCCTGGGTTCCGAGGTGTCGGTGTCCCACGGGCCTCAGGCGTCGACGAGTCGGGAAGTCCCAGGCGCGATTTCCTGAACGAGGGGTCGCCGGAAGTGCGAGATGCAAGTGGGGAAGGTCTGTGCCTCGCATCCGGGGAGAGGGGCGCTGGCTACTCCAACACTGAGAACCTGGGGGCGGGGTCAAGGGGAGTCGGCCCCGCCCACAGTTCCAGCCACGACTCCCAGGTTGCAGTGCGCTGCGCTGGTCCCGCTTCGCGCCTGCGCGCTGCCTGATGGGGGCTGTGGTCCCGGGAGGATGGGGCCCGCCCCGGCGCACCCTCGTGGGGCCCTGCCGTGGGGTCGGGCAGCCTGTCCCACGCACTTCGCCTGATTCCCCACCCCTCTACCCGGGATCCCAAACATCGTCCCTCGCCAGCCTGGTCGGCACAGCCCTGCGTGTCGGCCCGAGAGAACAGTTAACATATGGCTTCCAGGGTTGCTTGCATTTTGAGAGCACATCAGGGGCGAGGGGCGGCGGTGGCGCTTCCCAGTCCCCTGAGGAGCTTCCTGTGTCACTCTCTGGAGGAATGGGCCCGAGAATCTGCAGGTTTTAGTACGCGCCCCCGTAGAACTGCTGTCGTAGCTCGAAGGAGGGTGGCAGGCACATCAGGTGGGATACAGCATCGCTTCCATACTGTAGAGCTCGCCCAGTCCCAAATGGGATTTTAGGGGTCTTTCTCTGAAGTCATGATGGTTTAAAAAATCGATGAAAACCATATCCTCGGGTGAGGATTTAAAAAATAAAATCTGCTAGAGTGGTCAGAATCTATACTAGAATTGGAAACAATTCCTCCCAGAGTGGTAGTGGGATGGATACTTGGGCTTAAAATTCAGCTCTGCAAGTGTGAAAAGGAACACGGGATGGTTTGTGTAATTGTTGGTAAAAGAAAGAGTGGAAACTGCCCATCAGTATGTCAGCTGATGGCCCATAAGGAGAAAACCTGAGGGCAGAGGCATTTACAGTGACTCTGGTCACCCTTAGTACAGGTCAAAGGTGTACCATTTAGGAATCAGGAGGGCATTTCTTAAAGGGTTCTTGAGCTGACGCCTGCCACTCTCTAGTGGTCCGTCCCTCGCCAGCAGTCCCTATCCTGGCCCCAGGGGCCTCTCTAGTCTGGCTCAGTAAGGAAAATGATGCACCTCCGAATATGGTACATCCAGCTGTAGCCACCCAACTCTTGCCCTTCTGAGGACACCCGTTGCCCATCACCTGCCCTCTGTGCCAAGACAAAAGGTGCCTTCAGTACAGGTTGGAACTTCCTGGCTCAGGAACCAACGTGGGCGGGTCTGGGTTATGACGGTGCCCTTGCCCACCTATAGGACAGAACTGGTAGTTCAGGGATGATGCGGGCGGGTTCAGATCGCAGCTTGATATGCTGGGGGACGCAAAAGGGAGAGGGAACTTGGGTGAAATGTCGGTAGTCAGAGGAATAGTAGAAAAATTCTATTTTCTCCCTCATCCATGTGCATACATGTGTCTGCCAGGACATTTGTGCGTGCTAATTACTGTCCTGGGTCCTGCTTTGAAATGCAGATTACCCAAGAAGCACCAGAGGGATTATCTTTGAGTCTCTTAAACTTTAGAGGAGAGGTCACATACTCAGCTGCAGAGGCCTGAGGACAACAAGAAAGAAGTGGGCCAAGTGGGGGCCATGGTATCCCCTGACTTAAGGGGGCCATTAACTAGCTCCAATAAATTGCTGCTCAGGAAGCCAAGTCCACTGCCTCCAGATTTTATAACGAAAAGACAGACAACAGGATTTGTATATGAAACATCCTGATTTTTTAATGTTGGCAACTACAGTCATCCCTCGATATCCACCAGGCATTGGTTCCAGAAGTCCTGTCCCCGACAGATACCAAAATCTGAGGATGCCCAAGTCCCTTATATAAAATAGCATGGTATATTTTAAATCACTTCTAGATTATGTATAATCCCTAACATAGCGTAACTGCTATGTAAGTAATTGCCCTACTGTATTGTTTAGGGAATAATGACAAGCGAAAAGGTCTGTACATATTCAGTACAGACCCAACCAAAGCAGCTATCATAGGCTTGACTACATAGTACACGTCAATAACAATGTAATGTTTTCTTCTGAATATTTTCCAACTGTACTTGGTTGAATCCACACCTTCAGATAAGGGGAGAGATAAGTGTAATTGAAACATTTTTAAAAACTGTGTAGACCAAACAGAACCTTGGGCTGCCAGTTTGCGACCTCAGCTTTGGAGTGAATGGGCATAGACCCCAGCTATGTTTATGAGACCGGCTGATAGCCTGGAGGACTGGTGGGTCGGGGGTTTGAAAGCAATGGACACAAAAGTATCAAGAATTAGAATTCCTAGGGAGCAAAAGGAGGGGAAATGGGAGACATCTGTAATACTGTCAGCAATAAAAGATAAAAAATAATTAGAATTCCTGGTCTTTCTGCTACTGCTGGAAGGAATCTAAATAATCATTTTAGGGCAGCTCTTAATTTTACAGAATAGAGAAGGCAGGGGTTTACTATTTTTTGTCCAGGGTCATACAGAGCTGGTTCCTGCATGGGGATCAGACCCCCATATGCCAGCTCCCAGCCTACTGCACCCCCTGAACTACTTACCTCAAAACCAGGCTACCCTGTCTGCCCAGGACACCAAGCCTGGCTCCACCAGGAGTGTAAGAAACCTCCCAAAGTTTGGGAAAAGGTGCCCCTTCAGACCTGAGTCAAAGTCCCCCTGGCCTAGCACAGCTTCCCCATTGGCTCATGGGATCTGCCCCTTCCGGATCCCTCCCCCTGCCCTGCTGCTCTGTGACAGGGGACATTCCTCAGGAGGCCAAGGGTCACCACAGCACCATGACTGAGTCTGGCAAGGTAAGGAGAGCCCTTGAAAGCTGGCTGTCCTTTTGGGGGTTCTTGTCAGACCTCAGGAATGCACGACAGCACCGTTTGGAGCTGAGGAACTACACAGGATTCCTGAGGCCTCTGACCCAGATGCTCTGCCTCTGGCCGGAGGAAGGAGGCCTGGCAGGATGGGGAAGCACAGTGCTGGCGTTGACCCCTGGCCGGGGCTGGGGCCTCCTCTCCAGTGGGCTCCTGGGCTGGGACCCACCGCATGGCTTAATGTACCCCTTGTCCTCTCTTTCCTCAGCCCATCCTCTATTCCTACTTCCGAAGCTCGTGCTCCTGGAGAGTTCGAATCGGTAAGAGCTGCGCCTCCACCACAAGCCTCGCTGGGATGGGATGGGGAGGAGGAAGCCCCAGGTGAAAATGATGACCTGGGCCCTCGCCGGTTTGGCTCAGTGGATACAGCATCGGCTCATGAACTGAAGGGTCCTGGGTTCGATTCCAGTCAAGGGCACGTTGGTTGCAGGTTCCCGGGCCCTGGTGGGGATGCATGCAGGAGGCAACCAATGGATGTGCCTCTCTCACATCTATTTCTCTCTGTCTCTCCCTCTCCCTTCCACTCTCTCTTAAAATCAATGGAAATAAATCCTTGGGTGAGGATTAACAAACAAACAAAAAAAGATGGCCTGGGACAGAGGGGTGCTCTACCAGACAGGTCTTCTCCCCCCCCAACAACCAGCATCCCCTTCTGGAGCCCTCAGCACTGAATGGCATCTCCACCTAGGAAGTCCAACCAGAGGAGGGGGGGCGGGGTACCAGGCCGGGAGGGTTGTTTTTTCTCTTGGGCCCATGCCTCTCCCACCTTGCCCTCCAGAGCTCCTTAGCAACCATGCTTAAAGCAGGCTCACACATCTAGAGGACCTTGGTAACTGGCAGGAAACAGCTGGCCTTCCTCAGATCTTATCTTATTTGATCTGGCCAATTAAACAGAACTGGCCATTGTCCACCCCAGCTGAATCCTTCCCTCCCTCAGTTTAACACAGCCCTTGGCAAAGGTCAGAGTCCTAGCAGCTCCTGCTGAGGGAGAATGTGCTGAGTGCTTTTGTGTGCATAATTCCATTTAAACCTGACAACCCTGGGAGGGAGGTACTATTATTGTCCCCATGATACAGATGAGGAAACTGAGGCTCGGGAAGTTACTTGCCCAGAGCTTCACAAGCTAGCAAATGGATGTGATGAAATCTGAAGCTGGCCCTGACTGGGAAGCCACCCGCCATGACCCCGCCCCCATCCCCCAGGCATTTGGTATTTGCTGGAGTCAGTAGGGAAGGGCACTGGAGGGCCAGAGGGCACATTTCTCCAAGAAGATGCCTTCCCTGGGCCCAGAGCTTCTGCCCTGGCTGAAGGGCCTGCAGCCATGGTCTCTCCCATTCGGTCTCAACCACGTTCACTCTCCAGAATGGAGCTGACCAGTGCTGAGGAGCCCCTTCTCTCCCAGGCTCCTAGCTCCTCTGCCCTTGCCTGAGACCAGCCATCACCATATTTAATGCACAGTGTGCATGGACACACCTACACACTAGCACTGACAGGGTTTCTACCCTGGCCTCGCCAGGGGGAATCATCAGAGGGGATGGAGAGGAAGCCTGGTCACTGGGGGTCACAGCAGATGCTCTGCTTGCAATCCGCAGTAAACAGAGCAGAGAAAATGGATTGCAAAATGCTTCTTCTCTAAACAGTGTCCTCTGCCTGTGTGTGTGCTCTATGGTCACGTGAGCCCCTTCCCTTGGCCCTGAGAGGCCTCATGAGGGAATAACTGCGTGTCTCCAACACAAAGCCCTACTCGCGCTGTTAAAGGCCCTGGAGGGGGAAGAGGCGAGGAGGACACTTCCCTGCTGTCCTCCTGCGCCCACTGTGCCAGGGCAAGAGAGGCAGAGTGTCATGGACCTGGGTTGGGGCAGTGGGTGGTGCCCAAGGAAGCCGGACTGCCTAGCAATATGGAGAAAGGAGCCTCCCCCTGCAGCTTCATGTCGCCCTGGGAGCCAGAGGCTGTCCCCTGACTCTACTGTCTCTCCTAGCTCTGGCCTTGAAGAGCATCGACTATGAAACAGTGCCCATCAACCTCATAAAGGATGGGGGCCAGCAGGTAAGGAGGCTGCCCCTGGCCACAGTGTGGGAGTTGGAGGCCTTGGAGAACCCAGCAGGGGGTGCAGAGGCCCCCTGGCAGAAGAGGCTGCTGGCTCTCCCTCATGGGAATGGCTGGCAAGCTGTGCAACCAGAGGAGCCATGGGAAGGACCCAGGCTTCAGGCTCCATACCACAGCCCGGCCTCTCAGTGCCTGACCCCAGGAGGGTGGGTAGCAAGTGTGTCTTTGCCCCATGCTGGGCCCTCTGCATGTACCTAGGTGGCCAGTGTGTGAGGGGCTCATGTACAGGCCATTGGGATGACGACTGGAGCTCGGCAACCACTGGAGGCTGGGATACTGCACAGATCAGCTAGGCATCACCTCCAGCCTTCGAGCCAGGGCCTTCCCCAGGGGAGGGAGGTGCGGGGGTGGGCAGCAGGCCTGGGGCCTTTCTGCTTTAGCCAACTCAGGCCAGCCCACCCAGCCCACCAGGACCCTCTCTCCACAGTTCTCCAAAGAATTCCAGGCACTTAACCCCATGAAGCAGGTGCCAGCCCTGAAGATCGATGGCATCACCATTGGCCAGTCGGTGAGTGCAGGGCTTGGGAGGCCCCTCCAGGGAATGGTACCCCGAAAGAGAGGGCCTCACAGCTCATCCTTGCCTGTGTGTGGCCACAGCACCCAGCTCTTAGTAGGAACGCCACAGCCATAAATCTTTGTTAAAGGGAGGAAGGTTGGCTGGTTGCTTTGGGACGAGAAGGGAGACTCAAGCATAGGGAGAACAATTCTGCAGGATGAGGGTCCAAAAAGAGCTCATCCCCCACAGGGAGCCTCTTGGCTTTACAGGCTTCAAGCTGAGTAGGGCAAAGAGGAGGAAGAGGAGGAGGGAGAGGGGGAGGAGGAGGAGGAGGAGGAGGAGGAGGAAGAAGAAGGGAGGGGAGGAGGAGGAGGAGGAGGGGGAGGGAAGGGGAGGGGAGGGGAGGGGAGGGGGAGGAGGAGGAGTTTGCAGGCCCTGCCCCTCTGGTCCAGGGGCCCTGGGCCCTCTCCTGCTCCCCTCACTGCTCCCTCTGGACAGCTGGCCATCATCGAGTACCTGGAGGAGACTCGGCCCACTCCGCGGCTCCTGCCTCAGGACCCAAAGAAGAGGGTCCTTGTGCGCATGATTTCCGACCTCATCGCTGGCGGCATCCAGCCCCTGCAGGTGCGGCACTGGTGTTCCGCACTCTCTCGCTGACTGGCCAGCCCACTAGGGGCCCAGCTTGGGTGTGAGGTGGCAGGACAGGGAGAGATTCTCGAGAACTTAGACTCGATCACATGGTGGGGCAGGGGAATGGGAGGGATCCCAGAAACCACCCACTCTGCTGGGTCCCCATCCGCACTGTAAGAAGCCCTGGGCATCCAGAGGTGTGGAAGGGGAGGGGCCCGGTGAGGGGGCGGGGAGAGGGGAAGAGAGTCTGAGCGGCAGAGCCCAGGCCGCCTGCCTTTAACCAGAGCAGCCTCCCTTTCATCTGTTTGGTAAAATAGATTGGGATTCCCATAAGATTTTTATTTTGTAAAGTCATCACTGATTTTTTAAAAAGGTAATACAACAATTCATCTGTGCTAACCCCTGACTTTGCAAATAGGCAATAGCCCCAGAAAGGCGGAGTGACTTTGCAGTCAGTCAGTTAAGTGTGACAGAGCAAGGACTGGAGCCCAGGACCGTGGCTGTGCACCTGTGCCCCCACCCCCATGTCCCTTTGTTTTTTGTAACAAAGGAGGTTGTAGCAGACAGTCATCCTCATTTTATAGATGAGGAAACTGAAGCCCAGAAGTGAAATGGCTCCAGGGGTGTGAGGATGGAACCAGAGTCCAAATCTCCTGACAGCCAGTCCTATGTGCCTTCCCCACCCCCACCCCACCTCCATATCTTACTTCCACTCCTCACAAGGGACCATGTATGGGAGAAGGGATGCAAGGGAGATATGCTGGGGTTATGGCCACACCCATCGCAGCCATGGCTGTGTCCTGTGTCCCCACCCTTGCACATCTCTACCAGAGTCACAGGCTTCCAGACCACAGGGACCACTGGGGCAGCCTGAGAAGGTGGTTACTGAGATCACTGCCCCCACCCCAACCCCTTTAACCTTGGGGCCCTGATAGCAGGAAAGGGCTCACAGAGTCTTGGGGCAGAGAAGAACAGGTACAGCCAGGGACACTTGGGAACTAAGCTCTCCTGGGGGGCTTGGCTGAGCAGGCCAGCCTGGCTCCCAAAACCAATCACAGGCTTTCCTTGGGCTGCACAGAACCTGTCTATCCTGAAGCAAGTAGGACAGGAAAACCAGCTGGCCTGGGCCCAGAAGGCCATCAGTTCTGGCTTTAACGGTGAGTCCTTACTCCTCTCAGAGAAACGGCCCTCATGCCCATGGTCCTGAGCATCTGAAACAGCTTTCCAGGCTCCTTGGTCTTGACAGTGGCATGGATGAGGGTGGGGGGCAGGGCTGAGGAGGCAGTGGGCTGGGCCGCATCCAAACCTGGCCTCCACCTCTGGGAAGCTCAGAACTTGAGGCCCTTTGGAGCTGGATGGCCCAACCTCTGCTTCACACTCCACTCCAACCAGGAAACCAAGGCCAGCAGAGTGCCAGCCCGTGCGTGTAAGAGCTGCTGCCTGGGCCAGTGGCAGGCCTTTCACCTCCGGGAACAGTAGCTGGGAAACATCTCATCCCCATGTCCCTACCAACTCACTCTAGACACGGCTGCCAAATTCCCTCCAGCACATGTGCCCCAGCCTGTCACTCAGATCCCGCCCATTTCAGAACTATTGAGGCCAAGGCCCAGAAAGGCCAGTCTCCCCTTTCTGTGCCAGAGTAAGCTTATTCGTGTCCCCCCACAGCCTTGGAGCAGATCCTGCAGAGCACAGCGGGGAAATACTGCGTGGGAGATGAGGTGAGCCCCCCCAGGCCTGCCCACAGCGGCCTCCTGACTCATGTCGACCCTCTCCCACTTAGACTAAGCCATCCCTCCACCCCAGGGCAGGCTCAGCAAGGGCGGGGGGTGGGGGGTGATGGAGAGGAGTAGAGAGCGAGGTGGTCCTCCCTGTGCCAAGCAGAAGGGAGCTTGGGGAGCTCCTCTGCTCATTCCTAGCCAGCTGCCTCAGCAGGAAGGGAGTCTCATTCCTGCAGGTATTCACGCTGAGATAAGGAGGTGGTCTAGGCAGCAAATGAGGGATTAAACTACTAGTAGATGATGTCTCCCTTCCCTCCCAATCCTGAGGTTCTAGGGCTCAATGCCATTGACTCCTACTGCTAAGGCCCTGGCCTGTGATAATTCTCATTCTAGCCCCTCTTCCCCCCGAGGCATCTCCTTCATTCTGGGAGCCCTCACTGAGGGCCAATGATGGCCCTTAACAAGCACAGTACATCCACTAAGGCCATCAGAACTTCTCTGGCCACCCACAGAATTGGTTGTCAGGGCAACTGGAGCAAGGTCCTCAGCTCTGGAGACAGACCAAACAGGCCCAGGGAAGACAAGGATGGGGAGGGGGCAGTGGGGATGGATGGAAGAGCCAGAAGCAAATGGGAACCTCAGGGCTGACACCCCAGTACTGTCACCAATAGACACACCCTCCCTGCCTGTGAGTCTGGGGTGCACACCCTGATGCAGACCCACCCAACTCTCTTTCAGGTGTCCATGGCTGACCTCTGCTTAGTGCCTCAGGTGGCAAATGCTGAAAGGTAGGCGAGGACTCTGCCACCCTCCCTCTTCGTCCTGGCTGTTCCCCTCCAAGTGCCCAGCCTCCTCCCATAGTCGGCCCCTCCACCCCCACTTCAGCTACTGAGGTAACATCTCACGCAGAGACCCTCCTGGCTGGCCCCTGTGCCAGGCCACACGAGCCACTGTGGCCTGGGAGAGACAGGCAGAGGTCTTCAGTGGAGCATCCTCTCCCGGTCCCAGCTGCAGTCCAGGTGATCCTGCATAGCCAGCCCCTCCTTCTAAGAGGAGGCGGCTCACCTGGTGGACACCCCTAGAGGAAACCCCCAGAGCCTGCTATCCCAGACATGCCGTGTCTGTGTGAGCTCCACCTCTGTTTCCCCCATCAACCCTCAGGAAAGCATGAATGGGAATCACTTTGTGGAAGGCACTGCATTGGGGACCCTTAGGGATTCGGAAATGTATGATCCATTCCCTACCCCCTGGAAGCTTATGACTCGGGTGGAGAGACAATCTCCATTTATAAATGCCTAGCACTGTGTCTTACACATAGTAGGTTCTCAATAAATAGCCATTGGTTGGAATAGGAACGGTAGGCAACAGAGACATCAGACAATACTGCATAAGAGCTAGCCCTCCCCAGAGAGCTGTCTGTGAATAAGCCTTCCACCTGCAGGGTCACCTTCCCAGCCCTTCCCTGGCCAGCCCCTGGGGCCTCCTCCAGCCCTGCCTCTGTGCTGCCCTCACCGCCCACAGGGCAGTCTCCCGTACCCCTGCTGACCTTGCCTGAGGTGGGTGTTTCTCTGCCACAGGTACAAGGTGGATCTCACTCCCTACCCTACCATCAGCCGTATCAACAAGGCACTGCTGGCCCTGGAGGCCTTCCAAGTGTCTCACCCCTGCCGGCAGCCAGACACGCCCCCGGAGCTGAGGGCCTAGCTCTCAAACCATGCCCACTGGTGCAGGAGCAGAAGCTGGGCGGGCTGAACAGGCCTGAAAATGAGCAAGCCCTAACTGGAGAAGCAGAAGACTTGCACTCCTGGCCCTTGAACTTAAACTGTAGCTGTGGATCTGCCTTAACACTGAACCTCATTCTGCCTTCATCCCCTCATCTGTCAAATGCAGTCAGGATGGGGTGGGAGGATGCTGGGAGGGAGGGAAGGAGGGAGAGAGGGAGGGAGGAACATTACCTGCTCCCTAAGTCACGGTGCAGTCATTAAGGTGAAGTGAGAATGCAGACTGAACTGCCTGGCAAGTTTACCGGAGAGCCATAGGAAGTCTGTGTGCCACCTCCCAAACCCTCTACTGTACCTGACTCCAAAGAATGCCCACCCTGCAATTTGATCATTAAACTGAAGCCCAGGGCTCCTGGTTGTTCATTAAGACTGAGATGTTCAGGTTTTGGTTAAGGCAGTTCCCGAAGATGAACATTCTAGCTGGAATTCCCGTGCCTGGACCAGGAGAGGAAGTCACCAGCCCCTTGCCCACCCTGTGGCCCCTGGGACCTAAGCCCAAAAGATTGCCTGAGAGAGTCAGACAAGATCCCAAGGAGAAGAGATATAATAATCAGGAAAGCCCAGCCAGTATGGCTCAGTGGTTGATTGTTGACCTATGAACCAGGAGGTTACGGTTCGATTCCCAGTCGGGGCACATGCCCAGGTTGCGGGCTTGATCCCTAGTCAGGGGCAGGCAGGAGGCAGCCGATCAATGATTCTCTCTCACCATTGATGTTCCTCTCTTTCCCTCTCCCTTCCTCTCTGAAATCAATAAAAATATATTTTAAAAAAAGAAGCAGCAGGGAAGAAGGCACTTGTGACCAGCTGAGTTCCCAGGACTCGGAATGGCACCCTTAAGGGTCCCACTCCAGCACTGACAGGGAAGTGCCCTTCAGCCCAGTCCCTCACCTTAGAGGCAGCATTCTCTGGACCAATCCCGGATCAGGCACTGAGGGTAAGTCCAGTCATGAATGAGTGGTCCGAGAACTGGAGGCAGCCTCCTCCATGGGCAGTGTGAACAGTTACCGACCAGACTAGCTCAGGAGACCAGGCAGGTAACAGTGTGCCTTTGGTTCCCATGCTGAGCAACGTTCAAGCACAACCAGGATCACCACCTGGCAGAGATGTTGTAGGGAGGTTGGGGTCCCATACCTGCGATTGCATCTCCCCTGCATGGCTGAGGTTTAAATAGGGAACTAAGATATATGTGTCTGGTTCAAATGGAAGCCACCTTTCTCAGCCATGAGTCCCTTTTCTTCAGCCTTAACCCCAGGGATCTAATTCTTCTCTCTCATCCTGGGCTTCCTTGGGGCTCCTCCTTCTCTCTTGGACAACCTGGGTTCCAGACTCTAGAATGACCCAAGTGGGCCACTCTAGTTCCTGAGATGAGTTTGTCCTGGTAGAGGCAGCTCTCCCCCAGTCCGTAGCAACACAAGCTGGTCTCAAGGCCAGCGCTGGGACCACCCTTGCTGCCTTCTTCACCTAGAACCAAGGAGAGAACCAACCCAGGACCAGCTCAGTTCTCAGGGGCCTGCAACAACTTTTCTGATGTCTCCTGTGGGTTTCAGGGACGAGGGCTGTGAGAAGTGAGGGGATCTGGGGAGATGGAATTGGGAGGGCTGCAAACAGAAGGCAGGTCCAGGGGAGCCACCAGCTTAGGATCAACTAGGATGGAAAAGCAGTGTGTGTTGGGGGAAGAAGGGGACCAATGGGATGAGTCCAGCTTGTGCCTCACCGAATGACCACAGCTAATGAGAAAGAAGAGCAGTCTGCCTGACTTCTGGGCCTGCAGTTTTGAGGCAGAGTGAGATGATCATGTGTTGCCAGCCCTGGGACTTCCATGGAGTCCAGGTCATCAGCATGGTTAGCTGCTCGGCTGGAGATCTGAGATTTCGCTGGCTCCAGCCCTCCTCATAGGGAGCCATCCTCAGGAACCTGGGGCTGGCTTCATGGGAGAGAGAAACCTCTCTGCCCCTAGAGAACTTAGCTGTGCTTTAGGGGTACAAGAAAGCATTTCTGCACCATCTCCCCTGCAGGAGGGTGGCGTTCCCCCAAGCTCCTCTAGGGCTGCACACCTGTCTCCCCTCTGTTACCCAAGTGCCAAGCAAGGTGTAGCTTTGCTCCATAAATGTCTGTTAAAGGAAAGATATCCTTCCTGTGCAACCGTGGGTGGCCTCCCTGCAGGTCTCTCTCCTCCTTCGGGGCCCTAGAAGATCATGAAGGAACAAATATTTCCCCAAGTGCATAGACTTTTGTCTAGAGGTCAGACCAAACGGCTCCAAGACTTAGCGATAATTAAGCTTCTATAAAGTGTTTTGAAGATTATTACCTCCTCTTCAACTCCTTCCAGTCTGCAGATAAATTCTAATTTTCAGGGGGCGAATGTGTTTCTTGATCCAAAACTATCACCCCTCTAAGGGATGTTTTCCAGTAGGGGCTTCTCTCCAAAGGCCGAGCGAGTGGTAGAAGTCCACATCAGTTGTTAGATCTGTGGAGAACAATCAGCAGGCACCTGATCCTGGCCTGGGAGGCCACAGGGAGACGTGATCTGCAGTCTTCCCACAGTGTGTGTGGCCACGGGATGAACAACAGATGTTGGGGTGGCCTGATACTGGCAATTAGGTGGAAGTAGTTAAGTCTTGGCAAATACTTTAGAAGGATGAAAGCAGCGAGGACTTGAGAACAAAGCCAAAAATACAGGATTTTGTTCCAAAGCAATTTTTACATATCCATTAAGGAAAATAGTACACTGACTGGGCAAGCAGGTGGAGACACACATTCATAAGATAAGTATTCATTTTATTGGCTCTTCCTAACTTTAAACACAACTTACTTACCTTTTGATTCCAAGGTCACAGCAGGCATCATTCCCCTTTGTGAGGATACCTGACTAAGCTGCCGAGTACAGCCAGAACCTCACGGGTTAAAAAACATCAGCTGAAGGTCAAGAGTTGCAGTGTGTGAGCTTCCTTATATAAGCCTGAACTATGTCAGGGTCAATGATATGACAGATATGAGTGCCATTAAAAATTAAGAAATAATCTTCAGCCCTGGCAGTTTGGCTCAGAGATTAGAGCGTCAGCCCATGGACCAAACGGTCACAGGTTCAATTCCTGGTCAAGGGCATGTATCTTGGTTGCAGGTTCGATCCCTGGCCCTGGTCAGGGCACGTGCAAGGCAACCAATTGATGTATCTCTCTCATGTCAATGTTTTTTTCTCTCTCTCTCTTTCCCTCCCTCCCTTCTACTCTCTCTAAAAGAATTTTTAATGGGAAAAAATATCCTTGGGTGAGGATTAAAAACAAAAAATCTTCACACAGTGACATATTCAACATACCCAAACATAATGCATTCAAGATCCTTCATACATACAGTCTGCCTGGGCTTCTTATTATTGGTTGCAGAGTAGTTTGGTGGTGAGATTATATCATTTAACTCACAATTATTTAGGATCTCTGCCTCCTGATACAACAGCCTCTAAAACAGGGGTCCTCAAACTTTTTAAACAGGGGGCCAGTTCACTGTCCCTCAGACCATTGGAGGGCCGGACTATAGTTTAAAAAAAAACTATGAACAAATTCCTATGCACACAGCAGCGGCAAAAACACCCGGCGGGCCGGATAAATGTTTTCGGTGGCCCGCGGGCCGTAGTTTGAGGACCCCTGCTCTAAAATATGTAGCAAAGGAAAGATGGAACAAGCTCATCTTGGAACCACAGATATCACTAATAGTAGGCAATATTTAAACGGCACCCCTCTCTGCTCAGATGTGAGTCCTTCAAATTCTGAAATAGACAGCAGGGATGTGCAGCATTGTAAGAGATGCCAACGACAGCTTATAGTGTCAATTTTGCAAGTGAAAATAGGCTAAATTAATACCGCCCTGGCTGAGTTAATGATTACCCTGGTGTTCGAAGTACTGGTTCCAAATTTGAACAGAGTAAATAATTTAATTCACTGGAAAATGAACATCACTGGGGACCAAATACTAACAAAACCTGATAATGTTCTATTTAGTAATCATTACTCTAAACCAGTTTTTTCACTCTTGGGCCAAACCTACCTCCTAGTTCATAATACTCTGCTATAAATTTAAACGCAGATGAAAGATCTATCATTAACCTCATTCTCAATATTTTCTTAATTGTCAGTTTTCTTAATTTGTATAGCCTCAATAGATTAAGTTTACAGAATACCTTTCATTTCAGATGCAAAGGAGAGATTAATAAAAAAATTTTAACGTAAATCAGGTTCATTAAGATGTAACTCAAATGTTTCAGGTGCACAGTGAAAAAGTTTATTTATGACAGATTTCAAAACTCGGAAGAGAAGACAAAGAATGCACAAAAGCATCACAAAACTGTTACATAATATAAAAACACAGGACTGAGTACTTAGAGAACCGTAGCTCAGGATCATCTGTGTGTCACAGCAACACATTCAGTTCAACAGGGTGGTAAATATGGCATTTTAAAGGAAAAACCACTCAGAGGACATGATTAAATAACAATTTGGTACAGAGCTCTCACCTTAGAAATCATAGGAGGGGCTGACAGCATTTCTCAGGATAGAGAACATGTAAAACCAATTGCAATGAGATACTTTTGTATTTTAAATAAAAGACTGTTCCCCTTTCAGACCCCTCTTTGTAATGTCAGCATCAGCACATGATATAGAATAAGGAAAGAATACCTTTGTGGTTGCCAATTGCTTAAATATTTACCAAGAAAGCGTGATCATCAACGGACAGAGCTCAATGTGTGGCACCACAGCAGGCCTTTCAGAAATGAACAAAATGGCATAATGTGGTTTAGGAAATCTTTAAGCACCTCCCTCTATTCCAATTACCCTCATCCAAAGCCTGGCTTTCTTATAACCCATCACTCTGATTACAAAGCAGCTTTCTCCTGGGAATTTCAAAACACTTCCCATTATGAAGGGAGCATGGATGGGTACACCAGTCATGGGTTATAGGCTTGGACTTGCTCTTGAACAAGGCTAAGTGGAAATAATTCAGCTTGATTAAACAAACGAACAAAAATGGGACAATCATCTCAGAAAGGGATGTTAGTAGAGTTTTTAATATGTAATTTCCTAATTAAATGTACTGTTTAAGACATAAGAGAAGGAATTAAGATAATGTTTTCCAGATGACGCTTGCCTGAACCTAAAAAGCAACAGTAACAACCAATCACAAGGAACATCACAGGCAAGGCAGGTGAACGCTAAGTGAGGATGAGAGTTCAGGAGAAGAGCTCCTTAAAGCGATGCCAGTGACGAGCTCCTCCGTAACCCTATGTACTGTAATAGTTCGAGCCAAAACTTTAGAATTGTTCCTGACCCTATATCAGAACTTCTAGAAAATATACTTTGTCCCTGAAAAGATTTCACATATAATATTTTACCCCTGGACAAGCCCAAACTACCTGCTTCAAGTGACATGCAACTAGAATTTAATCTAGAAAGTCTGTATCTCTAGATTGCTGGGCACCTTTTCCTCATCGCTGAGAGTGAAGAGCCATGAAATTCACCCACATGCCTGGGGCCTATGAGAAATCAAAGCACATGGAACAGAAACCAAGTTCAAAGCAGTACCAGGACTCTAATGAAGAGTCTTGCTTTTGGACTTCGTTTTTGAGGGAATGACTATTTGTAAATGAATCCCACACTCAAGGCTTTAGGCAATTAATTGGGGTTCCTTAGCTTGGTGAGGAGAGATTCCAACAGGAGGGGCCTTCCTGGTTCAGGCAGGGACAATGCACCGCTCCAGAGGGAGCAGTGATTTCTGAAATCTGGCCCCACAGCAAAGTGTTTCTCAGCCTTTGAGTCCCAAATCTTGCCCTAAGCTCATTACGTAAATAACTGGATAGATGTCAGAGAAGTGTCCACAGGGGCTGGACTGGTTAGACAGAGCGAAGGGGCGACACTGACCATAACCAGGCACCAAGAGAGCCAAGGCAGTTCTTACCCAAGGGCCTCCCCTATTCCAAGAAGACGCCAGGAACTAGCTCCCAGGGGTTCTCCTTTGCAGAATACCAAAGTCACTGCCCACAGGAGACTTGGCTCCTTCAGTGGGCCCTGAAGCCAGACTCTAAGAACACTGCGGAGCTTCAAACTCCACTGATATTACACTTAGAGCCAGAAAGAGAATAGTTCCCACAGATGGGAGGGCTTTGCCTCCCACTTAATTAGCCCAACTCAAACTACTTTGTCGTCCTCATCAGTACAGCACTGTCACATCCTCTTCACGCACTTGGTGAGGTTAACAAGAGTTCTGGTTGCACAGTCACCCAGCTGTCCAAATATGGGACCATAAGTCACAATCCCTCCTTCCAGGGAGGCCTCTGGCTCAAAGCTCTACTTCAAACCCTGACTGATTGCTTTATCTACTCAACTCTATGATCCCTATTATTTAATTCTGGTTAACTGGCTAAACTGGGGCCGTGGCTATCGGGATGGCAGTGCTAAACAATACCAGAAATACCCAGGACATCAGAAAGAAACGCAAGGGGCTCGTCCCTTTCTGTCTCTCAGCTGTGTGGAAATGAGGGCCAGGGATAGGATCCCATGTGCGTGAAGACTTTGGCCATGTGGACACTCACCACACACTGCACTGACTGCTGGAAAGCACTGGCTTGTGACTGGATTTAGACACCCATTTCCTACTTCCTCCCCAAAGAATCATGCATCACAGCTCCCTGAGCACAAACTCAATGAACAGAATGACTTGCTCTCTAAAGACCACAAATCCCTTAACAAGCTCCCCTCACAACAACAGAAACCACCTTCCTTCGGACTGAAACTCACTTTCCAACTCTTTCCAACGACTGAGATGCCCGGGGGATGATGCTCTGCCCTTTCCAGCAGCTTCAGGAGTTCTGCACTTTGAGCCAGGTGGAAAGAGACTAGCTACAGTTCCCTGTGGATCTTTCAGACTCAGGAGAAAATCTAAATGGAAGCTCTAGCAGATTCCGTTGGTCTGTTCCATTTACTACTATGTGTCCTTAGCCCACCCAGGTTAAAGAAGATCTGATTCCTACACCTCACAAGGAGTGTGGCTTGAGACATACTCTTATGGCTTGAGACTCTCCTATGGTATTGGTCAAAATTAACCTATTTCATCCCTTTCTTAGCCAGAATCAAAACTAACTGGGGCCACAGTGGCACAGCTGGAAGTCCGCCTGGCTTCTTTCTAAACCTACCATCTTTTTTCATGGCACTTGACTTGTAAGTCCCAGAGAAGACAGAGATGAAATAAGGCCTCGGGCCAGGAGTACACTAAGCAAAGAAGACCTTCTCAAAAATATGTCTAAAGTCAGTCCTGCTGGAAAAGACAGCAAAGTGGGTTTGGGATTTCTACAACAAGCACAGTGAGAACCAGCAAGGCTTCTGGCTTAAAGAACAGTTCCAACTAATGAACCACAAACTAAGAACTAAACAAAATCAGGCCTTGACTGGTGTGACTCAGTTGGAACATCATGCCATACACCAAAAAGGTGGTGGGTTCAACTCCTAGTCAGGGCACATACCCAGGTTGCAGGTTCAATCCCCAGTCAGGGCACGTGCGAGAGGCAACCGATCAATATTTCTTTCACGTCAGTGTTTCTCTCTCTCTCTCTCAAATCAATAAAACAAAATTTAAAAGAACTAAACAAAATCAGATATGAGCAAAATTCTAGGATATATATTTGATAGCTTTCTTTGTTCCCCTCATTTTATTGTTTTCATTCCTTACTATCAATTTAAAAAGGCAGTTCTCAAGGTGTACACAACTGTCTCACTCAGGTCGCTTTCCCTAAAACAGGTCTTTTAGGGAAATATTATGGTCACCCAACAATGTACCTTAGGACCACATACTTTGGGATTAAAGGTCAAACTTTTGCAGAAAAGTGGTCTTAAATAATAAATATAAAAATACAGACTTTTGGGTTTCACCTAATTCTTTCAAAGGGGGACTGGGAAGGCTCATCAAAAACACACCAATTCAGATATTTCCTATAAATTTTACATTAATATCTAATCCCAATGATTAATATAAGGCAGTGAGCTTTCAGATTTAATTCTTCCACATATATAATATAGGGGACAGTATATACATTTTCAAAATCTGAGGTTTTATTTCCTAAGTAACAGATAACAATATTTTTAAAGTGCATGAGTCAATTAAGAAAAAAATAACAATGGCCTCATTTCAAGTTGCTACCTACTTCCATTATAAAGCTATAGACTGTCTGAGGATTGAGGTTTAATGTCAGAGTCCTGAGGATGTCTCATAGAGCAAGAGAGATTACAGTAAAGTCCTTCCATAGCAGCTTCACAACTACCTCACGCCAATGCTGGCACACTGGAGAAAACATTAGAAATGACCGAGGGAGGGGGGCAATACAGTGTGAGTCTGAAAGGGGGAGACCAGGGAACACTTTTATGAGGACCGCCTCCCAGGTAACTCATGTTGCATGAAACAAGTCTGCAAAGATCCAGGAACTCCCCGACATAGGAGAGTTGGTGTCTCTGCAGGGAACACAGGCTAACTGGACACTTGTCAAAAGGAACAGAATGGTAAAATCATCTTTGCCTAAAGATTAGCAGGTTATAATTTTTAAATCCATGTGGTGGGGTATACATAAGGATGTTTACTGTATCTTTCTTTTTAAATTTTTGCTGAAAATTTTTCATTGTAAAATGTTGGGGGAAATTAATCCTTTAAACATGTCTTCCTATCTAGAAGCCCCATCTCTCAACAAAGTAGCAAAACCAAACAAAATGAAGAAATTTAAGGACTCAGCCACTCTGTGTAGAGAATTCCAGGCTCTCTCCTATGATGAAGTACTTTCTTTCAATTGTTTGTTAATATTTATCTGTGCTCTGGAGGACAGGGTGAGGGTGAAAACAAAGAATTTTCTTTTCATTGTTTGGTTCTGTAAACTTGGACAGGGTGAGACTAAGGAAATAACTACCTCTTAGGATTTGCTGGGCTATGAAATTCTCAGTAATTACCTTTGCTTCAGTACATAATATTTTGTTCCTACAGTACAATAATTTCAGAAATTTAATATGAGAATAGTGAATGAATTTAAAAAATACCTTCTCTCAGCTATTTGTGCAAATGGAACAAAGAAACCCTGACTGTCAGGGAAACACCAGTGTAGAATGAGATATAACAATATCCAGGACTTCAAAAGTGACCAGACAGTAAGAGGCACACAGAGGCTATGGGAACAAGTCCCTCAGGCTTCCCTGATGCAACAGAACTAAGATCCCAACGAAAATAAGTACAGAGACTCTCACGGCAAAAATACACAGTAAGTTTATCCAGGGAGCTTGCTACGGCCTGGCAGCTCCATTTTAAGAGACAGTCAGAAGTTAATAATAAGCAAGAAAAATAAGCAAGGCTTTGGCTGCCTGGAGAACAGCTCAGTAGAAAATTATTTTGTAAAGATTATGTTAGCAAAGGCATGATTCAGCTTTAGTGATCAAAGAGTGGTCACTCAGCTATCTGATGGGATGATGCACAGCAAGTTGGCTTTTCGCTGCCCAAATAGACAGTCACTAAAATAATTTCTAATTTCTTACAAGGTATATCAATTTTGGCCAGTGTAATCCTCTACAAAATGCACTCATATATAAAATAATGGCGGCATGATGCTGCTCAGAGGACGGGGATGCTATGGCAGTCCACTAATCCCACCCTACTTTGGGCTTTGCTCCCAGGGGAACAGAGGGTGCAGGCTGTACCGCTCCTTGTCCATGTAGTAGCTGATGCTACTACACACCTATTGTGAGGAGCCCTGGTCTTCCATTTCCTGCTCCAATAGGGAGGGGAGGCCTGGTGCCAAGCACCCACACAAGGAAGGAATGAGCCAGAGAAATCATCTTGAAGGTGACTCCTCATTGCAGAAAAAGACTTTGATATTTGGGAATCACAGGACAACTCTGATTGGCTAGTCAGGTCCTCTGTACTCAACCCGGGGCAAATGGGCAGATTTCCTTACAACCTAGACTTCCTCAGACGGGATGCTGGGGTAGGTCATCCAGCTCAGAAGGGGGCAGATTCCTCCCAAAGCATCACAGGACTGGAGTGCAGGAATGGGCACTCATCACTTCCCAGCTTCTCCTAAAATCATCAACTCCATAGAGGAGGCGGCTGCAATGGCTCAGAGCAGATGTAAGTCTTCTAAGAAACAGATGGAAACTGTTTCAAAGACAAAATGAAATGTGCTAAAAAAAATAAATAAAGTAATAAATAAATCTAATTTTTCTTTAAAAGTCTAAGGCAGTAACAGACTTGACACAGGAATAAGAACAAGGAGGTACTGACAACCACAGTGGTCCCTTCTCTGCCAGAGGCCCTGCCACCCTCCTGCTGTGGTGACCGCTGGCTGCAGCAGCCTGCGGCAAGGTCTGGCCTGGTGAAGAACACATCCGATCAGCAGCAACAGTGAAGCTCATTACCACCCTTCCTAAGAGACTCTGAACATCAAAAGCTTTAAGCCCTTGATGCAAGACACCTAAACACAGAAACTTTGGAAGTCTGATTGGTTTCTAAATAACATTCTTACTCCAAAGAAAGAAAAAAGTGGTGAGAAACTGGATGGTGTTGTTGTTGTTTTTAACGTTCTTTCTAAGATAATACCCCGTCTTTGATTATACAAAAAACAAACAAACAAACAAACATTAGTAACACTTGCCTTTCAAAGATGTGGGCTCTGGCATCAATCCAGTACCTAATTGGCACCCTTTGCCCTTCAACCACGGGTGCCCTTAGTATGGGTCACTGCCTCCTGAAACAGGAAGTTATGGAGGCAGCTTTTCTTCCCAGAAAGGTTACAATGACCATCCCTTTGGATTGCACAGAAGTCCTTGCTGTGATGGTGAACACACAGGCATAGGAAAGGAAAAAGAGGAGGCAAAGAGGCAGAGGCGAGCCCTCAGGACTAATAGCGCCCCTCATAGGCCGTGAGGGCTCCCAGCCTGTGCTAGCGACCATGAAGAACTGGCAGGCAGGAATATGGCAGTGGTGAGCGGCTGGACAGAGCCTTCTCCAGCCAGGGAACTGGGCTCCTTCATGGACAGTGTGCTTTCCCTCTCTCAGCACTTGCAAAAAGAGAGTGGGTACCACCAAACGCATTTGCAATAAAGGCTCTGGGAGAGGAGAGAGCAGCAATCCTGTACCAAATACCTATTTTTAGAAGGCAACACCCAACTTGCTTTTAGGCTTTTGCCTGATGGGCGCCTTCATAGAGGGATTCTGCTGGAGTCTGAAGCAAGAAGAGTGTGAGTCATGGACCACAGAACAGGGGCACTACACCACCACCTGCAGAAGCCGAGGAGTGGGCAAAGCTACGTGGGGTCAACGGTCAGGCATGCCAGGCAGGGCATGAGGGTCAGAAGCCTCATGCTCCACTTCGAGCTCTTGCCTGTCGGAAACAAGAGGCACCAGCTGGCAGCCTGCTCAGCCAGCGAACACCGCCTGCCCGGTCCCCCGGGCCTTCAGCTAGTGTAGTAGACGTGGAAGTAGAGAGTCTTGTTGCGAAGCAGGGAGTAGGAGTTGTCAAACTTGAGCAGGTAGATGCCCTCCCCGGGGTAGTCGTGGCTGCCAGCCTGCACGTCTCGGTGGCTGTCCCGCCGGTACACAGGCATGACCTCCCCGTAGCGACCCCGCAGGGAGCTTCTGGAGCCTCTCTCCACATCTCCGGCTGGGACAGGGTCTGCATGAGCAAAACAGCAGAGTGTCTGGACATGAGTTCAGAGAACACAGGTAAGTCCTACATGAAGGTAAGAGAATGGACCCGGTGAACTAGTGGCTTTCACCCAGGGGGATGCTCTTGCCCTCCTACAGGAATGTGGAAATATCTGGGTGACCCAAGGGTCCAGGAGTGCTAAACATGAGGACAGCACTTGCCTCACAAACAAGCATCCCCCCAAATGCCAATAACGCCTCCACTGAGAAACGAGGATTATCCTTATGGAACCTACCTAGCTCCCGAAGTGTCCAGACATTAACAAGGGAGAGAAAGATATTTAGAAGGGATGATTCTCACGTCCTTCACTCAACCAGGGAACGAACTAGCTAATGGAGGTAGGAAAAGCAGACAAACACGCTGCACAGAGTGCCCTAGACCTTCCAGCTGGCCTCCTAAAGAGCAGCAAATAAGATATGAGGTTCTCCTCTTCCCTAAATAACTTACGATTTCCCTGCAGACTTGCTTGTTCACAAAGAAGCAAGTTAAGGAATTGATTTTAAGATGATACAGGAAAATCGAGGAATAAAACTAATGCTTAGATTTATATTATAGTCCCCACCCCCCAAAGTGCCCCAGGACCATCCTGAGAAGGTATTGCAAGTAACAACTAGAATGGAGCACAGAGACTACTTTTAAAACTGCTCCAGGCGTAAAAAAAAGCAAACAGTAGCCCTAACCAGTTTGGCTCAGTGGATAGAGCTTCAGCCTGTGGACTCAAGGGTCCCAGGTTCGATTCCGGTCAAGGGCATGTACCTTGGTTGCAGGCACATCCCCAGTAGAGGGTGTGCAGGAGGCAGCTGATCGAGGTTTCTCTCTCATCGATATTTCTAACTCTCTCTTTTTCTCCCTTCCTCTCTGTAAAAAATCAATAAAATATATCTTAAAAAAATAGAAAATAAATAAATAAATAAATAAGCAAACAGTAGTCAGCCAGCTGTGACCATCTATTGGGGGAAGGGGGGAGACTATGGGTACATTTAGCAAATTATAATCACTCAGTATGGTTCTAGGCCAAGAATAAATGCAAATATCGTAAAACTAAGCGATAAGTGAAAAATAATCTCAGGTTTATGTGTGATCTGAATAACACTGCCTCTATACACAATAGCAATGACCCACCCGTTTCCTTGCCCCTGTCCCATCCCTGTCCCCAGGGAGATGTTGGGGAAACAGCAGGTACTGATTAAAAGGAAAAGACGCTTCCACTAAGGCATCTATCCAATCCCACCCGAATGCTCTCTGAGGGTCTGACTTTGGCCTGCGTCGCTCAACTTAGCAGGCGATGCTGGGAGGGATTCCTCGCCCACATTCTGAGGAAGAGGAGGACTGGCACAACACAGGAAGTGGTCACTAGATAGTAGGCTGAGCCTGGAAAGGAAACTGCCAACTATGTTCAAGTTACATTTACCTTCAAGCCCCTCCTCCTCTTCCTCGTCTTCATCCTCATCCTCACTCGAATCACTGACCTGCACAGTTATGTCAGTGCTGGTTACAGGGGTCCAGTCAAAATAAACTCCAAAGCCAATGTCATAGTCATCGGTGGCAAACTCCCAGCAGACACGCTTCCCCTCTGGATGGGTAGGAACCCGGATGGTCACCACCTCACCCCGCTTCACCACCAGGCAGCTGTTCTTCTCCTTGCCCAGCTTGCTTTTGAATTCCTTCATCTTGGCAAAGGTCCAGATGCAGGGAGGAGCCATCAGCGGTGGGGAGACTGAAAGGACAGGCAGCTTACTACAGAGGAAGCAGGAGGAAATGCTGCCACACCTGGCATTTGCTTAGGGAGGTTGGCATAGTCAAAGGCATTCTTTCTACTGGCTTTTTTTTACTTCCTTTCACAAGTCACTTTCTTTCTTTCCTTCCGTCTCATCTGTCTGCCTGCCTTTCTTTTAAGTACCCGCTGGAATCAGAGAAACCACCTCCCAAAGGTCTTACCTTTCCTGTGGTCCCCCAGAAGATCTGCAGATTCCAAGTCAGCCGAAAGAATATCTATAGCTCCCGTGTGCTCAGACTGGATCATAACAATGTCCCCAGACCTCTGTGGAGCTTGATATTTGGCCATCTGCACAACAATTCCGGTTAGAGGACATGTTAGAGTGGCAGATCCCAATTACCTCCACTCTCCCAACTCGGAGCTTAATGTGCCAGTCACCATTCCTTCTCTTTCTTCCAGCTACAGGTTGTTAATAAATTCTAATTATTTTAATGCCACCAAAGTGTTCCCTAATTTAAAGATGTGTTCTCTCCTACCCTTTGGAACTTACCTACTCAAGACACTTTATAGAATCCTTGCCCACAAACATCCTCAGAGCTTGCTCCTAACTTGTGCATCAGCAGCTTCTCTGGGCCATGCCTCGGTCTCAGCTTGGCCTGCACAGTACCTCCCTACAGCGTCACTCATGACAGCTCTTGCACCCAGGGTTTAGCTCAACTCTCATTCCGCCACACAGTCCTCCTGCTACAGTTCCCATTCAAGGGTCCCTTCCAGGTCACTGTCAATCAATTCACTAAAGCACTGCAGAGAGAATCCAGTTTGTTGTCTCTTTCTGTCCGTCTGTCTGTCTTATCCTATCGGTTGTCTCTTCCAGCATCAATGTTCTATAAATAATTATAACTTCCCCTTAGACCAGCCCCAGGATTTGCATTTACACAGTGTATTTGCTGTCAGACATCTAACCTGCATGGAAGAGTGCAAATGTCACTTGATACTCAAAGCCCTCGACAACCTATGCAGGAGCCTGCACTCTCTCCCGACTGGGTCTCACTTCAAATCACTCAGATTAGGGTTCCTCTGTTTCATGCTATTACGCCTGAATTTCCTGCTCCTTTTCCAAGCAGTCGGCAGGTAACACAAGTAGTGTACCAGTACCTACTGCCAACATGGGAGAACACATCAGTGAGACAGCGGTCCAGTTAAGAGACCAGAATTATATTTGCAAGAAATAAATAAATTTTGTAACCTCCCAAACTATATTCTCATACTACCCGTTTCTGGAGAATAAGTCTTTCAGTTCTTAACTCCATTACTAAATGAAATGAATCAGACTGTGGCTAACTTGCTTAAAAGAATCCTTCCTTTTCCAGAAGGCTAAACAAAGGATTTAGCTTGAAACTGATTAGCTACATAGCCTTAGTAAAGTCACTAATAGCTCTTAGCCTCAGTTTACTCATCTGTAAAGTGGGGATATACGGTACCTATCTCACAGGGTTGTTCTCAGGAGTAAATGAAGCATTGTGGATAAAATGGTTTATAAAATCTAATGCATTATACAAATGTAATTATAATGTTTGCCATTGTCTTTACTGACACTAATACCATTTGTTATTATAATATACACTAGTGCCCAGTGCATGGAATCGTGCATACTGAAAGGAAATTAATTAGAAGGTGGCCCATGGGGTAGGACTGGGCGAGATGGGCTGGACATGCCCTGGAGTCAACCTCCTGCGGTCCCTCTCTGGCTGGCCACACCTGGGGCGGCACCACAGCTCAAAGGGCAGCACCACAGCTCAAAGGGCGTCTGCGCAGTGAGCGGGGTCCCTCCAGCAGGTGGGGTCCCTTGGTCTTGCCTGCAGTGATCAGGCTGAAACCAGCTCTCCAGCATTCCCCAAGGGGTCCCAGATTACGAGAAGGCGGTACTTGGGTGACACACCCTGGAATCGGGCTCCCTTCTCTCTGTTTCCAGGGTGCGTCACCCAAGAACCGCCACTGCCAAGTCACCGCAGCTCAGCAGCTCCTGTGTTTAGCATCTGCCCCCTGGGGGTCAGTGCGTGTCATAGCTACCAGTCGGATGGTTGGATGGTTGCTTAGTCTTTTATATATACAGATGTTAGTAATGATATAAACAACCCATTATTCCATGGCAGAACACCACTGTTATCAATGCCATTTCTATAGAATCTTTACCGTAGATCCACCACAAGACAAGTGAGAGTGAAACACAGTCCAATGGTTTAGGCTCCTCACACTGAGGAGATTCTAGACAACATGTAAACATTCTTTCTAACACTTCATTTTTTAAATAGGTGCCTACTGATACACTGATGGGCCCTGTGGAAGATACACATGATCAATCGCCAAGTAATTAAAAATGAGATGCCCAAAAAGAGCAAAGAGAATTCTGGGAGCCACCCACAGTGCTTTCTAATTCCAGCCCATCCATATATACCTAGATTCTGGTGCTGTAAACTCCTCCTTTTGAAAGAGAGAGTGAGAATGTGCTTCCTACCTTGTTGAGGACCTGGCCCTGGTCTGTAGGCCGCAATTTCTGTTCCACCAAGGCCTGAGCCTCCAAGGCACTGGCTGCTTTCCGAAGATCTTCCGCGGCATCCTCGCTCACTGGAGGTACCATCTGCGGCCTCTCAGAGGAAGACAACATGTTATTCAAAAACTCTTTTAAAAGCCACACTAGCTCTGGAGAAATTCAGCAATAAAACACTCTTCAAAGGACACACCCACACCCCCTGCTTTCCTCTGGCATTCAGGTCTCCTGTCAATTTAGCTGACCGCTGCCCAGGGCTGAACGAGGCCACAATAAAGTGGTGACAGTACATGAGGGCCCACAGACGGACAAAGCCACACCCCAGGCTCCAGGAACCATGGTAAATACATAGCTCAGTCATCTGAGATGGACTGCAGGTCTGGTTTTATTCCTCTCTCTGGGACCCATGCTATTTGTTCCACATAGAATTTCAACCAGAGATAGAATCTCAGTACACATAAAGTCACCGGTTAAAAGCAAAAAAATGAATTAATCGTCAAGACAAAGAAAGTGCAAAATGATTAGCAAGGCAATCCCTGTCCACAGTTATCCCAGGAGCAGGGTTTCAGCATTGCCATCACACAGCCTACCTTTTGCAACCCTGTCACAGATCTCCATATTGCTCCCAACTCACAGGGTACTAAGAATAGGTAATCAATCACTTTCTTTTCTTTTTAATCTATTATCCTGATGGCTTGAACGATATATATTTGAATAGTTATTTTAAAGAAGCAAGAAAATAATTATGCTCGCTTCCATCTTCCCTGGCTTCCAGAGAGACTAGAGAGTGCGTGAAGCGCCAGGGCTGCAGCACAACATCCAGGTCTCTTGGGAATGATCGGTTTCCAACAAGAGAAGGCATGGATTCTTCAGAGCAGCAGTTATCAAAGTATCTTGCGGAATCCCTGGGTCCTTAACTCTTTCATGGGAATCTGTGAAGTCAAAACTTCTTCATAAAAATTCTAAAATATGATTTGTCTTTTTTCATTGTCATCTTCTCAAGAGCAGACAGTGGAGTTTCCTGGAGGCTACATGTGATATTGCCACAGAATGAATGCAGAAGCAGATCTGAGAACCCAACTGTCTTTTGTTATGCAGACATTACAGAGACTTACGGCATCTCTCTTCCCACTAAATTATTTTTGCTTTGGAAAACAGTTGTTTTTCATTAAAAACATGTTATTTATATTAATACGTAATGAGTTTGTTATTGTTCTTTTTAAATGAATCAGTAATAATTTTTTTAATTTTTCGGTTTTAATTTCTAATATAGTAAACATTGATAGATACAACCCACATAAATAAAAATTCTTTGGGGCGTAAAGGTTTAAGAACTGCTGCTTTAGGGCATCATTTCCTCTGAGTAAATGACTGGGGAACAGTACTTTTAACCACATGGGAAAGAGAGGGCTTATTTTGGAGCTTGTCAGTTTCTTTTTTCTTTTTTTCATTTTCTTTCTTCCTTTCAATGCAAACAAGAAAACCCACTCCTAGCTTATAAACTATCTCTTCTTTAGATAAAACAAAGCCATCTTTTGAAATATCCTAGTCACTCCAACCTCCTTCAGAATAAACAAGAGGTAGTTATTATGACAATTAGCTATGGATACTGTTGATTTTTATGGGTTTGCTTGAGTAATCCTGTGTAAATTGTAAATTGATCTATGTGAGTCTATTTTATCCTCTTAAACCCAGAAATTACAGTCCATTTCTTATTTCTTGACACTATTAGGTGAACTTGGTAACAAGGACTGGTCTTACTCCCTCTGTGTGCACAGTGTCTGCACCCAAGCCTGTCACATGGAACCCTAAGGCCCTTTGCACTCTGACCCTAGGAGTTGCACTCTGACCCTATCTCTCCTAGAATGACCCCCTCTCGCCTTGCCCAATCCACTCCAGTCACAAGGGCCTCCAAATGTCTTGAGAATCCCAAACAGTTCAAGCACTCTCCCACTTGAGGGTTTTTCACCTGCTGTCACCTCTGCCTAGAATCCCCTCCCCCTAGTTAACTTCTGGCTTCTTCCTCAGGTTCCTGCTCAGCCATGACTTTCGGGAGTCCTCCCAGATGTCTGAGTATAAAATGGCTCTCCCCTCCTTGGCCCATCACTCTTTGCCCCCTCTCCCCTGCTTCACTTTTTCTCGCTGCACTCATTACTGCCTGACATATTATGTACCATATTTTGTTGATTGTAAGATGCATATTTGTTTTCACATTTTAACACAACTGAAATATGGGCTGTCCTAAAAATTGGTGATGTCTTCAAACTGCCTGGGGCCTGGGCTGGCATGAGTCCCTCCACAGAAGATGTGCATCTGCTCTGCCAGGGTGCGGGAGCCCGGGAGCACTACCAACGGAGTCGGAGTTGCCTTGAGGTTCTGTTTAAGGGTTCGTTGAGACCAGACGGGCAGAGTGAATTTAGGAAACAAACTGGTGACTACAAACTTGTGGCTCGTATATTCAGGGGACATATTTTGCCCTGCCCTCATCAGTGCCAAGGCTGAGACTTTCACGGTTCCCTGTTGTCCTTTGCTGTGTAGGGGATTTCCCCCTCATTTGTCTTTTCACGGAAGGTGCAGGCTTTTGTTGAGCCGGAGCTCCATGTGTGTGTGGGGGCGTGGGGGGTGTCTCTTATTAGACTCACTATCGGGCATTTTTTCTTTCTTGCTGGTACATAAAGTAGCAGTTCATCTTACAGCTGATGGCAACTTAGATTCCATGAAATAGATTCTTAATTCTATGGTATACTTGTTTTCTGCCTGCCTCCCTCACTAAAATATAAGCTTCATGAGACCAGGGACTTGGACTGCTTGTTCATTTGTGGCATCTTCAGTGCCTAGAACAGTGCCAGGTACACAGCAGGCTCTCAATAAATATCTGTTGCATGAATAAACAGCAGGCCCCCCAATCATTATTTGTTGAATCAATGTTAATTTTTGTTTGGGAACAAAGGAGGAATATTTGGAATGTGAGGAGACAAGAGTTAATCTGACCATTAGCCTGCCCTTATGGTATGTGGCATCTAAAATTTAGTGTCTTTGCCTTTGTGCATACTACTTTGCACAAATACGGTTCTGTTTATTTAAAAATATATATTTTACACAGGACATGCACCAGCCACATGAATTTAACATTCACATTAGCATTTTATGCTCTGAAGAATATCAGTGAAGGGTATTTTGGGAAAGATGAATTGCAAATCACTTGATGCCAGTGATAAACCACGTAAAGAAAACACTCCCAGTGTAAGCCTCTGGCTGTGCTGACCCAGAACAGGCAGGCCATCCCAAAGGGAGGGGCCAGCAGGGCCAGCCCAGGGCCAGCCTCACTAGGAAAGATAGAGCGTTCTGCCGTTTCCGTTCCCAGTACACACAAAACACAAACACTAAACTTCAGGCACTAATTATCATGATTGCGGAGGTTTTTTTCTTCACACACTAGATTTTAGAAACAAAACTTTAAAATTAAATTTTCTTTTTTCTTAGAATGTTCTATATTCCTCACTCAAAAAAATGTATTTATTCTTAGGAGGAAAAATCAGTTCTGTGCCAAAACCCATCCCCCAAAGATCCTTCAACTCAACAGAAAAAGGGTGGTGGCAGGATGGAAAGTTCTCCTCAGGGGATTTGATGAGAACATGAAATATCTCAAATAATCAAAGCCTGAGGAGGCTGTATCTTCTAAAAGGAGTGTTATATACAGTAACCTAGTAGCTCTAAGCATAGAACTCAAAACCCTTCTATCCGTATTTATGAGACTAATCTTTAGAATCAAACAAAACTAAAGCTAGGTAAATTGGAGCAAGTTACTGAATTCACTGTTTGATTTTCCTAATCTGAAAATAAACAATAGGTATACTTATTTAATGAGAGTTGCTATGAGGATTAAATGAGATCACACATTTTAACACCTGGAATAGTACTGAGCAAATATAAATATTCAATAAAAAGTGGCAATTTTATCATTATTACAGAAAAAGATTCAATGAAGTGTGGCTTATATTATTATCAGCAACTATATTAATCATTATCTTTCATCATCTAAATTCTGGGGGGAAGAGTTTTATTTCATATACAAAGGTGAGAAGAAAGAACTTCTACTCAAGAAGTCACAGAATTTTGCCCAGCTGGTGTGGCTCAATTGGTTGAGCATCATCCCATTCTGCTTGACAACACTGTGCTATTCCCTGATCGTGGAACTATGATATCCACTAGCGAAAGTTCTCCAAGATACAGTTTTTCATTAATTATTCCATTAATATTTCGTGTGTCCACTCATTCTAGGGCTCAGTACAACTTGCTGCGATATATTCTAATATCACTGATGGTGGGGGGATGAGATGGACAGAGAGGGAAATTAAGAATGATAACTTGAAGGTGATCATAATGGTTGAATCTGAAAATTACATAATAAAACACTGCCTCCAATAGTGTATGTGTATGTGTATGTGTATGTGTATGTGTATGTGTATGCGTGTGCATTTTATGAATAAAAACCAAACACATATTTTCTTGAAAATCCACCTGGGATCCATTTCAAATGTTTTCACATTTGAACATAGTCTTCAGGAGAACATAAATAAAGACACTACACTGTTCATTACAGTTTTATTTTCTGAGAGTAAAAGAACATTTTATAACTTGAAATAGATCTGGCATTGCCCTAAATACACTTAAGTGTTGATTAATTAATGGCAAAACCATTCACTTGTCTTCCCCCTTGATGTCACTGTCCACTTCTTTCATCAATTCCTTATCTCAGAAGAGAAAATCTCTAGAAGCATTTATCCAAAGCAGTTGCTGTCCTTACCTGTAGGGTGAGGAATGGGGCTCTGGATCAGAGGCAGAAGCCACTGGAGAGATGACCTTGGTGTTTTCTAGATCTTCATTCTCTAGAAAATTATGGAAAGAAAAACAATATCTAAGAGGGAACACAACCATAATTATCTTGTATCTTTTTTTAAAATCTGGCAGTTTCAAACAACTTTCCATTTCCAAAAATATTCTGGGCATAAACTTTATACTCTGGGAGGCTCAGTACATAAATTATTCAAGTCATCACATTCAAGTATTTTCAGATAGTCATAACCCATTTATTAAAAAGTAAGTCTTTTTCCAAAATAAGTACCCACAGAATTAATTCTAATTCAAGAACCACTATTTCTCAGAAAGCAGATGGTTAAAATTAGGCAAGAAATATAGTGCACAGTGAGATGTAGGATGAAATGAACTGTAATTCAGTGCCAAAGTATACAGTGCCACCTCTATCTATATATATAAAAGGCTAACATGCAAACTGTCCACTCGGGAGTTCGACTTGGAGGGCGCGAGTTCAATCACTCGCTATGATGTGCGCTGACCACCAGGGGCAGCACAGAATATGGCAGGATGCTGAAGGAGCGAGGAAAGGAAGCGGCAGTGAGGCCAGGCCTAGGGACCCTACCCTGCACGAACTTCGTGCACCAGGCGTCTAGCATTCAATAAGCTCAGATCACTGTATCTAAGATCAGGTAAAAGACTTTTTGTAATTTCATTCATTTACTAACTCGCTCATTCACCAATAACTTACTGAATACTGTTAGATACCTTCAAGGAGTATAGTGAAGTGCATAATGAAGGCTATGGTCCCAAGCTCACAACAAGCCTATGGCTGGTATTATCATTGCCATTTTTCAGGTAAGGAAAAGAAGGCATAGAGACAAGATTCAAAGCCAGGCAGTCATGCTCATAACCATTAGGTGATACTTGGTTTTGTGGTTTATTCATTTAGCCTTTCCTTGAGCACTCAGATATTAAATAACCCTTGGTTTAACCTCTTCTGGCTAAGACTGAAGCCTAAAGTTCACTTCTCAATTCAAAATTCAATTTACTAAAGCAAACCTCAAACCCTGAAAGTTTCAGAGTTTGGGGGACAACATAAAAGTGCAAATGAAAAGCATATATTTGTGATTCAATTTTAATCTAGTCTCAATTTTTCTATGTAAATAAGACCTGTTTTTCTTTTCATCAATTCCCACTCTCATAGATAGAAAAACCTTAGAGCTTATGCCACGCAATTTTCCTCTTGTAAGATAATAGGAAATATATATTAGTCTCTGCCCCTGGTTCCTAACACAGAATTCCCAAAACCCTTATAATTTCTTAAGTGATAAAAGCACTGGGAACATCTTTTGTTCTAATATTTGGTCTTTGATCCCAGTTGCTGACACTGAGTTCCTAAATCCCTAGGCTGGGTGATCGTAGTGTCTTTTCTTCTAATGAGGTGATGCTTGGTGGGCTCCTGGATGGGGGCCCATGCACCAAAGGGCCTCGGGTTGAATTCCCGATCAAGGGCATGTACCTCACCTCAGTTGCAGGTTTGTTCTGCCCCAGTCGGGGAACATGGGGGAGGGCAACCAATTGATGTTCTCTCTCTCTCTCTCTCTCTCTTCCTCCCTCCTTCTCTCCCTTCACTCTCTCTAAAAATCAATGGAAAAAAGTCTCCTCAGATTAACAACGAAAAAAGAATAGTATCCTCTATTATCTCTATTTAGGAGCTTATTGTATTGCCTTCCACATTTTTTAAAAATATGTTTTTATTGACTTCAGAAAGAGGGAGAGGGAGAGGAGATAGAAACATCAATGATGAGAGAGAATCATTGATCGGCTACCTCCTGCAGCATTGGAGACTGAGCCCGAAACCCAGGAGTGTGCCCTGACCAGAAATTGAACCATGACCTCCTGGTTCATAGCTCGACGCTCAACCACTGAACCATTATTAGCAACTTTCTCATTTTGATCTACAGTCCAACTAGATTTTTTTCTTTCCTTCTCTTTTCTCTTAGGATATCCAGTTGCCCCAGCAACATTCACCATTCTTCCCCCACTACTCTACAGTACAATCTTCGTTGCAAATCCAAGCTTTATCCTATTCCTAGGACCTATGACACTGTTGTGGAAAGCTTCAAAATAAGTCTTGATACCTGATAGAGCAAATCTTTCCATCTTGTTCTTACTAGTGTCTTTGCTATTTGTGGCCTTCGCTTCTACATGTTTTAGGACCAGCTTGTCAAATTCCAAAAAGGCCAAAACCCTGCTGGGATTTTTATTGGGATTAAATTTTACCTTTAAAGTCGGGGAGAATTGACATCTTCTCAATATTGGGTATTTCAATCTAAGAATATGTTATATCCTTACATTCATTTAGATATTCTTTATTATCTCTCAATAATCCCTTATAATAAAAGCATAATATGCTAAGTGTCCGACCATTCATGAGACCATTCGTTCAACCGTTCCACCAGTCGCTATGACGCGCTCTGACCACCAGGGAGAAGGCACTCCGACTGGTAGGTTAGCTTGCTGCTGGGGTCCTGCCGATCGGGACTGGGAGAGACGGGCCAGACATGCCCTGGAGCCCTCCTGCAGTCCCTCCCCAGCCAGATAACCTCCTGTGGATTGCAAGAGGGCACAGGCCAGGCCGAGGGACCCCCACCAATGCACAAATCTGTGCACCGGGCCTCTAGTATATTATAATCTTCTGCAGAAAGACTTTGAATACAACTTGTGATATTTATTCCTCATATTTTTACTCTGTGGTAAACAACATTTTATTTACTTTGTTGCTGATATATATAAATGCAATGGAATTTTGCATACTGGCTCTATATCTAGCAATCTGGCCAAACATTAATTCTAATAACTTATCTGTAGGTTCTATTGGATTCTCCATGTACATAGTCATCATCTGCAAACAACAGATTTAACAGGATGTCTTTCTAATCCTCATATATTTTATTTTTCTTGCCTGACTGTACTAGTTAGAATATCCAGTAAAATAATAAATAGTAAGTGGTGAGAGTGGTTACCCTTATCTTATACCCAATCTTAAGAAGAAAACTCTCAAATTTCACCATTAAGTTTTATGTTGCTTGTAGGCTATTTGTAGATATGCTTAATCCAGCGTGTAATGAAATTTCCTTTTATTACTAGTTTGATAAAAGTTTTGAATCATAAATAGAGGTTGAATTTTACCAAACACTTTTTCTGCATCTATTAAACTGATAATTTTTATACTCTGGTGTATTAAAATGGCGATTTACAGGCTTTAAAAAAATGTTAAAATAATTTTTCATTCCTGGAAAAACCCAACTGGGTCTTATATAATGTTGGATTCAAAGTTAATATTTTATTGATGACTTTTTGCATCTATGTCAATGAGTGAGATTAAACTGGGATCTCATCTGGGATAATTTTGATGCTGCCTGAGTTAGTTATTCCTCTGGTACAGGTATGAAGATGATAAAACCTGTATTTGATTGTCTGAAAATATCTTTATTTCATCTTCATTCTTTTTTAAAAACTATGTTTTTATTGATTTCAGAGAGGGAGAGAGAGATAGAAATATCAATGATGAGAGAAAATCATTGATCAGCTGCCTCCTGTACACCCCTTACAATCTGGACATATGCCCTGACTTGGAATCGAACTGTGACCTTCTGGCTCATAGGTCTATACTCAACCACTGAGCCACGCCAGCCAGGTTCATCTTCATTCTTGAAGACTTTTCACTTTACCGGGGGAAAAAAGTTCTATATCAATAGTTTTTTCTTTCACTATTTTATTTTATTTTTTAAATATATTTTATTGATTTTTTACAGAGAGGAAGGGAGAGAGATAGAGAGTTAGAAACATCGATGAGAGAGAAACATCAATCAGCTGCCTCCTGCACATCTTCTACTGGGGATGTGCCAGCAACCCAGGTACATGCCCTTGACCGGAATCGAACCTGGGACCTTTCAGTCCGCAGGCCGACGCTCTATCCACCGAGCCAAACCGGTTTGGGCTAAAGATAATCTAGCTCTCACTGCTCTGTACAGAAATCAGCTTTCAGTGTAATCACTATTCCTTTAAAGGTAAACTGAGGGACATCTGTAATAATCTGAACAATAAAGATTTTTTTTTTTAAAAAAAGGTAAACTGAAATTTTTCTCTGGCTACTTTTAATATTTTCTCTTTGGTTTTACAGCAGTTTTACTTAATGAATATCTACTGTATATTTCATTGTACTGATACTGCTTGAGGTACATAGAGCTTCTTGAATCTGTAGATTGCATTAGTTTTGGAAAATTCGCAGCTATTCTCACCAAACATTGCTTCTATCCATTCTTGCTCTGAGTTCTCACCTTCTAGTATTTCAATTATACATATATTAGACCTTCTCACATCCTCTATCTCTTATCTCTCTCCTGAATTTTCAATGATTTCATTTTTATATATTTCCTTCTGGATATGTTGTTCTGACCTTTCTTCCAGTTCACTATTCTCTCTTCAAGTGTAATAGCTTGTTGCTAAACTCACTTGAAGTTCTTCATTTTTATTCAGTTATTGAATTTCTATTTGGTTCTATTTTTATAAATTTCAATTCTCTGACAAATTTCTCAAAGTTTTCTCTCCTTGAACATAATAAATATAATTATTTTTAAGTCTGTATGTGGTAACTCCAAAATCTGGTACCTGTATTAATCCACTTTTACTGTTTGTTGTTCACATATCTCTTCTCGTGCATCTAGTCATTTTGATATGTGGCAGAAATTGTCCTTGCAAAACTATTTGTAGAAATAATCTGAAGCCTACAACGATCCTTCAGAGATTTGCCTTACTTCTTCCATGTACTTAGGGGCACAAGTACCCTGCAGTCACCTTAATCCAATTACATGAACTTAGTTGTATCTGAACTGAGCTGTAGTCCCTGCAATGGCCTACTTCTAATCTGCCCTTAATTCTAGAACATGGCCTTTCATGGTGCTAACCCAAAGGAAAGGGGATTCCCCAAGATTTCCCCTGCTTGTCTGGTCCTGAACATTAATCCCTGTTGCTTTAGTCCAGAAAGGCACTTTTACGGCATTGCCATTCAGACTCCCCACCCAGGAATCCAGCATAGGCCCTCAGAGGAGAAAGGAACACCACAGTGGACTCTCAGAGCCTGATAATTTTTCATTATGTGGCTGGCTCTCCAGTATCTTCAAGATGTTTATATTTTGACAATTATTTCCTAATTGTCTCCAGTGGGAGAACTAATCTCAACCACCTAGTCTGCCATTATTCAGAACAGAAATCTACATTGTCTCTTTATTTTTTTCAGTTTAAAGGTACCTTAGCAAATAAAATGGAAACAAATAGAAATTTTAAGAGTCTTCCTTCTTTCTGTCATTGACTAACAGTATGAGCTTATCTAAGTAATTGTTCTATCTCCCTTTGACTTATCATGTCGCTTAGATCATAATGAAGACTTAGTAAGGTTGAATGTTTAGACAAAAGTAAAATTAGCACAAAAATAATAGAAGATAGTAGTGGGTTTAAAAAATAACAAAAAATTAATCCCTAAGGAGACTTACAACCTGTATTTCATAAAAAATTCATCTGAGAGAAAAAGGCCCATAAAAGGTCAATTCCTGATGACCAGAAAGGCAATAGAGATGTACAGAATGGCTCTTACAATATAAACATAGTAAAAACCTTGTAATACATTTGTATTTTTTCTGAGTTGATAATATATTTATATTATTCAAAATTCAAAAAGGTAAACATATACAGTGAAAACTATCTCCTATCTCAGTCCCCACCTTCAAAAGCAACAAATGTTATTAGGTTTTGTATAGTCTTCCAGAGATACTTTATGCATATAAAAAGGTGTGTATGTGGATATGCACACATATATATTCTTTTTTACACAAATAATGAAAATACTAGACATACTACTATGCCTTGTGTTTTTCCCACTTACATCTTAGACCTCTCCACAACTATATATGAAAAGCTTCCTCATTCTTTTCTACAGCTTATTAATAATTTATTCATTGTATATTCCATAATTTATTTAACCAGTTCTCTATTGATGCACATTTATGTTCTTTCTAATCTTTTACCATTACAAATAATACTATAATAACCTTGTACCTGTATCATTAAATAGGCACATGAATAAATCTATAGGATAAATTCCTGGAAGGAATGTATTGATGAAGGCATATATTATAATTTTGATAGATATTGATAAATTATCCTCATAGCATTTGTACCAATTTACATTTCCATCAGCAATGCATGGAAGTGCTTGTTTCTACACATATTTACCAACATAGTGAGATATCAAACCATAACCATTGTAGTTATGATTTATTTCCCTTATGAGTTAGGTTGAGCATTTTTCATATGTTAAGAGCCATTGCTTATAGCATCTTAACAGCTTGATGTATGCCTGAAAAAAGTAAAAAGATATTGCTTTAGAATTTTTAAGGTTAAAGATATATGCTAAATTATGTAAGAACTGCTGATAGAACAACTTGTAATTAGATTCAAAGAGGCAGGAAGTAAGAAAAGGAGAAAGAAATACATAAGTTGCCATAGCTGAGCAGTGGTTAGAGTGTTGGCACAGGGACTGAAGGGTTGTGGTTCGGTTCTGGTTCAGGGCACGTACCTCAGTTGCAGGCTCAATCCCTGGCCCGGTTAGGGTACGTGCAGGAGGCAACCAAGTGATATCGATGTTTCTCTCTCTGTTTCTCCCCTTCCCTTCCACTCTCTAAAAATCAATAAAAAAATATCCTCGGGTGAAGATTAATAACAACAAAAGAAATACATAGCTTATTTCCGGAAGTATAAAGTGTGGAAGATGGAATCTTGTTTTAAAGAGAAAGCAATTACAAACACAGCTTGTTAGGTTTCCTAAATTTATTTAGGGAAATTTAGACTTACTATAAAGAAGCAAAAGCCAATTTTTCTATAGTATAGCTTTTAATATGTCAACCAAATATAGACCAATTCTATAAGTATTCCTAGAAGAGACCAGAGAAACCAGGACAAGTTTTGCAAATTTAGGTGGTAAATGGGAAAATGTTTTTATTTTATTATAATGGGCATGTATTTATTTTAATATGTATTAGGAAAAACTGATACATCAAACTAGTAATATCACAGATATTATTTAGAATAAAACAAAATGTTAAATGTCTATTTAAAGAAAAAAACAATATTGGAATGTATTCTTTAATGTGGCAGAAATCATGATTGTGCTATCTGAATGGCCAAGGTCTTAAAAATAGTGAACCAAGGACAAATGGAAGCTCAAGAATAACTCAATTTATAACTGATGGCCACAGGAGAAAGGGGAAAAACGACTCTTCCTTAAAATGATTTCTTTTCTATTTTTTAAAATATGAGTTTTCTTTCCATGTTACCAGAGTATGGTTTCAGGCATTCTGGTCATGCTACAGATTTAAATTTACTTTGCACTTATACTTCCTCTGCAAAGAGAACCAAAAAGTAGGTTTTCTAAAGTATTTGAATATCAGGTCAGAGTTCTTTAGAACAGGTCTCATAGGACTTCCCTTTCACCAAACAGGCTGCAAAGAGATAATGAGCCTGGGCTTTTACATTTAAGAGCAGAGCAACCAAAAGCAGGTTATGTGGTTACAGATTTGAGAGGCTCAAACAAAAAGAAATTGGCTAAATTTATATTCCAATCAAATCCAAAGACCATGTAATCCAATTTCTCCTCAGTCCTTATGTGTGGGAGTGCTCCTGACTGGTTGGATTATATATCTTAGGTTGTATATTATGGATTGAATTATGACAGGACCAATTGGCTATCTCAATACCATAAAAACTCAACCGCTGTAAGAAAAAAAAAATAACCCACAGGCGAACAAATTAGTAGGGCATTTTGACATAAAACTGTAACAGAGGACTCTTTGGCATAGACTGCTATTCTTTTGTTCCATCCAATATGGTACCTACCAATTTTTAAATTTAAAATTTAAATTGAAATAGCCACACAAATGCAACACTTTCATCAATGCAGAAAGACTTACTGCACTGAACCATGAACAAGTTTACCTGACCTGTTTCTAGTCCTTAATGTCTAAATGCATTGATAGCTTTCAGGTCATATACACCAAACCAAGTCTACTGTTGATTCTAGGGTCATAACAGACTTTGCTCTTTATTTTTCCCAAAGCTCTCTAATGGTTAAAAAAAAAAAAAAAGCCTGCTCTAAGTGATACAGTATGTATGCCTCAGAGAGCTTCACTCATAAAGAGTGATATCTTTCTCCTCTTGGGGACTGAAGGACCCAGGTGCCCCAAATAAAAAACTCTTAAAAGACAATTACAGTTCATAAACAATAAGAACACTATGACCACTGGAGAGATCATAGTGTTAGATCAGAAGAACATAAACACTTTTCCTTCTTTATCACAAAAACCTCAGCTAACAAACACAAAGACCTTCAAAAGGTATTCTCTGCAGAGAATATTTTTTAAAAACAAGTTATTATCCTGATTACAAATCCTGCTTTTGAAGGAATGTACATGGAAAATCAACACCCTTAATTCAATAAAAACTGCAATGTCCAACCTCTTTTTTGTTGTTGTTAATCCTCATCCAAGGATATTTTTTCCATTGATTTTTTTTAGAGAGAGTGGAAGGGAGGGTGGGGAGAGGGGACGAGAGAGAGAGAGAGAGAGAGAGAGAGAGAGATCAATTTCAGAGAGACACATCCATTGGTTGCCTCCCACGTGCACCTAGACCAGGGCCGAGGATCGAACCTGCATCTCAGGTATGTGCCCTTGACCAAGAATGCAACCCAAGACCCTTTGGTCCATGGGCCTACATTCTAACCACTGAGCCAAATAAGCCAGGGCCCAATCTCACTTCTTATTGCTGTTTTCCTTCTAAGAAAGGATGACAGAAACCTCCTTCAATTTCATTCTTTCTTAGGTCTCTATTGCTTACTCATTGGATCATTTTCCAAAGGAAGGTGGTAGAAGGATCCAGTCAAATTCCTAATTTGAAGCAGTTTATTGAGTTACCCCAAGTCTATGCAACTCTGAGCCAAGCCAAATGCATAATTTCCATACTGCTTTGCAAACCCAGCTTAACTCTAATTCAAGGTTTCTCAGTAGTAGCACTATCGATACTTGGGGCCAGATAACTGTGCTTTGGGGCGGTCCTGTGCATCACAAGATGTTTGCCAGCATCTCTGGCCTCTACCCCACTAGATGTGAGCAACAGCCCTCCTCCTCCTCCCAGCCCAGAGTTGTGACAACCAAAAAGTCCCTGGGGGAGGCAAAATCACTCCTGATTGAGAACCACTGCTTTCACCCAAAGAACGTTCCTGTATATCTCAACCCTAATTCCTCCTAATCACTTGATGCTCCTCCAAATCTGTGTTGAGACTTTGTCTCACAATCCAGCAAATATTTTCAGAACCTCTACGACACAACATTAAGGCTCTAGGAGATACACAAGATAGAGTCTGTCCCCCAAACAGGTTTCTTGGGGGGTGGGGAAGCGGGGTAAGTACATCAAGAGCTGTAATGAAAGACATCCACTTATATGTTTTGAATTTTTTGGTTTTTGTTCCTGTAGGTAGGTATTCTCATCTTACCAAACTAAAACCACCTTGAGAGCAAACACCATACCTGCCCTGGAGTACTAATACTTGATTTTTGGGCGATAAAAATTATAATATGCTATTGTAAATTTCATCATAACAAGGTGGCAATTTCATATGGTCAGTAAAAACTCCACAAGTAACTTGGGCAATAAATTCATCTCTCAGAGAAAATGATTGCTGACAGGAAGTCAGATAATACAGGTAAATCTTTTTCCACATTCTGGCACAAAACAAGCAACATAAGCTATCATTACTATTCTTTTATTAGCTATTTTACTAGCAACAAATCATACCCTAAGGGGAAAATACTGCTCTAGGATACATTAATAAGTTCCTACATGAAATAAAAAGAAATCAACACTCACCCTTTTTAAGGGCAAGAGGGAGAAAGTAACCCTAAGTATTTCTGTCAGTGTCCTGGGAGGAAAAAGTGAATGCAGGAATCAATTGGGGATATAGCGGGGTTCAAAAACAAACCCATTATCCTCCAATATATCTTGAACAATTCTTTTTTTTTTTTAGAGAGAGAGAGGAAAGGAGACATGAGGGAGGAAGGGAGGGAGGGAGAGAGAGAGGGAGAGAGAGAAAGAGAGAGAGAGAGAGAGAGAGAGAGAGAGAAAGAACGAATTAGTTGCTTCTTGTATGTGCCCTGATGGGAGATGGAACCTTGGTGAATCAGGAGGACACTCTAACCAACTGAGCTACCTGGCCAGGGCCTTGAACTATACTTAAGACCTTTCTATTTCATTTAATTTTATTATTTTATTTTATTATTTTAATCCTCACCTGCTTAGAGAGAGGGAGAGAGAACATCAAAATCAATCAGTGGCCCTTCACACATGATCAGTTGCCCTTCACACATGCCCCAACCAGGGATCCAACCACAATCTAAATATGTGGCCTGACCAGGAATTGAACCCTTCGGTGCACAGGACAATGCTCAACCTACTGAGCCACTCTGGCAGCCAAGACCTTTCTATTTTAAATGCTTGGGTGTGTTTGACATAACCACACAAGGATGTCAAGGGGAAGTTAAAAAAAAAAATCCTTATTTTATAAATGTTGACACATGCAAGGGACAGATGTTTATGAGACTTTCTGGGTGTTTCTTTGCTTAATCTTTCAGAAATGGTGCTTCACATTTCTATTGCTATCAAGTTAAATACATGCCGTCAGTTTTGAATTTACTACAAGGCATGGCGTTCATAAGAAGGAAAAACAACAAAAACTGTTACCTGTTTAAAAGCAAAAGGACAGAACATCAAGTCGTGGGGGAAAGCTAGGTGACTCAAAGATATGTGTGTGTTTGACCCAAGCAGCTTAAGGAGATGGGAGCTACTGGGGATAGAAGTGAAAGACAGGAAAAGTCACCATGCTGGGACACACGCAGACAGGAACACTTCTGCCAGCCCACGGAGTTTAGATGAGCAAAACCAGATCTTAGTCTCATAATAAAGGACAACACACGTGCTGTGCGCTGGGCGAGACAGCAAGTGCCTCATGCATAGTAGCTCATGTAACTCAGCAATCTTATTAGGCAGGTACCCACGTTGACAGAGGAGGAAACTGTGACAGAAGTGACTTACTCAAGGTCACTTCATTTGTAACTGGGAAAGTCAGATTCCAGCCCAGGCACCGTGGCACCACCGCTCCCGCTATACTAAGGTATCTATTTTCATTTCTGGAAAGTTCATTTCTACTTGCCACTTGGTGAGACCAGTTCTCTCTCCCTATCCTTCTGCATTTCAAAAGAGCATCCTTTCAGTTGTGAACTGTGTGGTGATCACACAGGCCGGACAGGTAAAAATGTGATAGATGGACCGTTGTTTCTTTTTGTTTTTTTTGTTTTGTTTTTTAAATATATTTTATTGATTTTTTTTACAGAGAGGAAGGGAGAGAGATAAAGAGTCAGAAACATCGATGAGAGAGAAACATCGACCAGCTGCCTCCTGCACGCCCCCCACTGGGGATGTGCCCGAAACCCAGGTACATGCCCTTGACCAGAATCGAACGTAGGACCTTTCAGTCCGCAGGCCGACGCTCTATCCACTGAGCCAAACCAGTTAGGCAGGGCATAGATGGACCGTTTTGCCTTTGGACTTCCAAATAATTCACGCGGAGGAACTTGCGTGGATAGAAATCGAGACAGGTCCCCCGAACAAGATGGTGAGGGTCCTGGAGCATGAGGGAGGTCGCCCAAGTTCCTATTTCAGCCCCTATGTCCTGGTCCCTACGTTCATTCCAAAGACCCCTGACGCCCACCCCCTCCCCGAGCTAACCTATTCCAATTCTCCTTTCATCTTGCCCACTAGCGATGGAGAGGATGGAGGTGAGGCGGGGGCCCTCGGGCAGGGAGGCCAGAGCCAAGCGGGATTCTGCACCGAAGACGAGGCTGCCTACCCGGCTGGGGGCAGAGAGGCGCGTGGAAAGGCGGGGTACAGCGGTGGGACCGGGTGGGGAGCCAGGCCTGGGGACAGCGAGGCCACGGGGGGCTGGGGTCCGCGGCCAAGGAGTGCTCGGCGGGTGTGCAGAAGCTGGAGAGATGCCGGACGGACGGAGCAGCCCTGTCAGCACCATCCGGGCTGATCGGAGAAAGGAAGCGGGGCAGGAACCAAGACATTTCGAAACAGGAGTAGAAAATAACCTCGAGCGCAGACCACCGCCCGTGAAGAGGGTGGGCGGGGTCGCGGTCGCGGCCCCAAAAAAGCGTGGCCCTCAACTGAAGCCATGGCTGGGGGCTCCTCGGCGCGAAGGGGCTGTCCCAGGTGGGCAGATCCCGGTCCGTATCCTGGATTCTAAGGTTCGGGCCCTTGAGGCCGGGGGGGTGCCCAC
>NW_005871082.1:597868-722672 GCF_000147115.1 Myotis lucifugus
CCCCGATGAAAGTGAAGACCTGGAGTCTGAGAGACCAAAACAACCTAGGCCTCCTAAAATAGATGAAGATGCTGAACCAGACATCACAGCAAAGACAGGCCTGAAGCTACTTGAAGAGATTCACCAAGAACCACAGCCAGAGACGGAGGAAGAGAAGTTGAAAAACCGGACGCCAGAAAGTGCCGAGACTATACACCCACACCTAAAATCAACCAGGATGTCAGAGGAAGAGATTCTCAAGGAGTCAGAGATAGGTCTTTCTAACGGGACTGAGATAGGGATCTCCCAAGAGGTAATGTTGGAGACATCGAGAGAGATGAGAAGAAAGCTTTTCAAGGATTTGGAGGTCCCTATGGATGAAAAACGGGAGCAGCCAGATCTAAAGCCAGCAGAGACCAAACCAGATGTTACAGAAGGTGTGTTCATAGAGTCAGCTCAGGAAACAAATCTAGAGCTCCCAAAGGAAACAGAGTCTGAGGTTCCCCAAGCCATAATCAATGAGACAAGAGTAGAGTTACTAGAGGAGACCAAACTAGGGGTTCCAGAGGAATTGCTTAGAGAGCAAAATGAAGAACCTTCAGAACAGATCAAACCTGAATTTCCAAGTGAGAAACCAAGAAAAGTAATTGAAGATAGAGATCTACAGTCACCAGAGATGACCACTCCAGAATTTCCAGAAGAGACACAAAGAAAGTCATCTGAGGAGAAAAGCACAGAACCATCTGAGCTGACCAAACTGGAGTTTACAGAAGAGAAACCAATAAAGTCTACTAAGGAGGCAGGTCTAGAGCTTCTAGAAAAGACTATGCCAGCGGTTTCAGAGGACACAGGAAGAAAACCACCTGAGGAAAAAGGGACTGAGCAGATTAAACCAGAGTTTCCAGACCAGAAACCAATTGACTCTACTGCGACACAAAGAAAGTTAACTGAGGGGAAGGTTCCAGAGCCACTAGAAGAGATAAAATCAGAGTTTCCTGAGGAAAAATCAAGAACACTAATTGAGAAAACAGGTCTGGAGTCAACAGAAAAGACCAAACCAGAAATTCAAGAGGAGACACAAAGAAAGTCAACTGTGAAGAAGGTTCTCAAACCACCAGAAGATACTGAACCAACAGTTATAAAAAATAAGCAAAGAAAATCAATTGAGATAGGACTAGCACCACCACAGAAGTCCAAAACAGAGGGTATACGGAGTGAGTCAACTGAGAAGAAAGGTCTACAGCCTCCAGAACAGACTACACCATGGTTTCTAAAGAAAGAACCAGACACCCCAAGTAAATCAACTCCTCAGTTGCCACTACAGAACACCAAATCAAAGCTTCAAAAGAAGACACAAAGAGAGCCAACTAAGAATAAAGATTTAGAGTTACCAGATAAAGCCAAACTACTATTTGGACGAGAGACACATGATAAATTTACCAAGGAAGATAGGCCAAAACCAATCAGTTTTAAGCATTTTGTAGGTGAAGATGATCTGGAGCAGTCTGACTATCAAATAAAGTTGTTAGTAAAAGGAACTAAAAAACTTATTAAAGACATAAGCTCTTTCACAGAAAGAGAAGTAGGGTCAGTAAATATAGATGATTATTTTTCAAAAGAACATCTACTACTGTCTGAGCTTACCAGTAAGGACTTATATTCCTCAGACTCTCAGAGGGATTTAAGTGAGTCCTTGAGTGAAGAAGTTTCAGATTTGTTCCTAAAGTTGGAGGATGAAAAAGAAACCCAGCAAAAGGAAAGGACTGAGCCACAATTTGATTATCTTAACTGGAGCCCAGAAAAAGTTGCAGAGTGGATTAGTGAGTTAGGCTTCCCTCAGTACAAGGTATACAAAAATAACATTTTTTGAATCATACTCTCCTCTGTCTACCTCTCATTCCTCTACCTTACCTTGCCTCTGCCTTACTAGAAGGATTATAGAAATGTCCTGGACTGTGGTAGCGATAACTTGAATTTTAATTTTGGCCTTTCCACTGATGTATATTTTGGGACAGGAAGGGAGAGTCACATTTGTATGTTTTTTCCTATTCATTACAGTTACTTTATTTCTCTGCAATCCTTGAATAAAGACTAAGAAATTTATATAGGCCTCTTTTCATAGAAAACTGTATTTTTTAATAGACTTCACTGAAGGTAGACGTTTTGGTTCTTTGTGAAGTTATTTTAGCTCCCTAACTTGAACTTGTATTATTAATCTTAAGTATCCCAAATATTTTATATATAGCATGAGCACCTAGCAGTACTAATTTAAATAGCCAATTAATCAAAATTAGTTTTATTTAAAAGATAGAGTGAATCCTCATTTCATTGATGCCAACTATGTTCTTAGGCTACCATAAAACAATACAAGATCTAGAATCTTATGTAACCCTGTACTTAATGTAATTGAGGCATGAAAGAACTACTGGTTGTATCATGCCAAAAAAAATTAAGGAGTATGAAATTTTATCAAAAATTTAGATTGAAAATATGTGGGATTATTAGGATTATTACTAAATTTACACTTAAAATTTTCTCAGTATATAATGGGAGACAAACATGATTTATTCCCTCCCTTCCTTACCTTCCTTCTCTCCTCCTTTCCTCCCTACCTTCCTCCCTCCCTTCTCCATCTCTCTCTCTCTCCTACCTCCCCCCCTTTTTCCCTTCCTCCTTCCCTCTCTTCTTCCCTTCCTTCATTCTTTCCATTTGTTGTACATCTTTTGAGTGATGTTCTCATTGTACTGACAGGAGTGTTTCATCACAAACTTCATCAGTGGCCGAAAACTCATTCATGTAAACTGCTCAAACCTCCCTCAGATAGGGATAACAGATTTTGAAGACATGAAGGTGAGTTGTGTATCAAGTTTCCCCGTAGAGCACTGTAATAATGCTACTGTCTATCTTCTAACCAACCTCCTTTTCTTCTCCCCTGGCCTCCTATTTCTGTCAGTAGTAGTAGTATACTCCCAGTCCCCCAGGCTCACAGTGGTTTTTTCTTCTCTCTCCTTTGATCACCACAAAGATCCCATGAACGTCAGTTCCTCCTATAGCATCTGTTTTTCTCCATTCCCACTTGTTAAGATCTTTATTGCCTTATGACTAGAATATTCCTGCTTTTAGCCTCTGTCTGTAGGCCCTTTGGACTCAAAGGCACTACTTTTAAACTCTCACCTTCCAACCATTTATATACTACTCAGAAACCTTCTTTGGATCCCCTCTGCCTACAATATAGTCTCAACTCCTTAGTTTAGGATTCGAGGTCCTCCACAAGTTTTCTCCAACCGCCATTCTCTCCCTACCTCTCTTCACATGAATCTTCTGCTCCAGCCTCACAGGTCTAACTCACACCCTCACAAACCTGGCCTTTGCATTCTTCCCTCTGCAGCTCGCTCGGTTCCCTCTTCCCCTGTTAGACTAATATGAATCTTAATCATCCTTAGGACCCAGCTCAATTTTCATTTCCCTAAGAAGTCTTTCCTGACCTTCCCAGGTCACAGTAACCTCTCCTCCCAAGCTATACATTTTATGTCTCTGACATCCATTTGGCACTTCCGTAACACCAAATGTGTTTTGCCTCCTTTGCTACCTAACTTGAAAAACAACTTACATTCACCTCTCTGGACCTCAATTTCCTAAGATCTTTCTAGCACCAACAGTCCATGATCATGCTTCTTTGCATAAAAGTACCCTTCATTTTTAGTGCTTGATAGTTTACAAAGCCTCACACATATAATATCATTTATACCCTTTCCTTTAATATTCCCCAACATACCCGTGGTTTCATTCAGTACACTATTGCCTATAAATGGTTCTGCCTCGGTAATTCTCAAACTCAGATAGTCTTCGAAATCAGGTCAGATTTTGATTCTTTACATCTAAGGTAAACCCTGGAATCTGTTCCCTAGGTGACTTTTGATCAGGCCTTAGAACCATATAATTCCATCAGTCACATGATTTAGAAAACAAGAAAATTAATACTTGTTAATACCCTAACCCCTTTTCCAACAAGATATAAAGAAACCCTTTAAATTATTAAAAACATAGTTCTAACTGAACATTTAATCTCTTGAACTCTACTAATAATTATCCTCTCTAAGTGCTTACTGTGTGTTGGGTACCATATATGTATTATATTACTTAATCCCCATTTTATAGAAGAGAAAACTGAGGCCCAGAAGAGTGAAGCAACTTATACAAGATTATCTAGATAGTAAATTTAAGAGCCAGGATTCAAATCTATTTTGTGTGACTTCCCATTCCATACTCTATTTAAACCATAATCCTATATTGCCTATCTAAATGAGCAATTTTATAACCTGAACCTCATGTTCATGATGTAGAAAAGGACTACTTATGACAAATTGGTATTTCCAACCATGCCCTCACATAGCTACCAAGTGCTACCAGATACATCCTATTTTTTTTTATGTTCAAAGATGATGCGACTGTATTTATGAGCTCTAATTCCCACTTGTGTTTTTAGTATACTAAATTTTCTAAATAAAAGTAAAGAACAAAATTATCAAAATAGTAACTTGTAATCCAAATTTCTGGAACATTAAGTACCAAGAATTTTACCTTTTTATCATAAAACTAGAGGCCCGGTGTACGGATTTGTGCACTGGTGGGGTCCCTCAGCCTGGCCTGTGCCCTCTCGTAATCCAGGACCCCTTGGTTGCCAGTTTCGGCCCGATCCCCTAGACCAAAACCAGTCTGACATCCCCTAAGGGATGTAGTAGTAGAAATGGCAGGCAGTCGAGGAGGAGCCCAAGCCCGGGTGGGTACTGCGCCACTCCTGCTCATCCCAGCTCTGCTGTGCCTGCTGCCACCACAGCTCAGTAGCGCTGCTACTCGCGCAGCTGCAGTGGTACTCGCCAGCCATGAGCCCAGCGCCTGGCGCCCAATAGTCAGCTGAGCTGCGCTCCCACTGTGGGAGCACACTGACCACCAGGGAGAAGCTCCTGTGTTGAGTGTCTGCCCCCTGATAGTCAGTGGGCATCATAGCAACTGGTCAAATGGTCGTATGGTCTTCGGTTGTTTGGTCGACTGGTCACTTAGGGTTTTCTATCTATAGAAAGCTTATTTAAGAGTCTGCTGATTCATCTTGCCGCCTTGACATTTTAATTCCAAAAGTACAATATCAACATGCAATGATGAAAATTCCAATTGTGTTTTTTCTGGTCTTGTAAGAAATAAGAGGTCTTTAAAATCTTCTGAAATCCTTGAGTAAATGATGAACCCAGTGGTCTAATATCCCAGGAAGTTTGAATAAGAAAACTTAGGAATATTTATTATCAAAATCACCAGACAAATGTGGCTGCTCCTTAATGTCACTAGAGTAACATAAAGATCAAGACATTCAAAGATATGTTGGATAAGCTTTGCTTGACACTTAGATCCACATAGAAAAGCTAATTATACACTCTGACACAGGTAACTTTTTACAGATCACACCTGAATTTAGTTATGCCATAGTTCCCTTCCTTCTAGATATACTACGCATATTTATTCCCACTGTTGTAATTATAGTACCAAGTACATCCACAGTTTATCCCATAACAATGCCCAAGCAATGAAGTTATCTTTTCCATGCTCTCTCTCCCACTCGTGGGCTTTGGGAGAGGTGGGGAGTGAGGAGAGAGCAGGTTGCTTGAGAGTAAAGAATTCTGAACATGCTGCTGAGAAATGGGACCACATTTGAACTATGTACCACATTCACAAGCCTTACAGTTCATAATGGCCAGTTTCTATTCTCTTCAACTTCCTTAATTTGGCAATTACTCATGCTTCACCTGCAGAAATAACTCACCTTTCCCTTTGCCCTTCCTACACCACACTTGGATGACAGAGAAAAGGTAAATGTGTAGATGAGACTGGTGAAGAGTGCAGGAGGAAAGAAGCACCAACTCTTCACCTGGCCAGAGGAGCTCTAGAAACCACTGTCCAGTCTTTCCCTTGTGTAGTGATGCATTGCCTTGGTAATGGGGATAAGGAAGCCAATCCTATTCTAGGGATGAGCTAGACAAGATAGCATCAGACTTATTTCAGCTTTCTCTCTTAGAATATAATTCTCAAAATATTTTTAACTATTCTCTCCAACAAGTGAACAAAAGAACTCCAAGATAAATATTTGTAGGACGTAGATGGATTGCTTATTCCTTGTATGCATGATTTCATATTACAAAGTATAGCTGTATAAGCTTTATAAGATTTCAGCAATTTCCTTGTTGCAAACTATTTAAATAGCACAAGTTCATAACATGTCCTAAATTATCACTAGACAAAAATAGTTTCTTAACTTTTAATTTTCAAATAGTTTTAGTTTTACCAAAGAGTGGCAAAGATAATGCAGAGAGTTTCTGCATACTCTTCAATATTAACTTCTTGCAGTAGGTAACCATGGTCTATTTGTCAAAACTAAAAAATTAACATCGGTACAGCATGATTAAACAAACTACAGACTTTATTAAGATTTCTGCAATTTTTCCACTGATCCCCTTTTGTTGTTGTTCCACAATCCAATCAGGGATACTACTTTGCATTTAGCTGTCATGCTTCCTTGGTCTCCTCCAATAGGTGGCAGCTTCTTGATCGATCGTTGTCTTACATGATCTTGACACTTTGAAGAGTAGTAGTCAGGCATTTTAGTTTGTCCCATGTTTCCCATGCTTTGTGGGGAAGACTATCACAGAAGTGAAGAGCCCTTCTCATCTCCTAAGTTCAGGCAGTCCATGACATCAACACAACTCATCATTGGAGATGTTTATCTTGATCAGTTGGTTCAGGTGGTATCTGCCAGGTTTCTTCACTGTAAAGTTACTGTGTTTCCCTTTCATATTCTGTTCATTCGAAGTGAGTTACTAAATCCAGCCCACACTCAAAGAGAAGAGAAATAAGCTTCACCTCCTGAAGGGAAGAGTATCAAAGAGTTTATGGACATAGAGTAAAACTACCACTGTAATAAATAGATTGGAGGAGATAGTTTGAGATTGTGGCAATATCCTGTTTCTCCTTCAAGTTGTACTTACTAATTTTAGCATTCATCAATGGATCTTGCCTGCAGCAGTTATTACTATGTTGTTCTAATGATGATTTTCTATTTCCCTCATTCCTTCCATGTTTTTTTAAATAGGTTTTTATTGATTTCAGAGAGAAAGGGAGAGGGAGAAAGATATAAACATCAGTGATGAGAATCATTGATCGGCTGCCTCCTGCATGCCCCCTACTGGGGATCAAGTCAGCAACCCCGACCAGAATCGAACCCGGGACCCTTCCATGGCCACAGGCCAACGCTCTATCCACTGAGCCAAACCAGCTAGAGCCCTTCCATGTTTAATTGGAACTCTTCTTAGGGAACTCTTCTGTAAGCCCTGCCCGGGTAGCTTGGCTGGTTAGAGCATTGTCCTGATACGCCAAGGTTATGGTTTTGATCCAGGTCAGGGCACGTACAAGAAGCAATCCATGAATGCAGAAACAAGTGGAATAACAAACCAATGTTCTCTCTCTCCCTCCCTTTCTCTCTCTCTCTAAAATCAATAAATAAAAATTTAAATAAAAAAGAACTCTCTCCAATGCTTAATTGTCCCTTCTCCCCCATTTGGGACTCTATCATTGGCTCTCTGTGTCCTGTTTGCATGCTCCCCTATTTTTATTTGCATTTTTTGGTACTTTTTGGCACTATGAGTTCATACTGATTAATATCTCTGACTCTAGTCTGGCACCACAGGGTTCATTCCAGCCTTCCCATCCTTCGTATTCCCTATTCCCCTTTGCTTTTTATAACTTCTTTCTCTGACAGTGAGAAGTTGGCTCTCCTTATCTGTAAATATGTATCTATGAGAAACACATTTATCAGATAGAGCACAGTGTTGTGTGCAGTGGTTTTTGTCCTTAGCTTTACACTACCTAGACAAAGCAATGTTTTTTCAAAGTCATCTCCTTTCTTCCCTACCTCCTTCAATGACATTATGTCTTACTTTGTAGTATAGTTAGATTCATTTGATTCATATATGCCATCAGGGTTACCACAACATCCTGGCTCCTTATAAACTTGCATAGCCCTAGCCAGTTTGGCTCAGTGGATAAAGCGTTGGCCTGTGGACTGAAGGTTCCCGGGTTTGATGCCAGTCAAGGGCACATGCCTGGGTTGTGGGCTCAATCCCCAGGAGGGAGCATGCAGGAGGCAGCCGATCCATGATTCTCTCTCATCACTGATGTTTCCCCCCCTTTCTCTCCCTCTCCATTCCTCTCTGTGTGAAATCAATAAAAATATACTTTAAAAAAACCTTGCATAAAGTCACCTTTTATAGTGTACAGTTCTGTGGGTTTTGACAAATAGACAGGGTCATGTGTCCAGAATAATTCTATCTCCCTAATATTTCCCATGTACCCTCTGTAGTCAGCCCATCCCTCCTGTCCCTGGCAACCACTAATCTGTTTTTTATCCCTTTAGTTTTGAATTTTCTAGGATGTCACATAAATGGAATCAAATAGTACGTAGCCTTTAACTTTGGCTTCTTTCCTTTAGCAAAATGCATTTAATTAATCCACATTGTTATATGAATCAACAAGCAGATTTTAAGGAATTACACATGTTTTCTAATAATGGTGGTATAGATGATTCATAATTGAATCTCAACAATCATGTCTTTAGGTTTAATTAAGATAACTAACAGGGGCCTAGCCGGTTTGCTCAGTGGTTGGAGTGTCGGCCCACGGGCTGAAGACTCGATTCCTGGCCCTAGTTGGGGCATGTAAGAGGGGCAACCAATCAATGTGTCTCGTATACATCATTGTTTCTCTCTTTCTGTCTCTTCCCCCGCCCTTCTATTCTTTCTAAAAAATCAGTGGAGAAAATATCCTCAGGTGAGGATTAACAACAACAACAAAAAATAAATCATCGGTTTTTATTAAGCAAGTGAGCACTGCTACTATATGGTAACTAAGCAGTATCTAATAAATTGATAATGATGAAGCAAAACTATCAGTAGTTTACAAATAAAAGCAAAAATAGCATCCTTTGAAAATCATGATCAACACACAATACAATGATGATATAGGAATAATTAGAATCTTCTTGAAAATTATAGGTGATACAAATTCCTACTTGAGACCATGTGAAGTAGGTGCTCTGAAAGCATCGAGTATGGGCCACCATCCTAGAATATGGAATTAAGAATCCTTGGAAAACTCTAATATTAATCTTCCTGAATACATAGTTTTAATAATCCTTCCTAACTCAAGTTACTAGTAAATTGCTCTAACTCTTAGGCAAAAATAAAGTCTATTGTTTGTTATTAATCAAAATTAAAGAAAGAACTCACAGTTTTAGATAAGTTTGTAGCCCTCATGGTCCATCAGTACACCTCAGATATACTTTAAGAATCATTGGATTAGAGGGATGATCGGATTATATTTCTTGATTCCACATGTAACTAATTGCTTTACAACACACTTCATTTCTACATTAGAATATTAATACTGGACCCTCTTGGCCTACAATAGGCACATTTCTGTAAATTTCAGTGAATTTGTGAAATAACTCCTTCTGGTAAGGGACATTCAAAAGGAGATTCAGGGTGAGGTGCTAACCAAGCAAGGTGCTCAATGTAGCAACATCTGTTATAAATGAGAATTCTTAAAAGCCACCTGTAGTAATTTGAAACCCCTTGCTACAGACCTTAATTAGTAGTCCCACTGGAAATGCAAGGCAACTCTCTTTTACCCTCTTTTTCCCACAGACCATCTCTAGAGTATAAACAAAACCAATTCAAGTAAGATTTGAGAAGAAAGTTATCTTTCCTATCTGAAATATATGGCTAATGGGCAGTTTTGTATCAGGTTTAGAGTTGTCTGTGGCATGAATTTTACAGTCTTATAATTGTAGATTAACTGAGCTCCCTATAGACAAGTTATTTATTAAACTTCCCAGAGATAGTCAGGGCTCCTAATCTGAACATATTATTTGCTCAGATGATTGGTCAGATTGCTCAAAAGAAAATAAATTAAGCCATCCGTGGCCATGCAAGGGCCTAGAAACACCTTTAAATAGGACTCTTAAAAAGAGAAATCATGTTATGTTTCTCAAGATCTTTGTTTTGAGAAGGCCAGGCTAGTAAGCCTTTCAAAGTGTTATTTCGTTATTTAATTTTCCCATAGAAATAGCTTAAGAGGTTAGCATTCAAAAGGCCTACGACAGTAAGTAGAACTGCTTTGATTTAGTTGTATTTTCAGGTTAGTCCCATTAAAAAATTATCCTTGTATTTCAGGCAATTTCTCGGCACACGCGGGCGCTACTGGGATATGAAGAACCATTATTTAAACGCTCCATCCGTCTTCCCCATAGGGACAATATTGGCTTATTTTTAGAACAAAAAGGTCATACTGGGGAAACATCTGATTCCTTGACCTATTCTGAATTTGTGCAAACAGCAGGATTACAAGATTATGAGCCACAAATAACTGCCCCTGACGAGAATTAGGCATTCTATTATACTGAGCCACAGAGAAAAGCCATTTCACTTAGCTTGAAAGATCAAACTAAATTACTTGGTGGAAGAAGTGTGGTCTTTTTGGGTTTTCTTTTTCTCCTCCTCATTAAGGACCAGAGTAGAACTCCTGGCACTGTTCCTAGATCTATCGCCCACTCGCAGCACATTCCTGTATTTCTGTTTCAATTTAGCCTGTCATTAGAACAAAGATAATGCCCTGGCCGGGTAGGCCAGTTGGTCAGAGCTTAGTCCCAATACACCAAGGTTATTGGTTTGTTTCCCAGTCAGGGTTCATACAAGAATCAACCAATGAACGTATAAACAAATCGATGTCCCTCTCTGCGCCCCCAACCCTTCCTCACTCTCTAAGAAAAAAAAATCAATTAAAAAAAAACAATTTTGCCCCGGCTGGCATGGCTCCCTGGTTGAGCATGGACCCATGAATCAAGAAGTCATGGTCCAATTCCCAGTCAGGGCACATGCCCAGGTTACAGGCTCAACTCCCAGTAGGGGGAATGTAGGAGGCAGCCAATCCATGATTCTCATCATTGATGTTTCTCTCACCCTCTCCCTCTCCTTACCTCTCTGAAATCAATAAAAAATGTATTTTTTTAAAAAAATTTATTATTGAATGAGTATTAAATCAGACTGTGATGCACATCACAAGCAAGCTGCTAAAGAGATTGAAAAGACAAAGAAATATCACCCTTTTATATAGCCAGGCACATATTGCATACATGTTAACTGTCTGTATCTCACATCTCCATGACAAACAGGAGATTATTATTTGGAGCCAGGCACTAGGCTAAACTCCCACAGATTCAGGGAGACCGGGTGTTCACATTTCAGAGATGGCTCCAAGGCCCCCCAGAAAATCAGTCCTGGGATATAAAATTGTCAGAAGGCTTATTCAGCTTTTTAAAATATTTATATACATCTCAAAAACAGAGAAAAGGGATTTATACTACAAGTTTTCTAAAGAAATATTTCAGCATCAGAGAAATATTTAAATCTGTTTTTAGCTTTGTATTTATCCTTACAAATAGCATGGCTATGGAAGTACCCTCATGAACTAGGGGCCGAGGTTTGTTTAAAGGCTCCTACGTGGTACCTGCTAGACCTTCATAAAATAAAATTCAGGCCAGAGTCTACACATGACTGGACTGCTCAAAAGAAATTACAAAATACTTTTTGTCACTCTAATAACTCCAGTTCCTCTCTACTTTTATATATTTAACTGCTCTTTTCCTCCCCAGTCTCACTTCTTAATCCTAAAAACCACTAAAGGGCCACCATAATCCAGAAGGGCAAAGATGTATCCTGTCCAGTTCCCCACACCTGAATGAATAGTCAAAGGAATACATTTCTTTTCTTTTTTTCTACTGAGAGAAGGAACAGTGCCTCAAATTAGCATTCACACAGAATGTCAATATATAGTGATGAGCCCTAGCCAGTTTGGCTCAGTGGATAGAGCGTCGACCTGTGGACTGAAAGGTCCCAGGTTCGATTCCAGACAAGGGCACATGCCGGGGTTGCGGGCTTGATCCCCAGTGTGGGGCATGTAGGAGGCAGCCAATCAATGATTCTCTATCATCATTGATGTTTCTATCTCTCTCTCCCTCTCCCTTCCTCTCTGAAATCAATAAAAATACATTTTAAAAATATATATATTTAGTGATGAGCCTAATTTTCCCTTAAATTGGACTAACATTTTTATCTCAAACAATTCAATACCATTGAATTTGCCTAAGTCATAATTATGCAGAAAAGAAAAGTGTGAATGATTAAGGTAGGGCCATGGTGGTTTACTTATGGAGTGAATGGCTTTGTTCAAAAGCACTTTAGCAGTTGGCACACAATGTTTTGTTCCTCTTTCTCCATTTAGTGGTCACTGCTGCTCTTCCCTGCTGTATTATAATTGACATAAAGTATTTACAACATAAAGGAAATAAACTTGCACTATAGAAATAAGATCTCTATTTTACAAAAGTACTTTTAGCCACTTAATAAAAACGCCAGCTATTTAAAAAAATATTTGTATGGTTAAAAATGCTTTAAATGGGAACAGCTTTTTAAATAAGATAGTACCAAGACACATATAGCTGAAATAAGCATGAAATGAGTCACAGTTAAGTTGTTTACCACACATTTTATTTCTCTATCTAAAATGGTAGGAAAGTGAAGCTGTATCATTTGTCAGTTATATACCACTACAGGAAAAGAAGCAAATGATGACATTATACCTTCTTAAATTCAGCTTTTAGAAGAGAGATAATTTGTATTAACAAGGCTCTCATGGGGAAGAAGCTTACTTAAGTGTGTTGGGTTATGTAGTTTCACAGATACACACATATACCAATGTAAAGGACCTCTCATTTTAATCTACATTATAAAGAGCCATCAGTACCATTTTCTAATTCCTGATTGCCTAACTTTTGCAAACAGTCCCATGAGTCCCCACTGTCAGTTGTGATGATCTGAGTATGACCATTGTAGTGAGAGAAAGAATCCTGAGTCCTGAGGTATCTTCTCTTATTAGAACAGAGTGTTTCTGGAGACCATTGGCTGTTGTTCTTTGGTAAAGGAGAGACCAAATTCATTACAGTAGAAATGGATAATGTGGTCCTGGAGACTAGTACAGGTTAAGAGCTTCCTAGTAAAGGGAGTTTCCCTGAGTTGCACAGCAGCCAGATCAAACCAGGGTAGAGGCCTGGGTGGGAAAAACAAAAAACAAAACAACTGTTACCTTTAGGTCTGCTCAAAATAAATGATTTAGCTGTACACATTTCCTTTAAAGAATGTTTTCTGCCCTGACCAATGGGGGCTCCATTGGTTGGAGCACCACCCTGTGTGAGAAGCAACCAATGGATGTTTCTCTTTCTCCCCCCCCCCCTCTTTAATTTAAACAACAAAAAAAATGTGTTCCTCCACTTGGAAATAAGGTTCTTCATTTTGCTATATCAAACTAATTCAAATTCATAATTAAATAAAAAATTCAGCTAACACTACCCAATATGTAGATTTAATTGTACTTACATACATTTCTCTAAGTGTATCTTGGGAGGAATTCGTAATTAGAGAATGATTATGATAGTGACATTGACATCCTTTTCAGTGTATTTCCCTTGAATTTAGAAAGAGACTACATAAAAGGATCATGAACATTAGGAATGAAAAATATCTCATTTCAAATATCCTCTTTAAAAAAAAAGGCATCCTCTTCAACTCTTTAGGGAAAGAGTAGAAGTTAGCATGCCCATTAATATCCTGCAGTTTACCAAATGATAAAAATCACATTTCAAATTGGTAGGAAAAGGATTGGCTACTCTATAGTGTTAAGACAACTGGCTTTCAAAAATGAATAAAAACCCTAAATTTATTAAAGATTTAAATATTTAAAAAATAAAATCCTAGAAGAAGATTTAGAACATTTTGGGATAAAGAAGGTCTTTATAAGTATGACTTGAAACCATAAAGAAGTAACTTGAAAATTTTGACTGTAAAAACTAGAAGCTTCTCTACAGCAAAAGATACCAAAAAGAATACAAAAAATATTTCTAACTAGTGGCCCCCCGGTGCATGAATTTGTGCACGGGTGGGGTCCCTCAGGGTGGCCTGCAGGGATAAAGCTGAAACCCAGGGTCCAATGCCGCCTGCAGCTCCTACCTGCTGCTCCCACTCATCCTGGCCTCACTGTGCCTGCCACAGGCTTGTGCCCAATCAGTCCCAATCAGAAGAGGCTCGCGCTGCCACAGCAGCGTTCGCCAGCCATGAGCCCTGTGTCTGGCACCCTCCCAAGGGGAGTAGCCTGCAGGATTGGGCTGAAACCAGCTCTCCTACATCCCCTGAAGGGTCCTGAATTGTGAGAGGGCGCAGGCCAGGCTGAGGGACCCCACCGGTGCACCATCAGGCCAGGGAGGGACCATGGAAGGGCTCCAGGGTGTGTCCAGCCCATCTGGCTCAGTCCCAATCAGCCAGATGCCAGCAGCAAGCTAACCTACTGGTCAGAGGATCTGCCCCCTGGTGGTCAGTGCACGTAATAGTGACTGGTCGACTGTCTGCCTCCTCGTGGTCAGTGTACATCATAGCAAGCAGTTGAGCAGCCTTAGCATATCATTAGCATATTACACTTAGATTGGTAGTTCAGTTGTTCTGCCGTTCAGTCTATTTGCATATTACCCTTTTATTATATAGGATACTTAAAACATATTCCTACTGAAAACCCCTGTAAAACAATAAATAAAAAGTAAACAATCCAAATAAAAAATAGTCCAAGAACATAAAATGATGAGAGAGAACACAAGAGCAGTGAGTTTGGAAGCTGGAAAGAATATGGACAATAACATGAGCCAAGGCACAGTCCATTTACATCATAGAACCCACAAAAGACTCAGGTTTCAGAGAAAGGATGAATTCAAAAATTAGAGGTACCCTGGGCCTCTCTCTCAACAGTAACTCTAATGACTGAAAGACAATGGAGCAATGCCTTCAAACTTCTGAGGGAAAATTATTTCTAAGCTAGAATTCTATGCCTGGCTATGTTCCCAATAAAAATATTAGGTTGGAATAAAAACATTTTCAGACATAGTCTCTAACAATTACTCCCAAGGCATCCTTTCCTAAGGAAGCCCCTGGAGGAGGACCTGATCCCCAATGAAGGAGTAAGCCATGCCAGAGGAAGAGAGATCCAGAACAAGATCCACAATAAGAGAGCCGTGGAGGGAATCCTAGGAAAATGGGGGAGGGAAATCCCGAAACTGGAAGTGTAAGACAGGCGATTGGTGATTGATTAGAATACAAAAGAGGGAAGAATCAAGGATTACTTTCAGAGGTCTGGCTTGAACAACTGGTGAAGAAGCTTCTAACTAGATAAGAAATCCAGGAAAAGCAGGTCTGCTTTGGACACACCAAGTCTGAGTGGAGACAGAGTGTGAACTACCTGGGCATGAAACAGACTAGAGATATAGGCTCGGTGGTGTCCCTGTAAAGTTGGCAACCTAAGTTCCCAAAGTGGAAAAAGATCACCCAGGAACCAAGTGTAGAAAGAAAAGGAAGGCTTATGACAGAGCCCTGAAAACTCCCAGATTTAAGGATGGGGCAGAAGAGAAGCTGGCCAAGGAGGGGCCGGAAAGACAGAAAGAAAATGAGGAGAACGGGAGGGTATCAGGAAAGCCAAAAGAGGAGATTGCACCAAAAAGAATGGCATTTCAATAGTCAAGGAAGAAGAGGATTGAAACGTGTCCAGTGAATTTAGTGACAAGAAGCAATTGTAATAAGAGCAGCATTTTTTCCCCATTAGATTATCAAAGGTTAAACAGATTGATCTTAAAGTTATGAAGCCATAGGTAATGGCACTCTCTTACACTATCGGTGGAAATAAAAATAAGCACCATGTTTTCGATAAGCAATTTACAAATGCCCACAAACAAAACACAGGGTGTCCCTCCAAGATGTATATACACTTTACAGCTGATAGTTCAATTAATGTTTCTTTCTTTTAACCCATTGGAATTAATAATTATTCAAAGTGTGTATACATTTTTTGGGACACACACTATATATATAAATATATATATATATATATATATATATATAATCTAATAAAAGAGAAACATGGTAATTAGTGTACGACCGCTACCCTTCCCATTGGCTAATTAATGATATATGCAAATTAATCACCAGCCAAGATGGCGGTTAACCGCCAACAAAGATGGCGGTTAATTTGCATATGTAGGCACAATGCAGGGAGGCGAATGGGAAAGCACGGAAGAAGCCCCCTGCCACTGACAGTGATCGGAAACCCAGGGGGGAGCTAAGAGCCAGGGGGCAGGGCAAAGGCAGCCCTGGGGGCCGCCTTTGCCCTGCCCCCCAGCCATGATCGGAGAATCGGGCGCCTTTGCCACACTGGCCAGTGATAGCGGGAAGTAGGGGTGGAGCCAGCGATGGGAGCTGGGCAGGGGCGGAGCCCGCAATTGCGGGGTGGCTGCAGCTGGGGGAATCCCCTGCCCGGGCCTAACGCCTCGGCCAGAGGCATTAGGCCTGGGCAGGGGCGGTGCCAGCGATCATGGGGAGCAGGGGCAGAGTCGCTGATGGTGGGAGCTTGGGGTCCCCTGCCCAGGCCTAATGCCTTGGCCACAGGTGTTAGGCCTGGGAAGGGGTGGAGCAGGAGGTCCCTTGGAGAGGTGTGGGTCCCCTGCCCAGGCCTAATGCCTGGGTGAGAGGCATTAGGGCGGAGCCGTCAATCGCAGGGAGCAGGGGCCAAGTTGGCGATGGTGGGGTGCTGGGGGTCCCTTGCCTAGGCCTAATGCCTTGGCCAGAGGTGTTAGGCCTGAGCATGGGCAGAGCCAGCGATCGTGAGCAGGGGCGGCATGGGCGATCGTAGGGAGCTGGGGGTCCCCTGCCCACCCTGATCCAGGACACCCTTCAGGGCAAACCAGCTGGCTCCCACCCGTGCACCAGGCTTCTATCCTATATAATAAAAGGGTAATGTGCACATGCAATTTTTTTTCCAAATATATTTTATTGATTTTTTACAGAGAGGAAGGGAGAGGAATAGAGAGTTAGAAACATCGATGAGAGTGAAACTTCAATCAGCTGCCTCCTGCACACCCCCTACTGGGGATGTGTACGCAACCAGAGTACATGCCCTTGACAAGAATCGAACCTGGGACCCTTCAGTCCGCAGGCCGACGCTCTATCCACTGAGCCAAACCGGTTAGGGCTATCCTATTTCCTCTTGATGGTGTTGTAGTCCTCCCTGCCCCAAATTTTATATCAAGGGCTACATTGAACATTCTTGTACTTGTTTTGCATACTTGTATCAGTATTTCTGTTGGATGAATAGTTAGAATAATATTTCTGGGTTTGAGATTATATATATATATATATACACACTAGAAGCCGGGTGCACAAAAATTTGTGCACTCGGGGGTCCCTCAGCCCAGCCTGTGCCCTCTCGCAGTCTGGGACCCCTCGGGGGATGTCCACCTGCTGGCTTAGGCCTGCTCCCCGGGGGATTGTGCCTAAGCTGGCAGTGATACATCCCTTGGGGGATGTCCACTTGCCAGCGGGCCGAAGCTGCAGTTGAACATCCATAGAGCTGCTGAGGAGGCAGGAGAGGCTCCCACCATCGCCGCTCAAGAGTCCCAGGTTCGATTCCGGTCAAGGGCATGTACCTTGGTTGCAGGTACATCCCCGGTGGGGGGTGTGCAGGAGGCAGCTGATTGATGTTTCTCTCTCATCGATGTTTCTAGCTCTCTATCCCTCTCCCTTCCTCTCTGTAAAAAATCAATAAAATATATTTTTTAAAAAAAGAGGAAATAGGATAAATAAATTTAAATGTATTAATGGATGCCTATGCAGTTGCTCATACATGAAACAAATATGATTGTATCCATGACATAGTAAGTGAAAATGCAGTATATATAGTTCCCATGTTTCTAAAATGTGTATATTGATATAGATGTCCACACTTAAATATAATGAAAAGAAATCTAAAATCCATTAGATGTAAAGTCTATGAAATGGTACTTGGGAAGCAAAGGAAGGCTTTCCTTCTTCTAGCTGGATTTTTTACAAGAATGTATTCTTTAAGTTTTCAAAGATAACATAAAAGGGGAAGAACAAAGTGCCTGCTAAGACAACAGTGTGGGAGGAATTAGAACAGCCAGCCACCATTCCTTACCTTCTCTGAGACAGGGCCTTGGCATAGACTTGGCTGACAAAGTCTTGTAATTGGAGTTTTGGGCACGATGCTTTATGTTCCCCACAGTCATCGGTGTGCACAGAGAGGAACAGCTCATTCATAAGCTGCAGTGTTACTGTGTGGGGCAGGTCCTTTGCTGTGCAGGTGTTCAAGGCTGCATAGAACACTCCTTCCAACCACTTGATATTGAGGATTATCCCGCCTACAAATCAACGACAAAGGAAAGACCAGTTAGCGCCACCAAAAACGTTTGCAGGGACCCTAGGACCAACCCAGACAGTGAATAACCACCTTTTTTCAAAGACAAGTTGGTCATATGAACCTCAAGATAAGCAAACACTCCCTCTCCCTGGCCAAGAGCCCTGCTTGTGACCTTGATAACACATCCTGTTGACCCTACCACGGTAGGACAAGTATGACTAATGTAGACATTTTTTAAAATATATGTTCTTATTGATTTTAGAGAGGAAGGGAGAGGGAGAGAAACATCAATGATGAGAATCATTGATTGGCTGCCTTCTGCAGGCCCCACACTGGGGATGGAACCTGCAACTTTGGCATGTGCCTTAACCAGGAATCGAACCATGACCTCCTAGCTCATAGGTCAATGCTTAACCACTAAGCCACCTCAGCTGGGCTAATGTGGACATTTCTAATGGCAAAAGCATCTCTAGGAATTTCTACATCAGACCTTACCAATTAAGAAGGAGCTAGGGAAAAAATTAGAGCAGGGAAAAACCCCTTAATCCCAGCCCAGCCAGTGTGGCCCAGTTGGTTGGAGCGTCATCCCATGTTCAAAGGGTTGCAGGTTCGAGTCCCAGTCAGGGCACATACCTGGGTTGTGGTTCCAAACCAGGGTGGGGTGCGCGTGGGAGCAACCAGTCTATGTTGTCTCTGTTATCTCTTTCTCTCTCTCCTCTCAAATCAATACGCACATCCTCAGGTGAGGATAAAAGAAAAGCACAAAAAACCCATTTAGTCCCAGACAGTACATCCTCCTGTTTAAATAGACTCTCCCCTCAGGTTGTTTCCAGTTCATTCTTAAAGGATCCAAATATTCAGACTTCTCAGCTTTCCCTAATTAGGACCGTTTTTGTTTTGTTTTTTGCCACCAAAGTTGTTCCTGTATAAAACCTCAATAGCTGAGAATGCATCTAGCTGTACAGTACTCCCCCACACTCACATACACACACACACTCACACACACACACACACACACACACACACACACACACACACACGCTGGAATCTAATAAGATAGTAACAGGCCAAGAGGAAAGTAATTTTTAAAAGAGTGCCAAAACTAGAGTGAGCCATTACCAGCAGGGTTGTAGGGGCAGGTAGCCTGAAGAATCTCAGGATCTTGGAGAGCAGCTGTGATTTCCCTGTTGGACTGCCAGATATTATCAAAACCTTCAACACATTGATAGTGAGGCCGCAAGATACTGGTGTGCTCCAGCAGCCTTTTCAACCTGAAAGTAAAGCCACAAAGTCAGGGAGTGCAGGCCAGGACTAGAATAAACCACATGATCCACTGAGTTAACAGCCAACCCCAACAACAGATATCCCCACCTCCACTCCCCAGCCCCCCACAGCACAGGTGCGGGTCAGCGCTGAGGACACTACCTAGTTGGATTGTTTAGCCATCTGCCTACCAAACACTCACTGAATGTTATCACTTGCCTGGCACTGGCCTAGACACTAGGGGTAGAAAAGTAACACCCGACATGCTCTCAAACACTCTTCATCCTGTGGACTGGTGGTTTCCCCTCTCACTGATGCACAAGGGGAACATGAGTCAGCTGCAAGCAGTGGGAGGCAATGCTCTATTGCAGTTCCAACCTTTTGCACATCAAAGAAAATGACCCACCCCCAGGGCGGTTTGCAGAGACACAATTAGAAAGGCTGGCTGGGCCTTGCCGGTGAAGCGGTTTCCACCTTACTCCTGGGAATGACCACCTCCCACAGGTAGGAGCTGGGTGGAGGTGGGAGCAGAAGCCAGGGCAGAGGACAACAGAGCAGGTCTGCCAGTTCTGGGCTCCCCCTAGCAAGGTACCTGGGTATTGGGATGGCAGCTACAAAGCTGTACACAATGCAGTCTTTTTTAAAGCTGGTGTTTATTTCTGCGCAGATATTAGCCAGCTGAGATGGCAGGCAGCAGAGGAATATCACGTTGGCCCAGCCCCCCAGATAGGCGTTATGGTAAAAGCACCGGATCCCCAGGTTCTGCAACTCCTCTGGGAGGGATAGAAGAAGACAGAAAAATCACAGTACAGAGGAGAGTTGGGCCTGAACATCAACTGTAGGGGGAGGAAGACAATTATTTTATCTCAACTCTTGTCACATAAATCAGAAGAGATGCGCTCATGCCATCTAGGAGCCATGCAGCAATGCCCTGCCCCCTGCTAGCAGCGCTGGCAGCCACAGCGGCAGCATTTGAGATCATGAGACAATTTCTCAAATGCTTACCTCAAATGCTGGAGGTTTTAAGATGCCTTCTGCTCCAATTTACTGAAGGTTTATTATGTGTCAGATAATACACAAAGTACTTTATATGTATTATCGAAGGAAGTTCTCATAAGGACCTTATAAGGCAGAAACTAGTATTTTTTAATACTTCTTATTGATTTTAGAGAAGCATCGATGTGCAAGAGAAACATCGATTAGCTGTCTCTCACATGTACCCTGACCAGGGATTGAGCCCACAACCCGGGCATGTGCCCTGACCGGGAATTGAACTGTGACTTTTCAGTGGACAGGACCATGCTCAGCCAACAGCCACACCAGCCAGGGTTAAATCAGAGACTAGTATTATTCATATATTATAGATGAGGAAACTGAGTCTTCAAGAAGTTATATAACTGGGCTAAAATTACACAGCTAACTGGCTTGAGTTGGTAGGAAAGACTAAGAGAATGGAAGAGTCTAGGGCAGAAGCTGGGAAGATTTTGGGGAAATAAGCTTACAGTTTCTATAAAGGATACACAATTTAATGTTAAGATATTTATAAATGTAGAGAGAAATGTGATAAATCATGTAGTTGTATAAAAACACCCCTTGGTATTTGATCATTTGGTTGTCCTTATATGTATTTTCAAAAGTAAAAACATAAAGTCACACATGGTCCTATGTTTTAAATGGTATTGAAAAGAGAGTATGAGAGCCCTAGCTGGTTTGGCTGAGTAGATAAGAGTGTCGGCCTGTGAACTGAAGGGTCCCAGGTTCGATTCCAGCCAAGGCCACATGCCTGGGTTGTGGGTTCAATTCCCAGTGGGGGGTGTGCAGGAGGCAGCCAATCAATGATTCTCTCTCATCATTGATGTTTCTATCTCTCTCTCCCTCTCCCTTCCTCTCTGAAATCAATAAAAATATATTTTTAAAAAAGAAAAGAGAGCATTAGACACTGGAGAGGTCACTCCTTATCTCAACAGCAAGAATACATGATAAATCTGATGCTGAGATCATTGGGGTACTCAGGTGCTTCCAGGTAGTAAGTTTAGAAAACAGTCACCTCCCTTCTTCTATGTTCTCAAAAGTACATAGAGGCTGATGCTGAGCATGTTGAATTCTTGCTTTCTTACTCAATAGACAGTGATATTCTAAAACTGTAACTTTATCCTATGTAATAAAAGGCTAATATGAAATCAACTGAATGGCGGAACGACCGGTCACTATGACGAGAACTGACCACCAGGAGGCAGACACTCAATGTAAGAGCTGCCCCCTGATGGTCAGTGCGCTGCCACAGGGGGAACGCTGCTTAGCCAGAAGCTGGGCTCACAGCTGGTGAGCGCAGCAGCAGTGGCAGGAGCCTCTCCTGCCTCCGCAGCAGCACTAAGGATGTCTGACTGACAGACATCCCCTGAGGGCTCCCAGACTGCAAGAGGGCACAGGCCAGGTTGAGGGACCCCCCTCTGAGTGCGCAAATTTTGTGCACCAGGCCTCTAGTTTTTTTTTTTAATTTTTATTTCTTTATTGATTTCAGAGAGGAAGGGAAAGGGAGAGAGAGATAGAAACATCAATGATGAGAGAGAATCACTGATCGGCTGCCTCCTGCACACCCCCTACTGGGGATCAAGCCCGCAACCCAGGCATGTGCCCTTGGCCAGAACTGAACCTGGGACCCTTCAGTCCTCAGGCTGATGCTCTATCCACTGAGCCAAGCCAGCCAGGGCAGGCCTCTAGTTATTAACAAACATATCGCTTCCCAAAAAATATATGTAGTTTGTTGAAATACCATACATACTAGTCCTATCGATGAGATTTTTCAAAATTTGCCTTGAGTGATAAAATGTTAAGATCTCCTTAATTAGAAAGAACATTTACAAATAAGAAAAAAACAGGAATGCCAACAGAAAAACTGGACCAAAAGAACTCAAAAAGACAAAAATAGCAATGAACATATAAAAATATCCAACTATTCTAGTGGTCAGTAAAAGACATATTAAAATAAGAAAAATTTTAAAGGCATAGTAAAATAGTGATAAAAAAAATAAAAGAGGCTCAGGCCCTGGCCAGGTAGCTCAGTTGGTTAGAGCGTCAACTCCATACACCAAGATTATGGATTCAATCCCCAGTCAGGACACATACAAGAATCAACCAATAAATGCATAAGTAAGTGGAATAACAAGAGGCCCAGAATTGGAAAAAAAAATGTAGTGAAATGGGTGTTCTTACACAACACTGGTGAAAGTTTATATCTGAACAACCTTTTTTGGAAGTCAGTTTGAAAAACATGTATTAGAAGTTACTTTAAAAATTAAATATTCCTACCATATGACCCACCATTTCACTCCCAAGTATGTACCAAAGAAAAATTAAAACATTTGTCCACACTAGTATTTGTACACAAATATTCATAGCAGTTTTATTTGTAATAGCCCCAAACTGGAAACAACTTGAATGTCCATGAACAAAAGACTAGATGAAGTGGAATATTAACACAATGAAATACTACTCAGAAATAAAAAGAATATCAATACATGAAACAAACTATATCTTAAAGTAATTATGCAAAGTGAAAGAAATCAGACCAAGCAACAGTACAAACTATATGATTCCATTTGTGTAATGTTTTAGAATATGCAAATAATTGATGATGACAGAAATCAGATCAGTGGTTTCCTAGGTAGGGGACTGCAGAGAGGTAGAGAGATAGGAATTACAAGGAAACTTTAGGGGATGATGGTTAAGTTCATTCTGTGTTGATGGTTTCAAATACACACCTGTGCAAAGTATCAAATTGTGCACTTTAAAATGTGTAGTTTATGGTGATGTAAGAAATGTTCAGTTTACTATATGCAAATTATCCTATATAATAAAAGCCTAATATGCTAAGTGCCCAGCCATTCATTCAACCAGTCGCTATGACACACACTGACCACCAAGGGGCAGACTCTCTGACCGGTAGGTTAGCTTGCTGCTGGGGTCTGGCTGATCAGGACTGGGTGAGACAGGCCGAACATGCCCTGAAGCCCTCCCACGGTCCCTCTCCGGCCCCGATCGTGCACTGGTGGGGTTCCTCGGCCTGGCCTGCACCCTCTCGCAATCCGGGACCCCTTGGGGGATGTTGGAGAGCTGGTTTTGGCCCAATCCCTGCAGGCTTGGCTTCTAGTATTTTAATAAAGCTGTACCTCTTCTTTGACCTAGTAATTTTATTTTTAAAAACATGTGCAAGGAAATCCAATAAGCCACAGTTACATAAATTATCATACAACCATACTTTGTAATACCATACAACCTTAAAATCATGATTTTGAAGAATGTTAACTAAAATAAGAATATGCTTATATTAAGTAAAAAAGCAGAAAAAAATAACTTTATACAGTCTCAATTCCTGATCTAATCTAATCTAATCAGAGAAGAAAACAGGAAATAATATCCCTGGTAAGGGGATTATAGGTAGTTATTATTTATTTTCCTGTAGAGTAACTTTCAAAATTTTATAAAATATGCATATAATATTTTACATTTATAGAAATTATTCAAGCATAATTTACATACAGTGCAACATGCAGGTCTAAAGTATACAGTTTGGCCCTGGCCAGTTTGCCTCCATGGTTATAGTGTCAGCTCACAAACCAAAGTGTCTCAGGTTCGATTCCTGGTAAGGGCACTTGCCTTGGTTGCAGGTTCCCCAGTCCTGGTAGGGGTGTGTGTGGGAAGCAACCAATCGATGTCTCTCTCTCTCTCTCTCTCTCTCTCTCTCTCTCTCTCTCTCTCCCTCCCTCTCCTTCCACACTCTCTAGAACTCAGCAGGGATAATATCCACAGGTAAGGAGAAAGAGAGAGAGAAGAGAGAGAGAAAGAGAGAGAGAGAGAGAGAAAATACAGTTTGATCACTTTTGTCATATGCATACACCCATGTAACTCACTCCTCTTTCAAGATCTACAAAAGGATGGGGAACATCCAGCCCACTGCCCATATAAGGCCCACAAAATCATTTGGTCTGGCCCTGCCAAGGCATTAGGGGTGAGTTAATTAAATGTTTGACCAAATAGAACAGGCTTATTTTTAAGTTGATAATTTTGTATGGCCCGAGAATGGTATTATAAATATCCAAATGGCCCTTGGCAGAAGAAAGGTTCCCCACCCTGAACTAGAACATTTCCATCTCCTCAGAAAGTCCCCTCAGGCGTCTTCTCAGTCAGTCTCCCCAGAAGCAACCATTCCGATTTCTATCACCAGAGTGGATGGAATCAATAGAGAATACTTTTAAAAATTCAGGAAATGTTATTTATAAAAATACAAGGCCAAATGTTTGGAACTGGTTAACACACACTAGACTCTAACTGGTCCAGTTAGATTTGAACTCTTATTTGTATTAAGTTTTTATTGATTTCAGAGAGGTGGGAGAGGGAGAGAAGGATAGAAACATCAAAGATGAGAAACATTGATTGTCTGCCTCCTACAGGCCCCCTACTGGGGATCAAGTCTACAACCCGGGCATGTGCCTGGACAGGGAATCAAATCCTGACCTCCTGGTTCATAGGTTGATGCTTAACCACTGAGCACACTGGCCGGGCTCAACTCTATTGGGAAAGCTCTGCATCAAAGATCCAGAAAGATATCTCATCACCAAGGGCACAAGGAAGAGAGATGGTTATAAAACATTTTAGTGGAGAAGAAAGTTGTTTTAAGGAACAAGTTAAAAACAATCTTTCTAGCTCTTCTCAGACTAGAAAGCTGAGAACTCAGCATGCTGCACATGAGGATTCCCCTTTCATCAACAGCCTGGTCAACACCTCTAGGGCACACCCAAGCCCCCTTTCTACCGTATACTACTCCTCACCCAGGGCCTCCGGCCTCCGAGTGGAGATCCACAGCCTCTCAGGAGGGATGGGGACAAGATGAAGCAGTACGTGAGCCAGTTGCTTCCCAAGGTGGCCGCCTCCAATGATGCCCACCTTTAACTCATCTTTAGGAATGGTGGCATGCGATCCAACGGAGCGATATCTGGAAGTTTGCCACTCATGTATTGATTTTCTGGAAAATGAACACACAGACACATGCATAAATCCACGCTCACCCTGGCGCTCTTCTTGCCTGTCACCCTCTGATATTCCCTGCTCTGACTTCCTCAGATGGCAGCCTGGGGCACCTTAAGGAGGCGAGAGAAGCACTTGTGCTGCATCACTAGGGAATGAAATGTGCTCTCTGAGTGAATTTTCCAGAAAGTAAAGCATACCCCTTCAAAGGACCAACACTGGTTTAAAACTTTTTTTTTCCTCCTGCTGCAGGTTTATTTGTACAAACAGCACAGGAGGACACCAGCGGCACACAGACAGCAGCCCAGGGGGCCCACCAGTCCTTCCATCCTCACGTCGGCAGACAGAGGCCTCTACTGTGGAGCCTTCGTGGGGGGCTGGGCACCTTTGGGAGCAGGAGCCTGAGCCCCTTTGGGAGCAGGAGCCTGAGCCCCTTTGGGAGCCTGAGCTGCAGCCGCACCCGCAGCCTGGGGCTTGGTTTCCGCCTTGGCCTTGGCCTTGGCCTTTGGCCGGCAGAGCCTGAGCCCCTTGGCAATGCGGGCACAAGCACGTTTCCCAAGCTTGGGGTGAGCGATGTAGGCAAGTTGACTGAGTTTGCGGCTGCAGCCCTTTGGGATATTGGGCCTGGGCTCCTTGGGCTTGACCAGGGCCTTGATGGCCTCAGCGTGTGCGCTCATGGCCTTGGTGTTGTTGGCCTGCATCTTCTTCAGGCCCTTCTTGTTGTGCTTCTTGGCAAAGCACATGTTCCTTAGGAACTTGGGGTCTACCCCCTTAAGAGATTCGTATCTTTGTGACCGGGTTTCTGGATGCCGTTTCTGTGCCATTTTCGTGACTGGTTGTGCGTGATGTGGTTCTTGGACTTGGCCATCTCTGCACAGAAGCCCGCGGCCGTTTTAAAACATTTTTAAGTGAACATTTTCTTGGTGAAATGTGTGCTAGGAAGAGTGGATTTTCATGTCTATTGTTCCTGTTTTCATGGGAATGCCTCTGGTTTTACCCCACTGAATAAGATGCCAGGTTTTGAGCTGGTGATGCATATTTATAATCACATTAAAGTATTTATCATTGTTGCTTTATTGAGTGCTTTAAACACGAGGTCTGAATGTTAAACCATTTTTTGACTCAGGACCATCGTTGTGAGCAGCCACTGTTGTACATCATCCGGGAACATGGGCCTGTTCCTGTTTTCTGTGCAGACAGCAGTCAATTTCCATTGCCACCAGGGCGAGCGCACCCGTTTCTGGCCACACACCTATTTTTTCTAGTTTGCTGTTTCAGTTCTGCACAGATCCAGGAAACCAGGTAACTTAGTTTTTTTCAAACCTATGATTTATAGAAGAAAATGGTTTATCATGAGGGAAAACAGACCTGAGAAGAGTGAGGGTCAAGGACTGGAGCCCTCTCTGTCCAGAGGCTCACTTCACTTACTGTTGGTTCTGGGTGTATTTCCTTGGCCCAAGATAAACAGTCTGACCTCAGGAATCAGCAGGCATTGTTTTATGTTGTTACATGACAGCCTTATATTTGTTCTGTATTTAGTTTTTGAAAAATTAAAGCTCAAAAAAATAAAAGAATAAAAATCAAAGTTCTGGAGTTTCCATATAAGCATCACAAGCCACATTCTATTTAAGGCTTCTCTCTTGGCTGACAGGAGAGCATTTTCTCTCAGTGCCTGACCCTTCCAAATATAAAATCCTTCCCGGAAGTTTCACATATCAGTTTCTCACCACTCATCTTGAATTAAACAATAGGTTTATGCTTCTTATCAGTCAACAAATCAGCAAACTCCTTGAGCAGCCTGCCTCCTTGGGTATATGCTGTATCTATAACAAGTTCATTTCAGGTCTAGTTCCATCAACAAGGAGTTAATCTAATTTCAATGCAAGTAGACTGGGGAGCGGGTGCTTTCAAATACTCCAAGAGTAACCCTAGAGTTACAGAACCCGAGAGCTTAGACCTAGGTACCTGGCTCTCACATGACTTCTATTTAAGTGTCTGAAGCCACATTGTACAAAGATAGCAGAAGCCAGGACTGGTCTGAGAGCTTCTCTGTAAATCAGTGTTTCTGGTTTCAAGCAAATCATCTGGTCATAGGGACCCTGAAGTCTAAGATGGCTTTCCTATCAGGGAGCATTCCACTATTAGCCCCTTAAAAAGGAACTCATGCCATCTTCATGGGATGACAAGTCATTGGTCATCTCCATGAGTGAATGAATGAATGGAGGGATGAATGAATTTATTATTTAATCAATCCACCCACTGAAAGGAAATCACCACTGATCCATGCTTTATGACAGAACCACAGCCAAGGGACCTCAGTATGCATTTCTCTGGTGTTTTCAGACCAGGAATAATAGACTGTGGGTTGGAAAAGGTAGGAAGACACCAAAGTTATTCTCCAATATAAAAAGTTAAAGCCATTTGGAGTCTTTGCAGTGAGATTCTTCTCCATCTGTCTGACCCTGGAGACCTTGCTTACCTCAAATTATGGAGTAGCTTGCAGAAGAAGGTTGCGTGGGCACAGGCCTCGATCATCCGCCCCTGATAACGACCCTGCAAATACAGCCAGCAGCGGTCTTCCTCTTCAATCCCATATTCAAACTGCATGGACGTAAGGTCCTTTAGCATGTCCATCTCTAAGCCAACGGATCAATTTGGCTCCCTATCCTGGAAGAAGAAGGAGTCTATGAAGGAGGGTGTGTGTGTGCCCAAGTCCTAAGTTCTCATGGTGGTGGGCTTCAGCCCATCTCCTCCAAGCCCTGAACTCACAGCTCTCATCCACTTCTCTGTTTCAGCGTGAGAAGTCCTAAGCACTGACTGCCCGTTAATCGAGAATACCTGGATTTGTGAAAAACCTGAACAAAAATCCAGAGCGATGTTCCTCCATAGGCACTTCTCTCAGCAGATGCATTAACATTAGCAATGGGGCTCACAGGTGCCTTTGGGGTAAGACTTTCTCCCTCCCATTCCCTCCTGTTTTAGAAATAGGACTGAGCACTTAAACCATATTTCATAGAAAGTCTTCCCATTTCACTAAACCTTGTTCCCCCACAGAATAGAAAAGAGCCCAAACGAAATACCATGCTCTCTGGTCTAGTTCAGGGACATCTAGATTTTAGAAAAGGAAGCCAAAGAAGTGTAAGCCCATTTACATAGACCTCTCACCAACCCAACTGAGGAGGATATGGCTCTGCTCCTCATTACTTCTGGTCCTCAGGGTAAGAACTACATTTCCAAGAAAAATTGCCATTATGACTCCTTAGTTACCAAATTACTTGCCTTGGAGTCTTAAAGGGGCCAGCCTCACCTAGAGGTTTTCCTCATCTGCAACACGAGGACATGAATTCCTTTCACTACTTCTAGAAGTTCTACACCAGGGCTACAGATCCTGCTTTTCCCAACAGAGGGTTCTAGAAGTCCTTCGTTCTGGACTTCTAGATTTTTTTGTAGACTAGGCTACCATACAGGTCTTAGCACTACTCAGAGTTATTTTTCAAATCCTTTTTATTTTCAAGAAATGAATGAATAAGGTAAGTTCTGGGAATGTAATGTACACCATGGTGACTATAGTTAATAATACTGTATTGTATACTTGAAGTTTGCTAAGAGTAGATCTTAGTGTGTTCACCACATAAAAGGTAACTATGAGATGATGGGTATGTTAATTAACTTGATATTGTAGTAATCATTTCACAATATCAAATTATGTTGTATACCTTAAATATATGTAACTTTTGACAATTATACCTCAATAGAGCTGGGAAAAATCAATGATATTCCAAACTCTATTATATAACAATAGTGATATTGAGACCAGAATTTAAAACTACTCATCTCTAATCTGCATTTAAAGTAAAAAATTATTATTGAGGTGATATTCACGTAACCTGGACATTTAAAAGTGAACAATTTCAGTACATTCACAATATTGTGCACCCTCTACCCCTCTCTAGTCCCCAAACATTTTCATCTCCCGCACAAAGGAAACCCTGTACCTATCAGGGAGTTACTCCCTACTCGACCCTCTCATCGGCCCCTGCCACTCACCAATCTGCTTTTTGTCTATGGATTGACCTTTTCTGGATATTTCCCATGAATGGAATCACAATAGGGGACCTCCTGTATCTGGCTTCTCTAATCCCTTTTATAGGAGGGCTGTTATATTACTCTCCCGATCTCTTTAAAAGCAAAATCTCCAGCACTTTGAAGTAAAGAGTGTGGAAGTTCTCATCAAGTCCAAGAAACACTTCCTTAGACCACAACAGTGGGTAAGTCATCCTTACTTTGCGAGTGATTTTTCCTGCTCCAAAGGAAAGAGAACTCCAGACGTCCAGCTCATGACCACCGCCGCACAGGTTAACTTGTACCAGCCCGGTGCCAGGGCCCTCTTTCCCCTCATCTCAAAAATGGGAAGCCAGGGGTTGTGGCTTTGTAACACGTCAAGGGGGCCAGGTGACCTACATTTTCCAGACTTTCCATCTCCGTACATTTCCCGTTAGATGTGCCACAGGAGAGATTTCTGGGCAAGGTCCGGAAGGTGGAAGTGAAGTAGTGGTCAGTTTGTGATGCCTGTAAGGGAGGGGCAGGCATTTTGGTGTCTGCTGGGGACCCTCTTGGTGATGGGGCAGCAGTTGGGCCTGCAACTGCTACCTTCCCCTTGATCCCCCTGCAGCTTTTCACGCCCGGGCCAGGGCTGTTTTCAGCTCAGTGACAAAGGCCATCAGTGAGCTTTTGCAGGACCCCCACTTCATCAAAAGTGAGAACTGACTCGGGTTCCAGTCCAGCCCAGTGGGCTCCAGCTTGTCCTTGCTTTCCCCTCACTGTATTCCCATCCCTCCTTCCCCACTGCCTGCCACATGGATTCCCAGCTCTACCACCAGCCACGTAGACAACCTTCCCGAGACCGTTTAAATAACTGCCATTCTTGAATAAGATCAAATCCCAGTGATAAATCTCACATATAGGTTAGATGGACAGACACAGACTGCATACTCCAGTAGTCTGCTTCTCTAAATGAACCCTAATACACTAGTTACTAAAGCTATGAATGTTTGAAGACTAGCCAATAATTTTAGCACAAGCTAGCAAATTAAACTCCTGTTCCTTCACAGCAAGAGATGATTAGGGGAGGAGCCAAACATGGTTACCAGGAATCACAAAGAGGACTGCAAAGTGGAGGAGCAAGAGTTGGAATCCACATTGGGGGGATAAGGACACATTTGTGGTATCTTAATCAATAAAGGGGATGAAAAAAAAGAGTTGGAGTCCAGTCCCCTTAAGCCGGATTTCTCAGCATTGTCATTAGTGATACTTGGGGCTGGGTAAGTGTTTCGGAGTCTGTCCTGTGCATTGTAGGATGTTTAGCAGTATCGCTTGCCTCTACCAATTAGTAGTACCATCCAGTTGTGGCAACAAAAAGTGTCTCCAGACATTGGCACAGTTCTCTTGGGGGGCAAAATTGCACCCACGTGAGGACCACATTGCCTTAAAGCCTGTGTGTGCCTCTGCACTCCGCAGTCACAGGAGACAGAATCCTACAAGCTCCGAGAGAACTGTGCTCTCCTATTAGATTAGGATCATGAGTCCAGAGAGAGAGGGACTCGCCCAGCATCACACAGCTTGTCAGTAGAGCCGGGACCAGAGGCCAGGTCTTTTGATCCCCTGCTCAGGTCTCCTTCTGTTAACCACAAGGCCCTGCTCTCTCGAAGCCCCAGTGCTCCATACCCTGACACCTGTTGGTAGGCTGCTGAATGCAGTCACTGAGGCAGACGGGTAGTGGTCCCAAGAGACTGGGCAATTATTTCTTTGTTCTGCACAAAACAACTGGAGGGAAAAAGAAGGCACCAAGGAAGAAACAGCTTTATTAGGAGTCTACGCATGTCTGGGAAAAACGAGTCCAGTCACAGAGAAGAGAGGCTAACATTGTATAGGGCAGGCATCTAGCATTACAGAACATCCTCTTAAAAACCAAGTGTGATACTAAAGCCTCCATCTCAATATCCTAACAGTCAGAAATGCTGCTGAGGTCAGCCCGAGTGGAGGCTCCTAGTGTGACAGCAAGTTCTGTGCATCCGGGAGAGCTCTGGTACTGCCAAATCTAAGCTCCACACAGGTGGGCAGTCTGGGGCAGGAGAGTTAGAGGGAAAGGCAGTGGGGACGTTCTCGTCACCCACACAAGGTCATCTCAGTCTGCAGGTGAGAGAGGAACCAGAGGTCCTTGAACAGAGGCTAGACTGGGGCAGCAGAGGGACGCTGGCTGAAGACACACGTCTGGGCCATCTGTCATAACTTGGAGTGCTTCGTGCATTCTGGAGTGAGGGCACCTCCACGAGGTCCTGCAACATTGGCACCCTTCTCCAGGAGCCTGGGAGAGAGCCATTTTGGTTCTGTTGTGACTCCATTCACAGCAGAACTGGCCATGTCCAGCACCAAGTCCAGGGTCACAGTCGTGGTCACTCTATGATAGCTGCACCTCCTAGTCTAGGAGACTTCTTTAGCAGAGCAGTCACTTTCCTCAGACCAAGAGAGATCTTGCCCCAAACGGGCCCAGTCTAGAAATGACTCCACTTTCACGTGAGCACCAGGTGGAGGGAATCTTTCCCATGAGTCGAAGCTTTAGATCTTGGCCCTCAGACAATGGCCCTTGGACAGAAGATCAGTGCTCAGGCACCAGTTTCTGTCCCAAGAGTAGCAGGTGTCACCTGTTAATGACAGGCCCAAGCGATGTGCTGCTGTAACTCTCCCAAAGGAGAGTGCGCGCTCTGTCAGCTTCAGACTGAAGAGTCCTGGGTTCAATTCCAGTCAAGGGCACGTATTTTGGTTGCAGGCCAGATCCCAAGCCCCGGTCGGGCAAGTGCAGGAGGCAACCAAACAACGTGTCTCTCTCACATCGTTGTTTCTCTCTCTGTCTCTCCCCCTCCTTCCACTCTCTCTAAAAATCAATGGCAAATATCCTCAGGTGAGGATTAACAAAACAAAAAAAAAAGAGAGTACACTCTTTTCAAAGGCAGGAAAGGAAGAAACGAGGCAGGTCTCAGGGTAGCTGATGCCACTTAATTCTTCCACCGAATTTGCTGTGGGAAAAAACAATGATCATTTTGCACTGATCCCTACAGAGAGGTAGTGGGAATGCAATAAAACAAGACTCACAGGTAGGTACTGTAAGGAAAAGAGGAATGGGGAGGGGGGGGAATTTTTTAAAAATATGTAGCAGAGTTCATTTATTCAGATACGAACTAGACACTTATTCTGATTCTCACAAGCCTGAGTTGGGGATTTACTCTGATCCTAACCTTCTCAGGGCCAAGATTAAACTAGCTTCTGCGCTGGCTGGTATGGCTCGATTCCCAGTCAGGGCACATACCCAGGTCGTGGGTTTGATCCCCAGTCAGGGCATGTACGGGAGGCAACTTATTGATATTTCTCTCTCACTTTGATGTTCCTCTTTCTCTCTCTCTCCCCCCCCTAACTTCCTCTCTCTAAAATCAATAAAAACACATCCTTGGGTGAGGATTAAAAATAAATAGTTGAACAATCATTTAAAAAAAAAAAGATTCACTAGCTTTCAATGACTCCAGGTAGGTCCCAAAACATCTAACAGGGAACTAAGATCAACATTAACAAAAAGCTCAGCAATTTCATGCTATGAGAGACAAGCAGGCTGTATTTCCCAAATTGCTAAAATCGATTTCACCCTCTTCTTACTTCCAACAGGTAGGTAATATCCATTCCCGGGATGTTCTGAATCTAACATTTGTTCCTATATTGCCAGTAGTAAGTCTCTCCTACCTGCTAGGTTTAACAATTTTCAGAGCGGTTACAGTTAAGTCTCAAACGGAGGTCCCCAGGTTACCCTTTTATACACTTGATGCTACTTTGAGAACTGTCTGTCTCCCAAGGCTGTGGCGGGGTAGCTGCCCTGCTCACCGTGCTGCTGAGAATGGCATCGATCTTCTCCTCCTCTGCAGATCCTTTGTCCACCTTACTCCTGTACGCTAGCAACTGCTGACGGTCCTTCAGGTCCCGGCAAGTCTGCACACCAAAACCAACAAGCAGTGAGCCCCAGATCAGCCTTCTCTAGGAAGGTCTTTTGCTTTTTGTTACTCCCACTTCGAGCCAAGGTTCAAGAAGAGGCTGGGTGACAGGGGCCAAGTCCCCTCAGAACCTCATGCTGGACTGAAGTCTACAGAGCTTATGTGACTTGATTCAGTTCTCTGAGTTCTCTGAGTGCAACAGACTTTTAAGAGCACAGAGAAACCAGTCAGAAGGCTGGGAAGATAGCATAGAAGTGCTGGCCTCCAAACTAACTCCTGCCAGACCATTTTGCCCATTACGTCGAAACTGATGGCAGGATCTCAGGGTCCAGGACAGAGAATACCATAACCCCCCACTCTCCACTGAGGCTCTAACTCAGGGTTCTGATTTCCTGGGGACTCACATCAATGACGACATCGTGGCACTTGAACTTGGTAGCTAAGTTCAACTTTGTGTCCACATCTTCCACTAGATTGACATACTCCTGTAATATCTGTGGAAAGAGGTACTTCTGATTAATGATTCCCAGAACTCTGAAAAGTAGGAAAAAAAATCCGGAAGAAGGTAGACGAGTTCATCTACAACATCTGCAACCACAGGACCAGTTCTGTGATGGGAAATGAGGTGGACCCCAAGCAGCATTCCGCACTCCCCAGGAAAGCAGGGAAGAGCACGCTCTTCCATAACCTAGAGCTGGATCCCCAGGCCAGCAACGGGCATGCTCCACACCTGATCTGCACTGTGCCCTGATGTCCCTACTCAGTGAGTTCTCCTTTGTATCATTTCACCAATATGGCAGTACTCCACACGGGCTAAACAGTGGGTGCTCCTCAGAGAGGGCAGGTTACTTCTAAAGGGCAGAGGAGAACGTCTCTCCCTGGCCTGTCCTACATCAAGACCAATACAGCCATCATGTTGCCCTTAAGGGGAGAACAGAACAGGTCAGGTCTCCTATCACTGACCAGTAAGAGGCTACAAGGTAGGTCTCCTAGAGGATCCTGTCCCCAACTCTCTTCAGGAGCCATTACCTGGACGGGGGCACTGTTCTTGTGCAGAATTTCCACAACCCGATGGAAGCCAATAGGTGCTCTCTTCTTGGTGTAGCCCAGCCAGTTCTGAGAAAGAAGATGGCAGTAGTAGGTAGGCCAGACACGAACAGTACACCCTGAGCTTGTCTCCCTGCATTTTACAGTCAGCCTAGAATAATGTGATGGTGAGAGTGGATGGACTGGGGTGGGGAACAGGGAAATGAGAGATGAGTTTTTTAGAAAAGTCAAGAAACTTGAGACGGTGGGAGAGAGTCAGAAGTATAAGTTCTTAGATTTATAGGCACTAATGCAGAAAAGTGTGAAATACAGCTAAATGAAATAAGTAATTTACATAACCACACTTGTAGTATGAACTTATCTAGGAGAAAAGTCCTGCTCTTTACATCTCTACTTTTTAAAAAAATATATATTTTTATTGATTGGAGAGGGAGACAGACATAGAAACATCAATGAGAGAGAATCATTGATTGGCTGCCTCCTGCACCCCTACTGGGGATTAAGCCTGCAACCTGGGCATGTGCCCTTGATGGGAATCGAACCTGGGACTCCTCAGTCTGCAGGCTGACGCTCTATCCACTGAGTCAAACTTATATTTATATAAAGATGTTTCTTTGTATTTTTTTTTCCATTGATTTTTAGGGAGAGTGGAAGAGAGAGGGAAAGACAGAGAGAGAAACTTCAATGTGAAAGAAACACATCAACTGGTTGCCTCCTGCATGAGCCCTCACCAGGGCCCGGGCTGGGGAGGAGCTTGCAACCAAGGTACGTGCCCTTGACTGGAATCAAACCCGGGACCCTTTGGTTCGCAGGCCGACGCTCTATCCACTGAGCTTAACCGTCTAGGGCAAAGAGGTTTCTTTATAAATTCGTGAGGAAAGATCTGGAAAGCACTCATCAAACTTTTAATGGCATCTGCCTTGAGGAAGTGGGTGAGACTAGGAGCAGGAAGTCAGTGGAAGAGAAGCGTCACTCTTTACTCTTTATACTTCCATACAGTGTTTGATTTGGACACAGACACGTATTGCTTTGGTAGTTAATGTAGCTAATTAAATAACTAACAAAGGGGGGAAAACAGAAAATTCTCAAACCCATAATGAAAACAAATCAGTATTTAAAATGTCAACCAGTAGACATGACAACCAAATATAATGCAAGATCCTTGACAGCGAACCAACACAAGAACAAACAGAAACCGCTCTAAGGAGCTAATTTATTACAGACTATATATATGATTATAGTATTAGATTAATGTTACATTTCTTGAGAGGAGTTACAAAGGAGAAAAATTTTTAAGAGAGAAGTAGCATGATGTCTAAAACTTACCTTCAAATGGTTCAGCGAAAGAAAAAAAAGCTTATTTGCTGTCTCTTTTTCTACGTGCATAGAAAAAGAGAAAGCATATATAGCGAGAATGTTAATAAATGAGTGAAGTAGGAAAAGATTATTAGTATTCACTATAATATTCTTTCAACTTTAGGCGTGAAATTTTGGAAAATAAAAAGCTGGAGGAAAGATGTAAGCCAGTTACTGGAACAGAAGACTCCCATGAGTCTAGGATAGTGATGGCGAACCTTTTGAGCTCGCCGTGTCAGCATTTTGAAAAACCCTAACTTAACTCTGGTACCGTGTCACATATAGAAATTTGTTGATATTTGCAACCATAGTAAAACAAAGATTTATATTTTTGATACTTATTTTATATATTTAAATGCCATTTAACAAAGAAAAATCAACCAAAAAAATGAGTTCACGTGTCACCTCTGACACGCGTGTCATAGGTTCGCCATCACTGGTCTAGGATAACAAGAGGATGTGCCTGAGGCATCAGCAGCACAGAGAGATCCAGGCACTCACCTTTGTGGTAAAGAGAGCATCTACATCATGCCAGGCACGGAGCTTGGCGCGGGCGGCTAAGGCAGTCAGCACATATTGTTTATCTGGGATCTAGAAAGCAGAGACCAGAGGAATTTAAGGGGAAGTAGGAAGGTGCCAGAGGAGGTACTTGAGAATTCTGGAAAAGATAGGCAAAAATATACCATAGTGTTGATTCTGCCTCTTAAAAACCTGTAAGTCTCTCAGGTCACCAAGAACCCCGTGGTTTCCAAGCCCCAGCACTGAGGTAGGCCGTTCAATTAAAACCTTACCTCACTCCCCACAAACACTTCCCTTTCTACCTTTAACCGTGAATATAAGACACTTACTGTGCAGGGTTACAAAGCAACATCCACTCCACATAGGTACCCTGATACTACTTTTACCAAAGCACCGACCATTTTATATCTACCTTAAATGTCTTCTTCAGGTTGACTGGACTGCTGAATGTCCCCTAGGGTGAAAGTGGAGAAGAAACTGTATTGTTACCGACTTTCCCAAAATACCACCCAATCCCCCATCTTCTTTTGTACTGACTAGACTTTCTACATTTTACTCTGTAACCAATTAAACCCAGAAATTATTTTGAGAGCAAAGCTCCATCGGGTCTAATCAGGTATCATTGCAACCCAGCTTAACAAGACTGGGTTAATAAGTACGGTATTTTTCCCAATTTTATGCTAATCCAAAGTCCATTTGTGATCATTAAATTTTATAAAATGTGTTCAAACATCCAGTTACCTGACACCCTGCTGCTCTTCTGTGTCAATCCATGTGCATTTATGGGCCTTTGAACAGAGCCCGCTGTGGGACCAGCACTGCTGAGACAGAACGTGCTATGCTATGGGCCAGTTCACTGGGCACCACACAAGCCTTACAAACCCCTCTTCCCTCCTGGCTCACCCCTGAGGGTCAGGAAAGCCTCCAGGTGGATTTCCAAGAACTACAGGCACCCTTTGATAACAGGGTACATCAAAATACTGACTTCGAGCTACGTTCCTCTGTGCAGTGGGAGTGTGTGGGGTCTTTCCCGTGTTGCCTGTACCTCGGGCTCCGTGTAGTGGTAGAAGCAGGAATAGAAGAGTGTCGTCACTAGTGGCATATTGAGGATGGAAGCTTTGCGGGGGTGCTTCCGGAAGATCTCAGTCTGTCCTGCTGCTTCTAGATGGCGGTCATTTGCCTGTAGTGGAGCGAGCCAAGTGAAAAAAAGAACTATGTCCATGCAGTAGAAGCAGAGAGAAACTTAATGCTACAGTAGCTGCATTTCCTACCCTAGGAAAGAGGCAAGGAAGAGAAAAAGAAACGGCTAGGATGACCCACGGGAGTCTAAAAGCCCTAAAATGATGATAGATCCAAGTTGGATGGAGGCAGACAGAGAAGTGGCAATGCAATGGGAATTCTGGGATGAAGAGAAAAAACTTCCAGTTTAACTGCAGGTGAGAAGGATAAGGATGCTGAGAACAGTGGAGGGAAGGGGCTATGGTGGAGAGGGAGAAAACGAAAGGCTCTTAGAGACTGTAACAGGAAATGACATATGTGGGCAGAGCACAGATGGGTCCCAGAGGCTGATGGCACTGAAGCAGAAAACACAGATACGAGGAGTCTAACCTCAATAATGATCTGACGTTCCAGGAGCGTGTAATGGTCTTGTATGTGTGCAGAATCTTCCACTGAAAATGGCAAACTGATAAAGAGCCAGAAGGTTAGTACCTTTTTCTCTACTCAAACAGAAAACAAACCCAACTAAACCAAATCACTACTATAACATAAGAGGTTCATGGTGCTTCATAAATCTGATCTCAATTCACCTCTGGAGCATCCCTAAAAGGCAGAAAGCAGAAAATAGAGCAGACCTTTGGCTGGGATTTTGCATTTAAGGTTTTTGCCAACTAAAGAGGGATCCTGAAAATTGACAAAATATATGTAGCCATTAGTGACTTTGTTGAGGAATGAACTAGAATCCTCTCGCTGTGGGAGGTGTAATGATTGGTGAGTCACTTGGCTAAGGAGTGAGCCCAGCCAACTGCTCATCTGCATTGCAGTGAAGCACTTCGGTTCATGTTACTGCTTAATGTCAACACTTAACTCTCCTTCAGGGTCACTTACATTTGTGAGCTACTGTTTTACTGTAGGGTAATAAGGTAAAATTAAATTACATGGCATGGTAGTATTTTTGTAGACTGGTATAGATGTCAAAGATTTACACAAATGTCAAAGGTGCCATCTTCAATACTACATTATATTTTTACACATGAAGAAGCTGAGGGACAAACAGTGTCTTACCTAAAAGGCACATGGCAAGTCACTGGGTAAGGCCAGGAACAGAAGCCAGATTTTAAACTCCCAGTTCACAGATCTACCCTTCAGAGACTGTGGCCTTATTCTCCTACTCCACGCATTCCAGGAAGAATTCTGAAATTCAATTATACTGTCCCACATTAAGTGTGAGCCACAGCCAATTTTTAAAAGAGGTAAGAGGAAATGAAAATAGGTTCCAGTCACTTCACTACTCTAACTTTTCTCTTTGTTTACAAGAGACCATAGGACATAACTCAGTATTTGATTTGATAAGGTTAAAAGTGAAGATGGCATTGACGTAAATGAATTTCTGAATGTGAAACCTGAAAATCACGTCACATGAGGAATGACTGGAACCACTGTGAACACTGGGCCCGGAGAAGCAAGGTTCACTGGGCAGACTCTACACTTGCCTTAGATTCAGGGAAGCAAGATTTGGCTTAATATAAGGAAGCACTTTCCAATCATGAAGGTTGTCCAACAATGAAATGAGCTACTTCCAAGAGCAGCGAGTGCCCAATCATTGGAAGAGTGATGTGTGGGGCTGGTTTTCACAGGGACTGATATTCTGGGTCAGAGCCTGTACTGAATCAGTGGTTCTTGAACTTTGGGGTTTCAAGGACCAGTAACATTGAAAATAATATATAAGGCAGTGGTTCTCAACCTGTAAGTCGCGACCCCTTTGGGGGTCGAACGACCCTTTCACAGGGGTCGCCTAAGACCATCGGAAAACACATATATAACTACATGTTGTTTTTGTGATTAATCACTATGCTTTAATTATGTTCAATATGTAACAATGAAAATACATCCTGCATATCAGATATTTACATTACGATTCATAACAGTAGCAAAATTACAGTTATGAAGTAGCAACGAAAATAATTTTATGGTTGGGGGTCACCACAACATGAGGAACTGTATTAAAGGGTTGCAGCATTAGGAAGGTTGAGAACCACTGATAAAGGTAAAGTGTTTCCCACTGTTACTGTGATACATATGGTCATAAATCAGCGGTTCTCAACCTGTGGGTCGCGACCCCTTTGGCGGTCGAACGACCCTTTCACAGGGGTCGCCTAAGACCATCCTGCATATCAGATATTTACATTACGATTCATAACAGTAGCAACATTACAGTTATGAAGTAGCAACGAAAATAATTTTATGGTTGGGTCACAACATGAGGAACTGTATTTAAAGGGCCAGAAGGTTGAGAACCACTGTCATAAATAATTACAACCAATTTTATTATCAAAAAGTGTATATCCAGTCAAGGACCATTTTTTTAAATTTGTATGTGTGTGTGTGTGGGGGGGGGGGGGGGTTGATAGAGGAGGGGAAAAATCCCAAAATAAAAGGCAGTCTTTCAATTAAATAAATTAACTTTCAAAAGAAAAAAACAAAACTCTATATTGTCTTTATTTTCCTTAATTTATCACCAATCAATGAAAATCCTATTGGGGACTAGTATTTCAAACCACTGAGTAAGACAATTTTTAATGATGCTTGTATGATCCATTGTGTTAGCCTTTCGCTTCAACTATCTATCCATTCCACTCTCTTTCAGTCACTTAATTCCTTTGCATATGAGTATTTATACTTAAAAACATTTCTTCTTCATACTTACCCAATGCAGGTCTTAAGAAATTCTTTCCGTTTCTCAGGGTCCTGAATGCTCAAATGCTCTCGATAATGGGACAGCTTAAGAAAAAAACATAGAAAGGCTGTGAGCTAGTTTATCTCCTTAGAAGGGGGAGGTAACTCCTTAAGCAGACTTTCCATGCCTAAAAACTAAATTCTTGCCAAGCCAGTGTTGCTCAGTGGTTGTGTCAACCTATGAACCAGGAGGTCATGGTTCGATTCCAGGTCAGAGCATATGTCTGGGTTGCAGACTCGATCCCCAATAGGGGATGTGCAGGAGGCAGCCGATCAATGCTTCTCTCTCATCACTGATGCTTCTATCTCTTTCTCTCCCTCTCCCTTCCTCTCTGAAATCAACAATATATAATACACACACACACACACACACACACACACACACACACATTTTTAAAGTTAAATTCTTCATTATCAGAGATTCCTTCTTGGTATGGATTGGATGTGGGGATGGAGAGAGCAAAGAGTGATTTGAAATTACTCTTTGGGCCCTGGCCAATGTGGCTCAGTTGGTTGGGCATTGTCCTGTGCTCCAAAAGGTTGCCAGTTCAATTCCCAGTCAGGGCACATGTCCAGGCTACATCCTAGATAGGGGGCATGCAGGAGGCAACCGATCCATTTCTTGCTCTCACAACCATGTTTCTTTCTCTCTCTTTCTCTTTCTCTCTCTCTCTCTCTCTCTCTCTCTCTCTCTCTCTCTCTCTCCTTCCCCCCCTCCCTCTCCCTCTCCCTCTTTCTAAAAATCAATTTAAAAAATCTTTACAAAAAAAGTCACTCTTTGGTTTATCTATAATTGCAATATGTAATATGGTAGCCAGTAGACACATGTGTTTGTTTATATGTAAATTTAAACTAATTAAAAAGAAATAGATTCAGGTCCTTAGTTGCACTAGTCATTTTTGAAGTGCTCAACAGCTACAAGTGATCTGTGGCTCCCACATCGAACAGCACAGATATAGAATATTCCCATCATTGCAGGAAGTTCTACTGGGCATGCTGATCTATAATAAAACATCTTCAATTCAAACATAATAAACTACATGCAAAAAAAAATAAAGTTTTAAATAAAACTGAGTTACCCAAACCACATTTATTTTCACTAATCAAACTTCAAAACAACAAACTTTATAAGAATGCCGTATGGAAAAAATTCCTTAGTTTCAAATCTATGGAGATTAAAAATAGAAACAAAGACTTTTCAAAATGATTACTACAAATTGCCAATCATTTTCAGCAGAATAAGATAAAGCATTTTTTGAGACTTTACGCTGACTTAAATATTAAGTACATGTTCCTTTTACAAAATATTACTAAAAAAGATTTTCCTGAGTTATACTCTGTTGTGTAAGCAAGTTTAACAACATTATTAAATGTGCCAGCCAAACATGAGCACTGCTCTCACCACACATGTGCTGTACAGTGACTCAAGGAACAATCCTGCCACTGACAGCACTGGGGAGTTGAGCCCCGCACTATAACAAACTTCAAAAAATGGCCCTAGCCATTTGGCTCAGTGGATAGAGCGTCAGACTGCGGACTGAAGAGTCCTAAGTTCGAATCCAGTTAAGGGCACATGCCCAGGTTGTGGGCTTGATCCCCAGTAGGGGGCGTGCAGGAGGCAGCTGTTCATTTATTCTCTCTCATCATTGATGTCTCTATCTCTCTTTCCCTCTCCTTTTCTCTCTGAAATCAATAAAAATATATTTAAAAATGGATCACTAAAGTTTTAGTAATATAATTAAACTTTTGGTTAAATTTCAGATTTATTCTCATATTCCAGAAGTTCACTCTATAATGGTGAAAATCTGACAGAAATCTATTTTAACATTCAGTCACTGAGCTCTAGCCAGTGTGTGCTGGGTGTGCCACTAGCTTGACCTATCTTCCTTCTTGACATATATCTGGTTTCTTATCCCTCTTAGCTTTCAATAGTGTCTTTTCTTTCCTTTTCTTTTTATTCATTTTAGAGAGAGAGTGAAAGGGAGAGAAACATCAATGCATTTATGCATTCATCGGTTGATTCTTGTATGTGCCCTGATCGGGGATCAAACCCTCAACCTTGGCATATCAGGATAATGCTCTCATCAATGGAGCTATCCAGCCAAGGACCAGCATCTTCTTTAGTATTAGAAGCCAAAATCCAAAAGCTCCTACAAACCAGGAATTGAAAACAACTAGGAAGAAACACACAAAATTACAAATTGATGAGCCAATTTTCATTCATTTTTTTAAATTTACAGCCCAATTAAAAGAACTTAGAAAAAACAATAAAGTAGTACATCATTTGGACTAAGTTTTCAGGATTCCTAGATGTCTCTCTCTTCTGAATATAATCAATACAAATGGAAAATAAGTATGTTCAATCATTCTGGGATCCTGGCGACTGGGTTTTGGCTTAGATTTCAGTTAAATGAGTCCCCAACTGAAACAAAGGCCACACTTACCGCAAACTCTTCTGTCCTATCTAGGAACCTGGGAAGAAGCAGAAGGAACACAGCATTTTTATCTATTGACATGTGGCAGCATAACTTCACAAAATAAGACAACTGCTCTAAGAGAACACAATTCAAACTCATTTGCCTCCATATGTAAGATAAACCCTTGTCTTCTTAAACTTTCTACCACAGCAACCCTTTGAAAACACATGGTGGACGAGGTATCAGTGTTCCCCTGATCTTTCTAGCTGAGCAAAAAGCAGGGACAAGAAGGCACCGCAGGGCATTAATAACTGTAGGGTTAACTGGGCTCATGGGAAGGTCAGAGCCTCCTTAGCCCACAGTAATGCCATGGACCCTTTGAGGAAGAGGCAAGCACTCTCCTTCTCTGCCGACTCCCGAACAGGTTTTCTACATTGTGCTCGTTTTCATGTGCAGAGTGAAGTGTGCTTTGCCTTTCCCAAAAGGCCGTAAGGCCTTGGCGAACAAGGACTTTGATATTCTGATCCCTTCTCACTCTGAACGGTCCACTATACTCAACATCATGCTTTGACATAGAGGTGAGGCTTACTGAAGCCTGTTGACTGGGAAGGAGGGAAGGAGGGAGAGAACACCTTGCCTTGATCAATGTGCCTTCTGAAAACTCATGGCTAACCATCTGTAATCTTGACTCTAACCAGGTGACCTGCTTTCCCCACCTTAGTCTTTGGGGAGCTCATCACTGTGCTGGAGTCACTGGTAACTGGAGTTACCCTAGGCCACATGTCAGGCTCAAGAGAGGTTCCAACCCCTTCTCTGACACTGAAGAAAGAACATAACATACACACATTTTAACCTAAAGGTAAGAAATAACCTACTGATTGGAACGAGATAAGAAAGGAAAATAGAAGACACCCCCTTCCCAACCCACTCTCCAGCCCCAGCAGATATGCCTACCTCTTACCTCTCCACCAATCAGAATCCTGCCTAGTCTCATTAGCCCAACTCAGTTCCTAACCTCTTCCATAAGGCTATCCTCCGGTATCCTGACTAAAAGTTACATTTGCTTCTTCTGCTCTTCCACTGTACTTCTCACTACCAACACTGTAATTTAAGATACCTTCAGCCCTGGGACCAGTAATAAAAGATACCTTCAGGCCTGGCCGGTATTGCTCAGTGGTTACAGCATTGGCCTGTACACCAATCAAGGGCACGTCCCTGGGTAGCAGGTCCGATCCCCGCCCCCATTTGGGACGGGTGTGGGAAGCAAACAATCAATGTGTCTCTGTCACACTGATGTTTCTCTCTCTTTCTCCCCCCAATCTTTCTCCTTTCTTGCTCCCTTCCACTCTCTCTAGAACAGTGGTTCTCAACCTTCTGGCCCTTTAAATACAGTTCCTCATGTTGTGACCCAACCATAAAATTATTTTCGTTGCTACTTCATAACTGTAATGTTGCTACTGTTATGAATCGTAACGTAAATATCTGATATGCAGGATGGTCTTAGGCGACCCATGTGAAAGGGTCGTTCGACCGCGAAAGGGTCGCGACCCACAGGTTGAGAACCGCTGCTCTAGAATCAATGGAAAAAATATCCTCACTCCTTGAATGAGAATTTAAAAAAGAAGACACCTTCACTATAGATCTTCCATTTTAAAAATGCTTACTAAATATTAATACTACAGACTAGGCATTATGGAAGTAATTTACATAACACTAACTCTTCATCTTTATAATGATCCTGTGGGGTAGGTATCACCATCTCCATTTTACAGATGTGAAAACTGATACTTGGAGAGACTGGGTAACTTGCTCAAGGTCATGCTACGAATTAATGGTGGAGCCAGTCGATGCAGGTATGTCTGACTCCAGAACCTGGTTCTGAACCACCTGGTACATAGTCACCTTATCACAGCCTGTGGTGCTAGTTATCCCATCACATTTCAATATCTTGTCTAACAAGCATTTCCAGAACAAACAGACAGTGTCTTCTTTGTGTTCCCCAGAGTTCTTTGAAAAAAATAATTTATTTACTGGACCAGATGATCAGTTCTTACCTGAAGAGATCTAAAAGCAGCTTTTGATCCCCTATTTCCTTAAGGAAGTGAATGAGATGTCTCAGGGCAACCTGTCGCACCTCCAGCTCTCGGAAGAGGACCTCTGAAAGGCAGGAAGAAGTTAGGTGGAGAAAGATTAAAGTTATTACTCAAATGTAAAATTGGTCTCCCTACTCACACATTACAAAATTAATTCCTCAAAGCCAATCAGGAATTTTTTTTACGGTACCCATCCCTAAGGCTCAATCCACCATCAACACACTCCATGGTTTAGGGCAGCTCTATGCCACTGAGTCAGCTTTCAGTTCTCACCCATCCAAACATAAGGTACTCAACATCAACTCTGACTTTCTCAAACCAACACAGCTGTCTGTGTGCCCAGTACATAGAGGGGTGTTGCAGTTAATGTAGTTGCCACTAACGGATGACGACTGCCCTCAGAGACGTGAGCTGAACTCTGAGGTCTCAGGCCAGTCCAGCTGTCTCTGCCGCAGACTTGATGCTGGTAAATTCTGGTATAAAGCCACATGCCTATCTCCCCTCAAGTGTAGCAGACATCGTGCTGAATGAAGATTTCCCTCAAACCATGCTCACCTTTGCTCAGTGTCCTCTTCAGGAATATCAGAACCTGGAGGAAAAGAGAACAAAGAGCCCTCGCTGGTTTGGCTCAGTGGTTGGAGTGCTGGCCTGCGGACTGAAGGGTCCCCAGTTCAATTCCAGTCAAGGGCACATGCCCGGGTTGTGGGCTCCGTCCCCAGTGGGGAGTGTGCAGGAGGCAGCCGATCGATGATTCTCTCTCACCATTGATGTTTCTGTCTTTCTCTCCCTCTCCCATCCTCTCTGAAATCACCAATGTCTAGGAATGAGATCAGCAACTCAGTAGGCACCTTTGCAGGCCCAGACAACACATTTCTTGATGTGATGGAAGGACAGGTGGTGGACATCTGGAACTGCGCTGTGTCTTGGGAGCCCACATGCCCGTGCCTGTACTGGCAAGAGATGCCTCCCTGCTCTCACATCTCTCCTCCCTCAGAGTATAGTAGCCAACCTACTGCTTCTTGATTATAATCAAGAGTTCCACACACAACACATGTCCTACCAGCTAGGCTTTAAAATACGTGTTACTGCCAGGCCGGTTTGGCTCAGTGGATAGAGCGTCGGCCTGCGGACTGAAGGGTCCCAGGTTCGATTCCGGTCAAGGGCATGTACCTTGGTTACGGGCACATCCCCAGTGGGAGGTGTGCAGGAGGCAGCTGGTCGATGTTTCTCTCTCGTCGATGTTTCTGACTCTCTATCCCTCTCCCTTCCTCTCCGTGAAAAATCAATAAAATATATATTTTTTTAAAAATAAATAAATAAATAAATAAATAAAATACGTGTTACTGAGAATCCTACACATCAAAAGGAAATCCAGGATCTTTACTTGACATTTAACCTAAAATGTTAAAGTCTATTCTGACTGGATTTTCAGAAACTAACAAAAACCAATTAAATAACAAAAAACCCCCACAACTCACAGCAGTAATGACGTTTCCATCATGCATGCTAACTGCTTCCTCTAAGAGTTGTAGCTTGTCCTGTAAGGAGCGGAATCTTTCTAGTGAGCAGACCTGGTGGAATAAGAAGAGAATTAGTGTGCTGGGAGAAGACTGTTCACTACATTCCTCTGTCACTGGACACGGAAGTACAGGCAAGAATAAAAGGAAATGTCTCCAAAGAAAGCCACTTTATTTTTACACTGTGGTGCCCAGAACAATATAGACAGTAGTTTCCCACCACACCCTCTCTAGTCAGCCTTATGCTCTGTATGTCATTTCCTGATGAAGTCTTACCAAAGTCAACAGGTAGAGATCACTTCCTCTTTTTTTTTTTTTTAAATATATTTTATTGATTTTTTTACAGAGAGGAAGGGAGAGGGAGAGGGATAGCGAGTTAGAAACATCGATGAGAAAGAAACATCGATTCAGCTGCCTCTTGCACGCCCCCTACTGGGGATGTGCCCACAACCCAGGTACATGCCCTTGACCGGAATCGAACCTGGGACCCTTGAGAAGGCAGGCCGACGCGCTATCTGCTGAGCCAAACCAGCTAGGGCACTTCCTCTTTTTATAATGAGGTATAAGTTACATACAATAAAATCTACCCTATTTAAATGTACAGTTCGGTGAGTTTTGACAAGAATAGAATTCCATGTAACTACTAACACAATCAAGATACAGAATATTTCCATCACCCCAATAAGTCTCCTTGTCTACTTTAATGTCCATACCTTCCCATCCCATCCCCAGTCTATTATATATACCACCATTTATTTACCTATTTAGCTCTGGATGGATATTTGGATTTTCATTTTGGGGGCTATTATGAAGAAAGCTGTATGAACATTTGTGTATAAGTCTTTGTATGGACATGTTTTTGTCCATACAAAACATGCATTGTAAATGTTCACAAATGAAATTAAGTGTATGATTAACGTTGTAAGAAACTGCCAGACTATTTCCCAAAGCAGTTTTACTATTTTTCCTTCTGGCTAACAGTGTACAAGAGTTCCACATCCTCCTAATATTTGATATGATCAGTATTTTAAAGTTTAGCCATTCATTCTAGTACCTGCATAGTGGTATCATACAGTTTTAATTCACATTTTCTTGATAACTATGTTGAACACCTTTTCAAGTGCTCATTGGCCATTCATATATGTTTTCTGTGATATAACTGGTCAAATCTTATGCCAATTTTTATTGGATTGTTTATTTTCTTATTACTGAAAATAACTCTTTCTTATATATTCTGTATGAAATCCTTTATGTCTATTTTGCAAATATTTTCTACCAATATAATGATATTTTCATGTTTTAGTTTGTTTTTTTGTTAATCCTCACCCACGTATATTTTTTCCATTGATTTTTAGAGAGAATGGAGAGAGACTGTGAGAGAGAGAAAAAGAGGGAGAGAGAGAGACCGAAGGGTCACAGGTTCAATTCCTGGTCAAGGGCACCTACCTGGGTTTCAGGTTCAATCCCAGCCCCAGTCAGGGCTCATATGTGTCTCTCTCACGTTGATGTTTCTCTCCCCCACCCCCAGTCTTTTACTCTCTCTAAAAATCAATGGAAAAAAATATTCTTGGGTGAGGATTAACAACAACAACAAAAAAGTTAACTAATGGATCTCAGACCTAAACATAAAAGATCGCGCTCATTCTTTTATTTATTTATATATATAAACATAAAAGATTGCGCTCATTCTTTTATATATATAATTTTTAGAGAGGAAGGGAGAGGGAGAGAGAAAGAGAAACATCAATATGAGAGCAGAACATCGATTGGCTGCCTCCTGCACAATTGGATCCAGCCCTGATGGGGAATTGAATCGTGATCTCCGATGCTCAACCACTGAGCCATGCTGGCCGGGCTGAACTGGCAACCTTTTGGTGTACAGGACAATGCCCAACCAACTGAGCCACACTGGATGGCCACCCTCATTCTTAAAAGCACTTTTCCCTCTCGTCCATCACTCTTTCCCCATTACCCTATCAAAGTAACACTAAACTCTAGAGAATCTCAAATTTTGCAGCTGACTTTTCATCTTAGTGAATTTATTTTCTTCCTGAAAACCACTTCATTTAACAATTCGAATTGAAGAGAGGGGTCAAGAAATCCTCCCTATGGGAACAGCGCCAGCTTCCCAAAAAATCCCACAAGACTTCATTCCCCAGTGGTCTTACCTTGCCCTTCCGAAGGCGTCGCACCGTGTCGCTGGGGCTCCAGTCATTGCTGTAGTCCTGGAATATTAGCAACACATGAATCCCAAGAAGTTAAGGGATCAGAATTATCAGTGTGCCAGCTCCCCACCTCAAACTCAGTGTCTTAGTCCCTAAAGGGGACATATTTTGTGGGAGGGAATGGAGAAAAATTAATGAACTGAGATAGTCTTGTTCTGAATTTCTGAAGGAACTAGAACAGGAACAATACAGACGGGAAGAGATGAATCAAAGACAGAATGAACCAATTGACAAAATCAGTAATGCTGTGCCTACTGGTTTAGGATTTCAACCCCTCGATGCAATCAATCCCATTTTGAGACTCTAAATAATAGCTATGCCAGCATAAGGAAAGAGGGAGACATGTTCCTTTTCCAGACTTTAGGATATAGTTTCTTCCTTATGAATCAATTTGCTTTTTTATGTGCTTCATGGGAGTACAAGCTTCACCAAGTTTCCAGTTCACATTGATGATCAAAAGTTTCAAAGTACAGCCTTCAAAGAGCAGCACAATGGGGAAGGAAAGTGTGCTAGGACTGAATCAGAAAATAGATACTTTTGAGTCCAAGTTCCACCATTTCATAGCTGTTAGACCCCAGGCAGGCCCTAATGTTTAGAAATCAGTGTTCTTATCTATAAAACGGGATTACATTAACAGGTGCTCAAAAAGTTGGGAAGATCAAGCAAGATAATGTCAAAGCACTTTAGACCGTGTAGTGTCAACCCAGTGTAAGGTATTACTCACCCTAAACTCCCCCTTGGGTCTCCCCAGCTCTGGAGCATAGCTTTTGGCAGGTGTGTCCGAAAGAGCTGAAAGAGAACAGGCAGCTGTTTTAGAAGGACACCACCTTCTTGTCATTCCTTTCCTCAATGCCTCCTTCTTGACTTGTAGGCTCCCAAGGTATGTTTTAGGGCCCAAAGTAATTTTCGGTACCTCTCCAAAGCCAGTATCCCTAGGAGTCACCCATTCCCCTGTAATCAGAATCTACCTCTTACTCAGTATGAGAAAATTTCTCTAATAATGATGAGAGATTCAGAATAAATTTTATCAAATCGTCTAATTACCACTTTTCTCCATGACTCCCCAGACTATACCCAGATCAGTAACGTCTCCCAAAGTAATCAAGAAAAGAGGGTCAATGCCTACCATCAGAAAGGGACTGGAAACTTCCAAGTCTAGTTCTCCCTAAAGATAAAGAACACATGAGGGAGGAGGTGAGCAGTTAAGCCAGACCCATTCTGGCTTGGTTAAGGATGTAGTGTGTATAAAACCTTATTATGCATTATGGGAACTTAAAAAAAACTTTATTCAATTTCAGAAATTATCTTTTTTCCATGGGGACAAAAGGCAAGGAGGAAAAAATTTTTTAATTGCAATAAAATATACATAACATAAAATTTACCATTTTAACTATTTTTGAGCCTACAGTCCAGTGGCATTGAGTACACCAAAAGTACAACCACTGCCATTATCCACCTCCAGAACTTTTTCATCATCCCAAATTGAGGCTCTGTACCCATTAAACAATAACTCCCTGTTTCCCTCACCCCCAGCCCTGGTAACCACTACATATCCTACCCTCTGTTTCTATGAATCTGACTATTCTAGATACCACATACGTGTTTAAGTGGACTCATACACTGTTTATCTTTTTGTGTCTGGCTTATTTCACGTAGCACAAAGTTCTCAAGGTTCATCCATGTGGTAGTATGTACCAGAATTCTGTTCCTTTTTAGCTGAATAATATTCCATTGCATGTACATTTTGCTTATCCACTCATTAGTCAATGGACATTTGGGTTATTTCTACCTTTGGCTATTCTGAATATTGCTGCTATGAACATTGATGAATAAATATTTGTTGAAGCTCCTGCTTTCAATTCTTTTGGGTATATACCTAGAAGTGGATTTCTTAATCATATGGTTACTGTGTTTAACTTTTTAAGTTTTTTAGGAACTGCATACTGTCTCTCACACGTTCTACAGTCCCACCAGCAGTGCACACGGGTTCCCAACAGCAATGCACAGGGGTGGGGAGAACTTTTGACCTAGGCAAATTTCTTCAGTACCTGTCAAGGGGTTAATGCCAATTGTATTCACATTCTAGAAACCCAGACCAACCCCTCTGAATTTCTCTCAATTCTCCCACTCTTGATCCCCAACTGCCAGCTCCTTCAATAATCTTCTCCCACAGTAAATAAATAGTATAACCCAAGTATTTTGTTGTTGTTGTTGTTGTTGTTTTTAATCCTCAACTGGGGATATTTTTCCATTGGTTTTTTTAGGGAGAGGAGAAGAAAGAGGGATCAATGTGAGAGAAACACAGCAATTGGTTGCCTCCCGCATGAGCCCTGACCAGGGCCCAGGCCAGCGAGGAGCCTGCAACCAAGGTGTGTGCCCTTAACTGAAATCAAACCTGGGACCTTTTGATCTGAAGGCTGACGCTCTATCCACTGAGCCAAACCGGCTAGAGCCTGAGCATTTTTTTGAAAAAGGAAAAGACGACTCCTTGTGGCTTTAACCACCACTTTTTACCTCTAAAAAAGTTGCTCAGGGAATAGGTAGAAGTAGGTTTGGGTAGCTGCGCATAGGAGGAAAAGCTGTTCCGGCTCTTTAGCTGTTCACGCCCCTCGTGGTTTAACCCACTGTTACCAGCAGTCTCTTTGATGGACCATGAGATACCTGTAAGATAGTAAGAACTAAGTCAGTCATTCTCATCCAAATAAATCCTAGATAACAAGCATTCCAACAAACTCTAAAAGCTTTTCACCAGAGGCCCTGGTCCTTTGGCTGACATGGACTCCAAAAATCAAGGCAGGGAGAAAAGATAGAATCAAATAGACTAATCAACAGAAAAATGGGCAAAGGAAATGAATAAAGGGATCACAGAAAAATATTCAAAGGGCTATTAAATACATGAAAAGATGCTCAACCTCACTTTTAATAAGATAATTACATACATGAAAAGTACACTGAGACACCACTGGTCCCCTCTAAGACTGGCAAAGATCCCAAGGTTTAATAACACCCTGTGTCGGCAAGGCTGTGGGGACACAGGAACCCTCTGACATTGCATTGCTGGTGGGAGTATAAATTGATGCAACCCACATGGAGGGCAATTTGGCAATATCTATCCAATACAGATGCAAATGCCCTCTGCCAATAACTTCACTCTAGAACTTGATCGTTCATAGTCACCTCTGAGAATACAAGGTTATTGATAGCAAAATAAACAACATAAGATTGGAAAGAATATAAAGTTCATCAGTGAGCTGATTAAATAAATTACAGAAAATCCATATATAGTAATACCATACTGCTATTTAAAAAAACAGAGAATGAGAAAGCTCTTTATGTACTGATATGAAAACATTTCCAAGCTATAGCATTAAGTGAAAAGTGCAGGGTATAAAGTATGCTATCACTTGTATAAAAAAGGGGTAAGTATATTCCTATACATATTTATAAATGTAAAACGAATCTTTTGATGCATACATAGGAAGCAAACAATAGCAGTCAGTAATTTCTTGGAAGGACAGGGACTAAGAACTAAGTAGGAGGGAAACCTTTGCCTGTATACCTTCAATACTTTTTTATTTTTAAATCACGTGATAGTATTTCCGATTAAGAAATTTTTTTTTAAATATCCTTAAAAATCTGATAGACTCTGCAAAGGTATTAAGTGGTATTATATAAATACTAGGCAGCGAGACTTGGTGGCTAAGGAAGTCAGTTATGCCAATAGTTATGAGCATGTAAGTCAGTAGTTCTCATATTAGAAGTATCTGCAGTGCTTTTTATACAATGAGATCCCCTCCACCCCATCCCTATCGCCTACGGAATCAGAGTCTCTGGAGTGAACCCCAGGAACCTCATTTTAACAAGCATCCAAATGGGTCTAAAATAGCCAGTTAAGTATTAGCCCTAGGACAGCAGACCTACCCACATGGGAAATACTGTTGTATTTCCCCAAGGATCTTCTCCTGGGGTTAAATTTCCAGATGTGTGCATCTGAAAATAGCTACCCTCATTCCCTTTCCTGACAAGCACTGAAGAGACAGACAAGTGGGCCTTCATTGGTGATAAGAACCCTGAATGTCACTCCCCTCGTCGGGCCTTTTCTACTTACTTCCCACAGGTTCCCCAGTCCAGCTGACTCTCTCCAGGTCATCGTCGTCGTCATCATCCACGAAGTCTCGAAGGCTATTCACTGCCCGCTTGGATTCCTTTAACTGCAGAGGAACATCAGGTGGACACTTAGGCAATCAGCAATGCCCACCCTTCTCTTTGAAAACCAAGAAGGCTGAGGAATTGGAACTTGAAAATGGCCAACACTTTCACCTTCTGTAACAGAAAATCTAGTCTGCTAAATATTTGCCAAGAAAACAAATTGCGTTTTAGCCAACACTGCAGTCCCGTGGCAAAGGAGTTGGGAGGGCTCGGAGTTCTAATCATATTCCTGGCAATGCCTTGCTGTGTAAACCTGAATTAATTTGCCCACTCTCTCAGGTGTTAAAAGGATATGTTCCTGCATTTATAAAACAGACACAATAAACGGACAAAATCTCCACCCCAGTCCATCTTTCAAATAGAATAAATTATATCACATGATAAAAGACAGGATTCTTAAAACAAACAAACAGAAAGAAATGAATCATCTTAAGACTATAAAGTAAGAAGGGCAGAGAGTTGGTTTTAACAATCCTTCTGTTTCTTTTCTGAGGGCTCCTCTCCATGAACATTTTCCTAAAGATTTGACCCAAATGATTTCTGAGCCTAATGGAGACCTGGTGAAGTCAGGTTACCAAGCACACAAAGGGAAGGAATGTTAGAGGCACTGAAGGGAAGGGTGTGACCTTCAGCAACCGTTCATGGAAACCTACCTGAGAGAGCTCATCATCTTCATCATCAAAGGTGAAAGCCTTGAACTTGGAGCTGTTCCAATATTCCTCCTCATCAACCTTTGTCCGATTCATCTGGAGTGAGAAGAAGACCAATGTACAGTATGTCCCTTTCTAGATTCCCCCCCCCAAAACACTACAAATTCCCCACAGTAATCAGAGATGTATAAAAGAATCTGGTAAAGCAAATACTGAACCTGCCATGTAAAATCAGATTCTTGGGTATCCAAATGATCAAACCATACTTTTGATCCTCTAATTACCTACTAGTAGTCATTCATTCCTACAATACCTACTTTGTTCAAGGCACTCTCTCCGGTATTGTAAGGGATATTTTAAAAGTGCAAGACACAGTTCCTCTCCTGAAGGACCCAATAACAGAGCTGAAGTATTCAGCACAGGTATTTAGAGAGGTAACAGTGCAAGGCAGGCAAGTGTTTTAACAATGCATTGCCACCCAGCCATTGTGGCTCAGCGGTTGAGCGTTGACCTATGAAACAGGAGGTCACGGTCAGAGTTCTGGTCAGGGCACATGCCTGGGTTGCAGGCTCGATCCCCAGTGGGAAGTATGCAGGAGGCAGCGGATCAATGATTCTCTCTCATCTTTGATGTTTCTATCTCTCTCTCCCTCTCCCTACCTCTCTCTGAAATCAGAAAATATATATATATAATATATATATATATATATATATATATCTGTATATATATATACATTTTTTTTTAAGAATTCATTATCAACTTTGCTGAACACAAGATCAAAGCACAAACAAGCAGGTCATTACTGCATTCATGTGTTCAACATATATATATTGAGTGCCAGCTCTGAGGCTCTGGGAATACTACAGTGAATAAAACTGACAAACATCTTGCTCTCATGTATGCTTGTTAAATGCCTGAAAGAATAAAAGCAATTAAAAAAAGCAGAACTATCCTTCCTATATCTTCAAATCTTCATTAATTTATTAACAAGTACCTGCCCAAACTTGGGAAGTAAGAGCATAGCAAAAAAAATATGTGTGTGTATATATATACACATACATATATATTATACACACACACACACATTTGGTCGAAAGACCACAAATCCCTCTCTCATCTACTCTAAAATTAGATTCTGGTCTGAAAAATATTTGCCCTAGAATTACAAACTAAGTTATCAATGCTAACTGGATAGACTGAAAACTGGTTTAAACCAAGAACTAGGTCCAAAATTTCCACAGCACCACAAATAACTCCAAAGGCTCCGTAGTGTCAAATTCTCAAGGATCAATGTGCCCTTCCTTTCATTACAATAGCACCTTTCTCAAGAGAACCTTCAGAAACGCTCATCTTGGCAGCCCTGTTGTGGTTTCTGATGGCCCTTACCATATTCTACTTTCCCTTTCTGTTTTCAGGGCATATAGGGATGGCAAAGGTACGGTTGGCAATTTTCTACTGCCTGATCCCTTCCCATTCTACTGAACCCAGATGTAGCTTAAAAAAAATTTTTTTTTTTTGTAATTATAGTTTTATTGATTTCAGAGAGGATGGGAGAGGGAGAGAGAGATAGAAACATCAATGATGAGAGAGAATCATTGATTGGCTGCCCCCTGCACATCCCCAGTGCAACCCAAGCATATGCCCTTGACTGGAATCGAACCCAGGACCCTTTAGTCCACAGGCCAATGCTCTATCCACTGAGCCAAACTGGCTAGGGTGCTTAAAAATTCTTTTGTATACTTAACTCCAGGGAGTCAAAATCAAATTAAAAAGCTGGCAAACAATGAAATCATCCCTCATTAGTGGTACAAGCACAGGTTTTGTAGTCAGGTAGTCTTGAGTTCAAATCTTTATTTCTCCAATTCTGAGCAAACTGGGTAATAATTTTCCTTATAAGCCTTGGAGAAAATCATATCCTACCTACACAGGGTTGCAGTGTAGAATATATAGGACTCAGGAAACACCTATCAAAGTGCCTAGCAGAAAGTAAACACTAAACATTAGTTTCTTTTAGTATAGGATCTCTTACCGACATCTTCCTACCTCAGTTTCCTCATCTGTAAAATGGACATTAATAATAGAAACCTATCTTATAGGACTGTTGTGAGGCTTAAACCATTTAATACATGCCTGACAGAAAATTAATGCTCAGTATTCTTTTAGTATTTTTTAAATTTAATTTAATTTTTATTTATTTTTAGAGAAAGAGGAAGAAAGATCCATTTGTTATTCCACTTATTTATGCATTCATTGGTTGATTCTTTTTTTTTTTTTAATATATTTTATTGATTTTTTACAGAGAAGAAGGGAGAGAGATAGAGAGTCAGAAACATCGATGAGAGAGAAACATCGATCAGCCGCCTCCTGCACATCTCCTACTGGGGATGTGCCCGCAACCCAGGTACATGCCCTTGACCGGAATCGAACCTGGGACCTTCCAGTCCACAGGCCGACGCTCTATCCACTGAGCCAAACCGGTTTTGGCTCATTGGTTGATTCTTATATGTGCCCTGACCAGAGATTGAACCCACAACCTTGGTGTATCCAGCCAATGCTCTAACCAACTGACCTACCACCCAGTCAGAGCCCTTAACTTTTATTATTAATAAAGTATTATGGTACCTTGGAAGAAGCTAGAAAGAAAATATTTTTAAGCAATCCTAAAGATTAAAAAAAATTTGATATAAAAATTCTTAGTGGCCATCACAAACACTGTAGGTGTGCATAGAGCATATACTGTAAATGTCTCTGGCACAGGTGCCAATTTATAAAGCACTCACTTTGTCATCCTCAGAACAACCCTGTAAGTCAGGCCTGGCAGATTTTTTTTCCATTTCACTGTTGAGGGAAATGAGGCACAAAAGGATTAGCTATCAAAGCCACCTTGCTAATTGCTCCTATGATCCTGGTTTGCTGACTCCTGGATCATTTCCACTTTGACCTGCATGGTCCTTCTATTTTTCACTATAGGAAAAACTAGGGCAGGTCATCTTTCACTATAGTAAATAAATATCTGTAAATATCTACACAGAGGATATGCTTTTACTGATTTTAGTAAGAGAGGAAAGGGGGCCCTGGCTGGTTTGGCTCAGTGGATACAGCATCGGCCTGCGGACTGAAGGGTCCCGGGTTCGATTCTGGTCAAAAGCACATGCCGGGGTTTCGGGCGTGCAGGAGGCAGCCGATAGATGATTCTCATCATTGATGTTTCTCTCTCTCTCCCTCTCCCTTCCTCCCTGAAATCAATTAAAAAAAATTTTAAAAAGAGAGAGAGAGAAAGGGGGGAGAGAAACATTGATCCGTTGCTTCCTGTACACACCCCCACTGGGGATCAAACTGCAACCTAGGTATGTGCCCTGATGGAAATCGAACCCGAAACTTTTTGGTGTATTCTCAACCACTAGAACCAACTGAGCCACTGGCCAGGGCTAGAATTTTTTAACCACACATTGTAGACTTGGACAGATACTTGACATCAATTTGTCTATTGCCAAATCAGAACCTAGATTTACTTGGCAAGTAAAGGGGTAAATATTTAATGGCTCAAGAACTTATAAAGCAAGCAGGTACAATTTTAAGAGTGAAAAAGGTTGTTTTAACACCGTTTAAAATACTTCAGAGGCCCAGCCAGTGTGGCTCAATGGTTGAGCACTGACCTATGAACCAGGTGATCACAGTTTGATTCCCAGTCAGGACACACGCGCGGGTTGCAGGCTGATCCCCAGTAAGAGGCGTGCAGCAGGCAGCGGATCAATGATTCTCTCTCACTGATGTTTCTATCTCTTATTTCCCTCTCCCTTCCTCTCCGAAATCAATTAAACTATATTTTAAAAAATACTTCAGAGACTTGTCCTTATGGTCACCTATTTAATAAAAGCCCACGAGGGGAGAACAAGAACATGACCAAGAAAGATGGGGAGTGAGGGGATCAAAACCCGGAAACCAGGCCCTGGCTGAGTAGCTCAGTTGGTTGAAGTGTGGTCCCAACACGCTAAGGTCGATGGTTGGATCCCTGGTCAGGGCATATCCAAAAATCAAACAATAAATGCATAAATAAGTGTAACAACAAATCAATGTTTCTCTCTCTAAAACATCAATTAAAAGTAAAATAAATAAATCCATAACCAACAAGCTTCCCTGCCTCAGGACAACCCAGAAGCCAGCTATGGAGAAGTTAGATTCGGATTCGGTTATCCTCTGCCAAGCCAGGCCTACAGGGATGAGGCTATGAACTGAGACCAGAGGATGTGAGTTAAATTAGTGACAAACGTCCAAGAAGTCAAGGATCTACCGCAGTTGCCACAGCCCGGCGGACCCTTGGTTGACTAAATACTCGTTTAAATCAAACGTCAGGGCTGAGTCCCAGCTCCAACCCTGAGCGTACTCTGGTCTCCCAGCCTGGGGAGCTCCGACAGAAAGAGTCAGGCCTGGGGGTGTCTAGCGACGCCTCAAAGAACAGGGGGAAAGATCATGGTGCGAAGAGGCTGGACTCAGCCAGACCCGCGGCTCAAGGGGTTTGGGACACCCTCACCTCTTCCACACCGAGCCCTCCCAATCAGGACCGCGCCAGGCTCTTCGGCTGCTAGACAAGCCTTTCTAGACTGGGTGTGCGGCATAGCATAGGGGCGGAAGGCGACAGTCGCGGAGGGGCGTCTAGAGGGCACCTGCGGCAAGAAAGGCGGCGCAGGGCATGCTGGAAGTTGTAGTTTCTTTCCGCTCTCGCGTCAGGCGCTGCGCGGCAGGACCACGGGGCTTATTAACTACAGCTCCCAGAATCTCCAGAGCACGGTGCTGGGGTCGTTTCCTTCACTTCTAGCGTGACCTTCCGTAGTTGCCCTGCGGGTCACTTAGCGAGACTACAACTCCCAGGAGGCTCAGCAGAGGCCACTCGGGGTCCGGGAAAACAATGAGACGTGTCCTTTGTGTCCCTGCGGATTAGGAGAGGTCGAATGAGCGGTTGCGGTTCGGGCCCCTTGATTACCCAAGGCAGCCTGAAAGAACCCTAGAACTGGCGGAAGCCAAGTCCGGCGAGGGGGGACGGAAGTACCGGGTGGGAGTGAGGAGGAGCCGGAAGTTAAGGCGGGGAGGGGGTGGGGGGTGGAGGGAAAAGCAAGCCAGAAGGTTCTGCGGCCGCTTCTAGTAGTTTCTAGGCGCTGCCGGGTGCTCGGACCAGGCGGTATTGAAGTGGTTGCTGGGGCTGCTCGGGACCAGGCGGTACTGAGGTGGTTGCTGGGGCTGCTCGGGACCTGGTGACGGCGCGATCGGAAAGCCGATGGCCAAGTGGGGCGAGGGTGACCCACGCTGGATCGTGGAAGAGCGGGCGGACGCCACCAACGTCAACAACTGGCACTGGTGAGGGCTAGCGGGCCAGGCCGCCGGAGCGCTGCGCCATGCCGGGCTGCGGGGTCCCCGGGACAAAGCTGGGGCCGAGGCAGCCCTGCCCGGGATGGGGGTGGGCTCTTCTCCACGCCGTGGTCCCAGCCCCAGGCCTCCCCCGGCTGCCGTCTCAGTGTTTAGGGGGCGAGGAGCAGCGTGGAGGGGTGCCCCCAGAAGAGGGGTTTCCGAGAGGTGAAAGCATAACCCCCCGGCTCCTGTTTCCAGTCCGAGCAAAGAGGTGGTCCCCGCACGTGGTCGGAGGAGACAGTGCGGCCAAACGGCGGGCGCGGATCGCGTGGGGAGGTCGCTGTGTAAGGCTCGGGCGCAGGACGGGGGGGTAGGGGGGGGCTTGGATTCCTGTTTCGCGGCTTAGGGGTGAAATGGAAAGTCCTGGGGACCACCGCCTCCGTCCCGAGAGCGGTTTGGAGCGTGCTCCCCAGGCGCCCAGAGCTCAGGACGGTGAGGACGCCTTGGCCTCGCCCGGAACTGATGGGTCGGTTGTGCTGTAACTGCAGGGGCTGCCCCCGGTTGCCGGGCAAGCGTGGTTTTATATCCTAACCCCTCTTCCAAAGCCGCCTCTCCTGCATGAAATCTTCCGGGGGGAGTTTCCTTATCTCCCGACTTCGCTGAACTCTGTTCATACTGTCTTCACTTTTTGTTTTTTTTTACTTTGTTGCAGCGTTTTGCCGTTCCTCTCTGCTCGTTTAGTATGTTGCCGGGCAGATTGTCCTTTTTCTTCTCCTTATCTCAGCCCGGCCTCCGCTCCTGTGAACGGACACGGAGTGTTTGGCCTCATTTTTGTTTGTTTTGAAGCTCTGGGCTTCCATTGTTTTCACGGCCCGTCTAGAGGGCTCACAATGTGTAAGGCGTGTATGACACGGCCTGAACCTGCCAGGTCAGAACACTGTGCTGATCGGGTCAAGATTATTGGTTTATTCCTCCCTGGACTTTTCATGCATTCTGTGGCCTCCTCTGTGCTGCTTACTTCGGTAAGATGTGCACAGATTTCCACGGGGTCAAGTGGCACTGTGCACCGCGTGAAGGTGTCCTGTCAAATACCCACGCCAGAACCATTATGCTGATTTAGTTTGTAACCGTTCTGTGCAGCAGTTGTCCTCGTTGACAGTATGTGACTCCTTGTCTTCCTAAAAGAGTGACAACGTTTGTGGACATACTGGAATGGGACTGAGGGTTTTCTGTTATTTTTAAACCGTTTGTCAGGCCTCCGCTAGCCTGCCGTTCTCTTGACTAGAGCAAGCAGAGTGCTCTGCAGTTGGCTGCTGGTCCATAGCCTTGTTTCTGTTTTGCAGGACAGAGAGGGATGCTTCAAACTGGTCCACGGATAAGCTGAAAACACTGTTCCTGGCAGTGCGGGTGCAAAATGAGGAAGGCAAGTGTGAGGTGACAGAAGTGAACAAGCTTGATGGAGAGGCGTCCATTAACAATCGCAAAGGCAAACTTATCTTCTTTTATGAGTGGAGCATCAAACTAAACTGGACAGGTGAGTGTGCTGGGCTGCACTGACGGATGTATTAAGGAGCCAGGCACAAGTTTTAAGAGGTCATGAACTTTGCAGGGGAGGTGTGCTGCTTCGGTGACCTACAGAAAGCAGCGTGAGATGCTGGGACACTAAGTGGGTTTCCTCGCTGTGAGTCTGAAAGAGTCACCACAGCGAAGCCGCTGTGCACCTATGTTTTGGGGGCTTGGGCTGTAGCTACTTCTGTCACTTGGATGATAGGAAAGTGGGGAGAGGGATTTATTTTTTTTTTTGGTCTTGCTCTTATTAATTGCCTTCAGTGTGATTCTGGCAGGTTAAACTACGTGCTGGCGAAGCTCACATGTGACTAATTTGGGGCAGCTTTATCCTCTGTCCCTTCTGTGATACTAGCAAAGAATTGGGACCATGCATATGCCCTACTAGAAGGTCCTTCAGTTGGGAGGCTGAATTTTAAAAGGCCCTAAAGCTAAAGAATTATGTGTAGGAGGCAAATCATAAAATAAATTTATGCTTCAGAAAATATTTCTCAAATAAATGGTAATAAAGAGGGGGAAAGTAGATGTATCAGGTTTGGGTTTTTTTTGTTTGATTTAACTACAAAAGCATAGTGGTCTAAAAGGAACCTTAGGTATCATCTTGCCCCAACCTCTTTTCATAGATTGAGAAACTGAGGCCTAGTGAAGTGAGAGTAAATAAATGTTTTGAAATACAGTCAGTTCTGCTATAATGTATTCCTAAAAGTCACTGCACTATGCAAAGTTGCTCAATGAAAACCGCAGGGCTAATGGAGAAGAGAGGATTAGGCATACAACATGCAAAAATTTCATCAATGACTCGTTTTTAAAAATTTAAGACCAAGCCCTGGCCAGTGTTGCTAAGTGGTTAGAGCATTGGCCCAGGCAACTGAAGGGCCCTGGGGTTCAATTCCCACTCAAGGGCACATACCTAGGTTGCAGGTTCAATCCCGTGCTGCTTGGGGTACTTGTGGGAGACAACCAATCAATTTGCTTCTCTCACATCAATGTTTCTCTCTCTCTCTCTCTCTCTCTCTCTCTCTCTCTCTCTCTCTCTCCCTCCCTCCCTCCCTCCCTCCCTCCCTCCCTCTCCCCTTCCCTCCCTTCCTCCCTCTCTAAAAATCAATGGGAAAAATATCCTTGGGGTGAGGATTAACAAAAAAGAAATTTTAGGAACGTAAATCTGGATAGCACAGTTTTAAATATGTTAAATTATAAGAAATACATAAATAATACAATAAATATGGTGCTTTACTTGAAAAAGACCTGAAGTTTACTTGTGAAAATGGGCGGCAGAAGAATTGTGGCTTGGGTGTTATTGTGAAGTGGTGGGAGGAGGGTCATCTGAAATCAGAAGGAACTGGATAACACCAGTTGTGAATGGCGTGGCTTATAACAGGCGTAGTGCACTGAAGTCACTAGCAAGGAGATGTTTGAGATGTGTTTTGTGTGTTCCTGTACCGCTCAATTAAATGGTGTGGTTTTTTATGTTCACCTAGTGTTTCTCATAGAGGGAATCACATATGAGCCAATGTGAAATTCATGTTATGATCCAATGTCCCCTAATGTATCAGTCACATTGGGACAAATTTGTGTTTTCTAACGAAGCATTCTAGCAGAACTGACTGTATTGGCTATTGACTCAAGTCCTCCCTGGCAGAATTTGGCAGTTCTCGGTCCCACATGGTAATAACACACAAGTTCAAGAAATTTGACGAGGAAAGACATTTCTGCTGGGGGAAGAAGGTCCGTTGCATCTGGTGTGTCGTGTCACATTTTTCTCAGAATAAAGAGGGTCCGTTCAGTTGTCCAAAGGAGTGTAAGCAGGGTGGTAGTTAGGGCTCCAGAGCAGGTGACTTTTCGTGCAGAGGAGACAGTGACATGGCCTTGCTTTTGGCAGGTACCTCTCCGTCTGGGGTGCAGTACAAGGGACACGTGGAGATCCCCAATTTGTCTGACGAAAACAGCGTGGACGAAGTAGAGGTTTGTGCTTCCTCCCTCCTCCTCTGTGCTTCCACATCCTCTTACCTGAGAGTAAGAGGAGAACAATGAGCTGTCACTCAAAAGTAAAGGCCAGCTGGGCCCATGCATTCAGAACCCCCGTTTGGATGACTTTCTAGGTCAGTGGTGCCACTGGCAGCCTCCAGAGCAGCTTGTGCTTCTTTAGCTGCTTTGCTTTAGCTGGTGCTGTGGGTTCTAACATCGACCACCTTTGCCTTGGCAGAGAGAGCCTGAGAAGGGACACTCATGGGGATTGTACGAATGCCCCATCCCTCACCCGTTTCCTTTGGAAACGTCAGTTATCTGATTGCTCAGCACCACATTCCACAGCGCAGGTACCCCTCACGTGATTTACCACCTACTTCTGATCTTTCACTCAGATTAGTGTGAGCCTTGCCAAAGATGAGCCTGACACAAATCTCGTGGCCTTAATGAAAGAAGAAGGGGTGAAACTTCTCAGAGAAGCCATGGGAATTTACATCAGCACCCTCAAAACAGGTATCCCTGGAGTAGTTCGTATGCCTTGAGGTAGTTTCCACCTGTCAGACTCTGATAAAGGGGCTTGACAGTCTTTTCTTTGGCAAATGGGTAAAGATTTGGGGGGAAGGGCCTTATTTCATCTTGAAGTCAATGTATACACTGAGGAAGGAAAGATCTAGAGGTGCATTGTCTAATATGCTGGCTGTTGAGCAATTGAAATGTGACTCGTTCAAATAGAGATGTACTTTGAGTATAAAATACAATGGATTGAAGACTTGGTACAAAAAGAATGTAAAATATCAAATTTTTTATATTGATAATATATTGAAGTGATAGTTTGGGTACATTGGGTTCGGTATATTTTAAAATTAATTTTCCTGTTTAAGTTTTTTGTGTGGCTCCTAGAAAATTATAAATTACACCTGAGGCTGGCATTACACTTCTCTTGGACAACGCTGGTGTACAGACTTGCATCCCCAGCCTCACTGCTTGAGCACAGTCCTGGAGTATCTCTGATATGCATTCTCCAGGGACCTTTAGGGGGTGACTAGAATACTAACCAGCTCAGCTCTCCCTAGAATTCCAGCTCTGCCAGTACGTTTTTATCCTGGTGGAGTACATGTAATGACATGGAATTCCCTAGAATTCCAGCTCTGCCAGTACGGTTTTATCCTGGTGGAGTACATGTAATGACATGGAATTCCCTAGAATTCCAGCTCTGCCAGTACGGTTTTATCCTGGTGGAGTACATGTAATGACATGGAATTCCCTAGAATTCCAGCTCTGCCAGTACGTTTTTATCCTGGTGGAGTACATGTAATGACATGGAATTCCCTAGAATTCCAGCTCTGCCAGTACGGTTTTATCCTGGTGGAGTACATGTAATGACATGGAATTCCCTAGAATTCCAGCTCTGCCAGTACGGTTTTATCCTGGTGGAGTACATGTAATGACATGGAATTCCCTAGAATTCCAGCTCTGCCAGTACGGTTTTATCCTGGTGGAGTACATGTAATGACATGGAATTCCCTAGAATTCCAGCTCTGCCAGTACGGTTTTATCCTGGTGGAGTACATGTAATGACCATCAGAGGGAACCAGCCTAGAAGGTGGGAACCTGTGCTCTGATGCCAAACTAGTTGTAGCTGTTCTACCTACGCAGAGTGGAGAAAGGGCAGTAAACACGCATCCTTAGGTATCTTGCCCCACTCTGGAAGTCATGGAAGCGCAACGACATTCATTGGCTGCCCTCCATAATAGACTTCACGTACATTTAACAAGTTGTAATGCTTCCAGTTGAGTCAGGGGTTTAAAATAATTCCAGTGAACATGCTACATTATATAACATATACTCAGATACCTGCCTGGCCTAGACCAGGGGTAAAAATGTAAAGTAGATAGACCTGTCCTCGTCATCAGCTCATTCTGGATTAAGATGGCCATATTTGTTAAGCTGCTTGAAACCCCAAATCTCAACTAAGAAGTAACTTTCCAGAGCGGGGTTTTTTATCTTTTCAGAGTTCACACAGGGCATGATCTTGCCTACGCTGAATGGAGAGTCAGTAGCCTCAACTGGTCAGCCAGCACCGAAAACTGAGGAGCGCAAGGTAAACGGTCTACCAACGTGGGGGGGCGCGGGGGGGGGGGGGCTGTCTGCAAAGGGTGTTGGGGTACTGCCTCCTCCTGAACGCCACATTTCTGCTTCTCTCTGACTAACCTCTAAGCCAGAGCAGCTTGTGGTGCTTTTTTTATTTTTTTTAATCTTTCTTTTTTGTTTTGTTTTTTGTTTAGTGTGGTGCTTTTTTTAAAAAAATATATTTTATTGATTTTTTACAGAGAGGAAGGGAGAGGGATAGAGAGTTAGAAACATTGATGAGAGAGAAACATCGATCAGCTGCCTCCTGCACACTCCCTACTGGGGATGTGCCCGCAACCAAGGTACATGCCCTTGACTGGAATCGAACCTAGGACCCTTGAGTCCGTAGGCCGACGCTCTGTCCATTGAGCCAAACTGGCTAGGGCATAGTGTGGTACTTTTTAAAAGTCCACAATATGTAGTTGTTTGTCTACCCATCTTTCACCTGGTTTTTATTCATTTATAACTGTTGCTAGAGCAAATGTAAGCCCTTAGGGATTTCAGAGTCTGACCCTTGGTTGCATGTTGTGGACACAGCATGGTCTTCACCCATATACGTCTTCAGTATTATTTCTTACTGGGCTGTTAATATCTCATACTTCGATATTAGAGGTCTCATCAAGGTATTGGGTTAGGCCACTAACTTCACCTATCAGAAAATTGATTGATTTCACCCATTGGCAGGGTGAGCAAATATATTTTTTCTGGAAATGGAACTTGTGTAATTCAGGCTCAGCACTCAGTTTTCAGCCCTATTACCCTTTGTCAGCACAATGGAGGATATTTTGGAGATGGGGTGGGGTTGGAGGTACTGTTTTGAGCTATTTAAGCATAGAAACTCTGTTTGAGAATTACAATGTTCTCTTCAGAAATACCTAGTGATTTAACATGTCCTTCTGCTGATGGGTTTTTAAAACATAGTGGTCTTCCCTCACCTAAAGTGGTTGTTTTCAGTGGGAATTAAGGATTTTCTGGAAAAGTTCCCCTTATGACTGAAACACCCATCAAGTTCTCTCCAACCCCTTGGAACAATTAGCCTTGGAGGTGAATAAGTTTGTGAGAATAAATGCAGGTTTGCCCCGGAAGCCATGTTAATTGAGGTTTCACCATTACTCTAACAACTTCATTGTGCCTTTCACAGGCTAAATCTGCTCCTTCAAAAACCCAGACCAGACCTGTTGGTGTCAAAATCCCCACTTGTAAGATCACCCTGCGAGACACCTTCCTGACGTCCCCAGAGGAGCTCTACAGAGTGCTCACCACCCAGGAGGTAAGTGTAACCTGTCCGTCAGCCTCGTGGCACCTGCCAGGCCAGGTGACTTGGGTTGTGGGCGCATCCCCATCATCAGAGGAAGTACCAGTGAGTAGAGCCTGAGGCTTTCTTCTTCCAAGCAGAGGCAAAGGAAAACCCACTTTTGTTCAACCTACTCCTCAAAGTGTGTTGGCCCTCTTTGTTCTCATATATATTAGTTTGGGGTCCTCTAAATGGAAACCACTAGGAATCATTCTTTTTAGACAGTGAGGCTGAAGTAATGTTGTCATGGATTCCCACTCACTCAAGTCAAAGCCTGGTCTGCAATGGAATAGAATAGAACCTGGAACGGTCATTGGGCAAAGTGGTGTCTTTGGAACGAGCGTTGAGGCATGCAGGTGTCGGTTGCCATTTGTCCCTGGATCCCACTGAAAGTCATGCATCGTCTCCCTACTTTGTTTTTTCTACAGCTGGTGCAGGCCTTTACCCATGCTCCTGCGACGCTAGAAGCAGACAAAGGTGGGAAGTTTCACCTGGTAGATGGCAATGTCACTGGGGAATTCACTGATCTGGTGAGTACCTCCTGGCCCAGGCCCAGGATGCAGCCACTGTCTGGTCAGAAGAATATTATTTCTCCTTTTTTCCACTCTGTGGGTAAAATTTAAGGCTTTTATCTCGTTGGTTAGTAATCTCTTTTGTTTTGTTTTTCAAAATAATGCTGCCATTTCAATTCTCTTGCTTTCCTAGAATTTTTTCCTTAACGGAGTTAAAATCAGTTCTTTCTAGAAGAACTGATAGAAGAGAGGTTGTATATATTGGTGGCTATGGCTTTCCATTTGCTGCACTGAAATTTCACCTGGGCACAGTTGACCACATTCCACTTAGGATTAAGAGGAGATATTAGGAACTCTGTGGTCCACTTTGCCCTCATAAGTAGTATAATTGCACTGATGGTAGACTCTGTATGTAAGGCAGATAGCTAACCTAGCCAGGCTTGGGCACATTGGTCTAAAGCTGCGATTTTCAATTGGTCTATAGCCGCGATTTTCAACTGGTAAGCCACAAGAATTTTCAAAACATGCAATATGTACCTATTTCATGAGGGGCACTGACCTCTTTTCCCTTAGATCGTCAAGTTTAAAAATGACAACAGCCTGGCTGGTGTGGCTTATTGGTTGAGGGTCAACCCAGGAACCAAGAGGTCTCGGTTTGATTTCCAGTTGAGGGATTGATTCCCAGAAGGGGACATGCAGGAGGCAGCTGATCAATGATGTTTTGCTCATCAGTGTTACTATCTCTCTATCACTCTCCTTTCCTCTCTTTTAAAAATTCTTAAAGTTAAAAAATGACAACAGCCTACACAACAATAACTGTTTGGTGTGAATGAACCAAAATTATACCTGCTTTTATTGTTAGATTGGCAAAATATGTCTTTTGGTGTGCCGCAGAAGTTTAGTAATAGTTTATGTGTGCCACAAGATGAGAAGTGTTGAAAATCCTTAGTATAGACTGATCTCTTTGGGTATTTTAGGTCCCTGAGAAACATATTGCGATGAAGTGGAGGTTCAAATCTTGGCCAGAAGGTAAGCAAGCATATTTGTGCTTTTTGTTTTGTTTTATCTTAATATATTTTTATTGATTTCAGAGAGGGAGAAGAGATAGAACATCAGTGATGGGAGATAATCATTGATCAGCTGCCTCCTGTGCGCCCCTTACTGGGATTGAGCCTGCAACCCAGGCATGTGCCCACCTGGGCATCGAACTGTGACCTCCTGGTTCATAGGTCGGTGCTCAACCACTGAGCCACACCAGCCGGGCAGTAAGCATATTTGTTTACTGCCATTAACCCCAGGATTTTTATTTACTTTTTATTTTCGCCTTAATCTCAAACCCAGGTGGAAACCCTGGATCTGAAGCCTCCCTCCCCTCTGTCTTTCTCCAGGGCACTTTGCCACCATCACGTTGACCTTCAATGATAAGAATGGAGAGACTGAACTGTGCATGGAAGGCCGAGGCATCCCTGCTCCCGAGGAGGAGAGGACACGGCAGGGCTGGCAGCGCTACTACTTCGAGGGCATCAAACAGACCTTTGGCTATGGCGCACGCTTGTTTTAGAGCCAGCAGCGGGAGCTCCAGCCTGCCTGACACTTCAGTCCAGCCCTCTCCTGACTGAGGCTTGACTCACAGGATTGCACCATCCCAACCACTAACTTGGGGCCTGGGCCCTTTCCCTTGCGTATACCTTGGGTTTGTGCATGTTTTCTGCTGGGAGGGATCAGAGGGCAATTTCTCTTTTATGTGTACATATGCTAAATAAACATAATTTAAAAAATGTGCATATCTAGAACCTGTGTTGATTGGGTGGCTGGTACTAAGAGTTCCCTTGACAGTTTTGAATTTTTAAAAAAAGGGCGGGAATGAGGCCTTGCCTCCATTCTGGAAAAATGTATGTGATTAAGAGGCATGAGGGGACTCGCCTGTCTCCAAGTATTCCTGCGCTGGCCTCATACAGCAGGCTGGCAGATGGGTCTGCTCCTCTCACTGAGGGAAAGGAAAGGCGGGTTGGCTCTGGCATAAACAGAGCCAGCAAACCACTGGTGGAGGTGGCATCCTTTTGCTTTCCACTCTCCATGGCCTCTTAACCTCTTAAGAGAATAGGTGATCACCGGGTACTGATTTGAGATATGGGGAAAAATTCCCACCCTGTCGCAGAGGACTATAGGCCTTGGGTTAATAGCTTCTGTTTATTGAGCAGTTACTATGTACCAGACACTACCCTGAGTAGCTTCTTTGTATTAGCTCATTTAATCCCCGTAAGAGCCCTATGAAACAAATACTACCATTATTTCTGTTTTACAAGAACCCAACCCTTGGATTTCTTAAGTAACATCCAAGAACCAACTGATACTTAGCAGAGTCGGGATTTGGAAGAGGGACCATAACCACAGAGCCAGGGCTCAAGTCTAAACCGCTGTCTACCGCCTTGTCATTGGACTCCCTTCCACAAAGCAGCAGCTGTGTTTCTAGTATGTTAGGCATCCCTCCTGGAGTAGAAAATTCCAGGCCTCCGTACTCCCAGAAAGGGGAAGAAGTGAATGTTCTTGTTGCATTAAACAAGCTTCCTGAGCACTGACAAGTGCTGAGGATTCAGTCTAGTGGGGCTCACCCTGCCATGTTGCAGGAGAGGTAGCTATCTGGACAGGAGGGTCACTTCCCCCTGCCCTGGCGTCCTGCCCCCCAGGATGAGTCAATGCCTGCTAACTGGGACACTACCTCCTGCAGCTACAACTATTTTCCTCCTATTTTTGCCTGTTTTATTAGGGGGCAGGCCTGCAGGCTAATCCTACCAAAATGACTTGGCCACAATGTTGTAGTTAAAGCAGAAAATAAGCACTGATCTGGATAATTTTGACCCCCAAAAGCCACCTGTGTCTTGAATTACTCAGAGTACGGGACTGAACTAATACACATCTAATTCTGTATTATATCTGCTTCCTGAGGCTCCAAAAAGACGTATTTTGATAAAAAGCCTGGACTCCAGCTTAAATCAACAGGCCTCTCCTAATACAGACTCCACTCCAGCAGAGACCAGTGTCAAAAAGGAGCCCTTTCACGCCTGGCTGGAGTTACCAATTAAGAAAATAGTACTTACAAGAAGTCCTAAGGTAAAGTCTACAGACACCTTAAAGCAAACCAAAGCACTAAGCCAAGTATCTGTTACATGACATACACATGAACATGTCACAGCCCCAGTACTGATGGCTGTTGCAATGTTTCCCACAGCCATTTGACTGACAGCATTTGTTAGCCATCTGAGCCCACAAAGCAGAATGATGTATCTAAAAACAAAACTGTGAACTTGGTTGGGCTTGGGTTTGAATTGTAAATATGCCACTTCCTGGGACAAATGTCCTCATCTGTATAATGGGTCTAACAGGTGACTTAGAGAATTAGAGATGATGGACTTAGAAGTGCTGGCAGCTGGCAGCCTTCAGCAAATGGTATCTGCTAATTCTGTACTCATGAGCCCACATGTTTTTTCTGGAGCAAGAATTAATATTTTGAAAATATATTTGGTTAATTGGCCAAATTGTAAATCATAAACCAAGGAGTCTCCTCACCTAAGAACCATCTGTTGAATGCAGAAAAGTGGACCCCACCACTAGAGATTCTCACTCAATGGGTGTGGCCCATGAACTTGCATTTTGATAGGTGTCTCAGGTGATTTCCATATCAGGAATTCATTTTGAGAAGTGCTTCAACATGTTAAGAAAATCTTGTAATGGCCGAGCCAAAGAAGCATACTTAGGTCCCTTTTGTGAATAACGGGACAAAGGATCTGAAACACCGTATCTTCCAAGAGACAAGGGAGGTCAGCAGGATCCAACAGGCTTTGTATTGCTGGTTAAACCCTAGTAAGAATTCAATTTGAGCCCGAACCAGTGTGGCTCAGTTGGTTGGGCATCCTCCCGTGTACAGGGAGGTTGTGGAGGTTGCAGGTTCAATCCCTGGTGGAGGGTGTACAGAAGGCAGCTGATTGATCTTTTTTTTTTTTAATTTTTTTTTTAAATATATTTTATTGATTTTTTACAGAGAGGAAGGGAGAGGGATAGAGAGTTAGAAACATCGATGAGAGAGAAACATCGATGAGAGAGAAACATCGATCAGCTGCCTCTCGCACACTCCCTACTGGGGATGTGCCCGCAACCAAGGTACATGCCCTTGACCGGAATCGAACCTGGGACCCTTGAGTCCGCAGGCCGACGCTCTATCCACTGAGCCAAACCGGCCAGGGCAGCTGATTGATCTTAACTCTCACATCAGTGTTTCTCTCTCCCTTCCCCTCTCTAAAAAAATCAATAAACTATTCTTTAAAAAAAAAGAATTCAATTTGACCCATCTTGCCTAAACTAGGATCCCAGATGAGAAAAACCAGATGGGAAAATCAGGCAAAACCATCGAGGTGGCTGGAGCAGCTAAGTTGGAAACAGTAGTGGTGGTCATAACCCATGCATGGCCAAGGTGGCTCCTGGCATTTGGAGTAGGAAGAACAGCAAATGACAGCAGTGAGGTGACTGACAGTGGACGGGAGTGCAGGGAGGGGTCCTCTGATTTCCTGGGCCCCTCCTGGCTCTGATACTAGCCGCTACCAAGCCGCCCCCTTTCACAAGTGCTGTGCAACCTCCATCACAGTTTCTCTTCACACAGGTGTTCCCCCGCCTGCAGCTACCTGCAGTGTCTCTCCTCTGTAGAGCTTGAATACACATCATTTTGTAGCTGACCTACTCCCTAGTGCCTTTTTCTTAGTTTCTCTCATATGTGCCTGACATGGTAGCAATTTAGCATGTCACTGAGATTACAGATTAAAAATGGGACTAAGTACTGTTTGGGTAATAAACAACCATTAGGTATAGATCAACTTTAGAAAGCAGCCCTAGCTGGCTTGGCTCAGTGGACAGAGCATAGGCCTGTGGACTGAAGAGTCCTGGGTTCGATTCCAGTCAAGGGCACATGCCCGGGTTGTGGGCTTGATCCCCAGTAGGGGGCATGCAAGAGGCAGCAATCAATGATTCTCTCTCATCACTGATGTTTCTGACTCCCTTTCCCCTCCTCTCTAAAATAAAAATATATATTTTTAAAAATTTATACAGCAGTGTGTGTCAAGGTAAGTTACATTAGAAAGGAGGAGAATTTGCAGTTTTCTGTGAAAACAGACTCTGGGATGTCTCTAATTTTTTAAGTTTATGCTAAAAAAATAATTAAAACATGTCTTTGCTAATTAATTGTATTGAATTTTACAGATGAGAGAGTGAACTTGGCTTCCATCCGGTGACCTGAGATCCTGCCCTCTCTGACCCTGTAATATTCTAATTGCACTGGAGTATTTTTAGACTGTGGTCCAGGACCAGACTAATAAACTCACCTCGAGCTGTGATGCTAATCGGAAACATGTGGCTCTCTGGGCTTCTCCAAGTGGCAGCTTGGAGACACCTTGCCTCATTCTACTTTCTGTTTCCTTGGTGCGTCTCTTTCCTTTCCCAAAGGCCGGGGTGACGGCGGAGTGTCTGGTAAGGGTGCCAACTAAGGCAGGGGCCAGGTCCCTCTCTGCCATCCTATAAGTATAGTGCTTGGGCAACTCTGTGCTGGATTCCCTTGCAGCAAGTTACCTGGGGAAGTGGGGCCACTTCCTCCGGAGTAAATGCAATTTACCTCTTTGACCAAAAAACAGAGTGAATGTGCTTCCCAGGCAGCCCTTTGCAAGTGTGAGTTTGGTCAAATCCCTGCACCCAGGAGCTCGGCCTGCCCAGCTGGGTGAGGCAGTCACAAATGAAACCCGAAACACAAAACCCGTGGGAGCTGGGAGCTCGGCGTGGGCTGTAGCAAAGGCTTCCGACCCACGCTGCTCTGCTGGGCCACAAATTCACCAGACAGACAGAATTGGAACGTAAAGTGCTTTATTGCTGAGGATCCCGAGAGCTTCGAGGCCGCTGTCTAGGGGCTAGCAGTGAAATCCCCTACCCTGCGGAGGCTTTTGTGAGCAGGGACGGCTGGGACTTCAGCATTTCAGCCCCATGGAAGGCATGGCAGTGTGGTTGGGGGTGAGGGGAGGTAGGAAGAGGCACAAGGTGTGTGGGGGGAGCAGACTGTGCTTGTCTCCCCAACTCTGAGCTCAGTGCATTCAACGACGTCACCATGGGAGCCTGGAATGGGCCATGGTGGGAGTATTTATACCACAAAAGTTGCCCAGATGCTACATTCAAGGATTCTCCCTGCCCGGAGAACTGGTTTACCAGGGCACCAGGAGCATGCCGCACCTCCTGAGCTGGTTCTGAGTCCACCCCAAGCCTGGCTGCTGTGACAAGCTGCCACTCCCCCAGGTGGGGCAGTGCCATCTCCCACCACCTGGACAGAACACAGGTGGGCTGGACAAAGGGGACCTGACCTGGGATCCTGTCCCTGCCTGGAGCCTGCCCTGGCTTGGCCGCCTCAGCCTGTCTGTCCACTGAGAGCTTCAGCCCCGGACTGAAGTGGTGTCCGCCGAAAGGCAGCTCGGAGCTGAGGATAAAACCCTTTTGCTCAGTGGCTCCCAGCAGGCAAGAGGGCCACGTGCAGCCACTCAGAGGTAATGAGGGCTGGTCACCCAGGGCTGACCAAGGGCAGCTGTGGGGGCTGAGATGAAAGGACTGGCCCTCGGGACTGGAGGTTTGAGTGATTCACCGCAGGTCCTGGGAACCAGGCTGTGTGGAGAGTGGACAGCCTGGCGCACACCGGTGTGCAGAACCAGGGCAGGAGAGCCCAGCTCCCAGGTGGGGGAGGGAAATGAGCGGCCAGGGTGGGACAGCACCTCTTAGCAGGCAGGAGGGTAGCCCCCACAGGGACCCTGGGCTGAGCTCCTCCCCTCACCCTGAGCCTGTACACCCTGTACCGTCTCCCCAACCCCACCCAACACTTGGGTGCTGACCAGCCTGGAGTTCACAGGCCTCACAGGCTAAGCCCTTACACTCACCCAGCCTGGGCAGGGGCAGGGACAGGGGCCTGCCAGGGAAGCGCTCAGCACAGCAGCCCTCTCATCAGTACTCCTTGGCCTCCTGCAGCTGGGCCAGGTACTCCGGCTCGGGAGGGTTGTCAGGGCAGGCCCAGCCGTTGTTGGGGGGCCGCACAGAGTGGTAGCGGCTCCAGTCGCCCTTACACATGATCCAGGGCATCTTGTCCAACTTGAAGTGCAGTTCAGGTGAGACTTCGCTGCTGATGAGGTGAGGTGCGCCAGCGCCCCTGCCCCGGGTCAGCAGCCGGTAGCTGGAGTCGTAGCAGCAGTGCTGGGCGGCCAGCGTTTTGCTGTCCGAGGACAGCAGGGAGCGCAGGCAGTAGCTTGCCGTGGGCTTGTAGATGTCCAGGCGCTCTCCCGGGCCACTGGCGTCCCTCCACTGGACGCTGCGGCCGGTCCGCTTGTCCTGCAAGCTCATGACCTTGTGCGCAGCCTCCGGTGGGTATGTGCATGGGCAACTGGGCAGGTCCTGCAGCACCTGGCTCAGGTACTTGTCTAGGAAGTCGCTCTTGCAGTTCAGCCACTTCTCACAGTGGTCCACACCTGCAGAGGGCAGGGAAGTGGGGGAAGTTGGGTCAGCCCCGTGGTGTGGCGGGTGGGGCCAATGGGTGGAGAGGAGGCCAGAGCCCCAGCTGGTGCAAAGGTGTGGCCAGGTAAGGCTTTAGGGGCCAGAACTGGGAGCTCCCGGACAGCACTGCTGACAGACAGGGGCTCCCACACAACACCAGGCAACCTGAAGCAAGAGGCCCTGGTTTAAAATAGATGCAGGCCCAGGGGCTAGAGGAGGGGCCCCGATGGCCTCTGCTCTGCTAAGGTGCTGTTCCTTTCAACGCTGGGTGGTAGGAAAGGTCCTGGGGAAGGAGCTGGGTGGTGAGAGCAGGGAGAACCGTTAAACAAATTGGTAAGAAAATGTTTCAATACAGGGTGGGGCACAAGTAGGTTTGCACTTGTTCTTATGGCAAACCTACCTCTGCCTTTCTCAGGCCATATGCCCTTGGGTGAGTCACTCTGCCACTCTGGGCCCCCAGTGGCTGCCCTCCCCCATCTCTCTGCCTTGGGAAATGTGGCTTCTGACCCCTTGAAACCATGAGCTGCTATGGCACTGAGCAGGGGCCTCCTCTGCACAGGCAGGAAGAGGTGTGGGAGGTGGTATCCACAGCCTCCTGGCTCCTTGCAAGGGGCGGGTGAGACCGAGGGACCCAGATGCTGTGATGCTGGTGGAGGCGTGGCCTACTCCGGGCTGCTGGAGGGAGAAGTCCCAGAGTTCTGGACCCCGGTCCACTCCTGGCAGCACCCCCTTCCCAGACAAAGCCTGCCCAGGAGTCTTCAAAGGGTGACTCAGGAGTAGCCAGAATGTCTCCTTCCCATCCTGCTGCCAGGGAGAATATGCCCCACAGGATGGTCTCCAAGCTCTTCAGCTCCCATGGAGACCTTCCCAGCAGGAATATAAAGCTGGGGAGGCCAATGGGCCTGTCCAGAGGGGTCACACACGCTAGGGCGCCCTTCTGGGGAGGCTGACCTTCCTGTTGGAAAATGTACTCTCTGCCTCAATGGATGGAAGTGAGATTTCTGCCCATGAAATGCTGAGAGAGAGAGAAAGAGAGAAAATAGCCCTCCACTGACCTGAGTCCAGAATATCCGTAGCATTGGGGGCCAGGAATGGCCACTCCTCACTGGGTAAGTCCAAGGGGTCCTTGTCCTTGGCGCCTTTGGGAAGAGAGGAGGTCAGGCTGGTGGCGTCCCAAGGCACCTCTGTGCTCCCGATGGGGAAGCCCAGCCCTCACTAGGCGCTTGGTGCCCACAGCATCTGGGACAGGCCTGCGATGAGGCAGGACCACCATGTTTGTGAGCTCCCACATCCCCTCTCCCAAGACCACCCTGGTGTAAGGCTCCCATGCCCACATTCCCAGGGGACCAAGCACGGTGTGTAAGCCACTCTCTGTGCAGGAGCTGTGGCTCGTCTCACCAGGACAGTGGGGCAGGTCGCAGTCCTTGGTCTGGGTGACAGTGCAGGCGAAGCCACAGGGCCGGGTCCTCTGCTGGGTGCTGTTGCCGCAGCTCCCGCTGCACGGAGACCAGGGGCCCCACTCCTGTGGAGGCTCATCATCTGTGTCAAGGCAAGGAGCCGGGGGAGTGAGCACAGCCCACAGGCTGCACTGGAGAATATTCGCCTTTTGCTAAATTTCTCAGGAGGATGCAACCCGAGGCAGGGCCCCAAGCCTAGTGCATGGAGCAGGGGCTAGATTTCAGCCCCTCTCAGACCCCTTGTGCAGTGAACACCTGTGCAAATGCAGGAGGTGGCCCTAGGGAGGCAGCACAACCCCCAGCACATACTCTATGCCAACACAGCAACAAAGAGGAAACGGTATCTGGGCTGGAGGCCATCTGGCCATTGTCAGGGTGACCTTGAGCAAGTCCCCCTCCATCTCTGAGCTGTAGTTTTTATGTCAATCAAAACCCAGGATGACAATACTCTCCTGGGGTTATTAAAGAATGTCCCTGCCCTAGCTGGCTCAGTGGATAGAGCGTCGGCCTGCAGACTGAAGGGTCCCAGGTTCGATTCCAGTCAAGTGCACATGCCCAGGTTGCAGGCTCGATCCCCAGTAGGGGGCACCCAGGAGGCAGCTGATCAATGATTCTCTCTCATCATTGATGTTTCTCTCTCTCTCTCTCCCTTCCTCTCTGAAATTATATATATATATATATATATTTTTTTTTTTTTTTTTTGAATGTCCCCGCTGCCCACGTTAGGGGCCCGGTCCTGCTGAGAGACTTGGAACACCCTTGACTGCACCCACACCCCTCTGGCTGTGCAGGGCCCAGGGCTCTCTGGGGAAACCCAGAGTAATGACACAGCCAGTGCTCTCCTCACTTCCTGGCAGGCCCGAGCAGGCTGGCACCAAGAGTTTAAGGATAATAAATGGAAGAAAAGCTGACAGTCATGAAAATTCTGCCTGCTAGTTTATATTATTTTGGTGAAATTGGGAACAGGCTGCTATAACTTAGTCTTAATCATAGGTACCTCCATCCAATGACAAAACAACAAGGCTCTAGGGAGAATGGCTGCAAATATGTGTGAGATGGTCTGCACCCAGGAAATCCTGAACTACAATGTGCAAAAATATAAATGGCTGCCTAGAGGGCTGGCAGGCTCCAGGTGATATTTTCTGAACAGACTATATCGTACTGTTTTCTAATCAAAATAGCGGATACTGTGTTCACTACATGCAGGCACTTTAACTGTATTAACTGACTTAATACCCTCTACACCCAATCCTATGTAGTAAGGGTTGTGCTAGTCTCCATTTTATAGAGCAGCGGTTCTCAACCTGTGGGTCGCAACCCCTTTGGGGGTCGAACGACCCTTTCACAGGGGTCGCCTAAGACCATCGGAAAACACATATATAATTACATATTGTTTTGTGATTAATCACTATGCTTTAATTATGTTCAATTTGTAACAATGAAATTGGGGGTCACCACAACACGAGGAACTGTATTAAAGGGTCGCGGCATTAGGAAGGTTGAGAACCACTGTTATAGAGGAAAGAACTGAGGCACAGAGAGGTTTAGTAACTTGCCTAATGTCACTCAGCTGGTAAGTGGCAGAGTCGGGGTTCAAACCCTCATAGTCTGAAAATGAGGTCAGTTGCAAGTGGTGGGATTTATAATATTTTGCAATTTGTTGGAAGCTGACAGATATGAATATATATACATAATATTAATATGTCGGTTTTGCTTAGGGGATCTCAGAGCTGTTGTGAGGGTCAAATGTTTTTTGGGCAAAAACTTTGCAAGCTATGGGTGATGTTACCTTTCAGCGGATGATGGTGTTTGTACAGGCCTAAGCTCCTGGTCCACCAGCTGCCCCTGCCCAGGAAGTTCTCAGCCTTCTCTCTACCCCCAGTTCCACTCTGGACCTGGAGGGCAGCAACCAGGGATGCCAAGATGGAGGTGCTCACCGTAGAAGTCCCTGAAGGGGTGCAGCCAGTCTTGCTCCTTGTTGTCATCTTCCTCATCATTGTCCTCCTGGTCCTCGCTCTCACTGTACTCATAGCCTGTAAGGTACTCCTCCTCCTCTGCTTCCTCCTCCTTTGCTTCCTCCTCCTCTGCTTCCTCCTCCTCTGCTTCCTCCTCTTCTCTTGGTGCTCTGTCCTTGAGACTGGACCCCGCCTCCTCGCCCCTCAAGTAGTCCCGGAGGAGGGACCTGGAGGTCTCCATGGCGGTAGACAGCCAGCCGAAGGGCCAGACATTGCTTGGCTTGGCCAGCACATCCTTCTCCACCTTGGCCTGGGGGTCCTCCACCACCTCGATGGTCACCTGCAGGGAGACAGACTCCAGGCCGGTCAGTGAGGGAGGCTCAGAGCTGGACACCAAGGAGAGGGAATAGGACAAGGGCAGGAGGAAGAAGCCCAACCTTCTTGGCCTCCCGGGCACATGGGGTCACAGCTTACGACCTGGCTATGCGTCAGAATCCCCTGAAGGTCCTAGACTCCCCAACACTACCTCAGACATGGGTGTAACTGGTCTTAGATGGGGCCAAGCATGGGGGCTCTAGCGGGTGCCAGGGCAGAGATCCACTAGTGTCAGAGAAGCTGGCTTTGAATTCTGGCTTCACCGGCTTGCAGGCTGCACAGCCTCCGGGGCCACTACAGCCCTGAGCCTCCATTTCTTCCTTGTAGAACCAGAAAATGAGAGCAGAGACAGCACATTCCCAGGGCAGCCCCTGGGGGGCGAGCAGGGGCTCTCTTTCACCACATGTGGAAGGGAAAACGAAACATGAAATCATTTATGTAAAAGCGAACCTTAAAAACATCATTTGGGGTTAAATTAATCTGAGGTCACTGAATAAAATTTGGGGGGAAAACAGCAAAATCTAAAGAAGCAGTGAACGTTGCCCATCTTCCATCACCGACGGAGAACATTTTGGTGATTAACGTTCCCAGTTTTACATATATATATATACACATGTGCACACACATATACTCAAACAATTTTATAGTTATGTTCTACACTTTTCTCTTTCAGTGAAAGTGTTTTCTAACTGTAGATGCTACACAAAAATGCAGAATTATTACCATTAGGGATTCAGGACTGGCAGTGGGGCATGTCAATCCCCCACCCACTGTACTCAACCCCTCAGGGGACTGCATAAGGGGCTGGGCTTGGGTGGGGATCAGACCTTCAGGCTTTTCCACAAGGTTTCCCCCCCTCCCCCCGAGATTTCCAGAGTCCCTTGCAGCTCAAGAAGCAGTCTCCGCTCATCTGGTCCCCATGACAGCGCTGCCAGGTTGGGGCTGTTTGTCCCTTGCTATGGACTAGGAGTCCCATGAGTTGCTCATGGTCTGCAGCTTAAAAGCGGAGAAGCAGGTCCTCCCCCAACAACTCCATGGGGACAACATGGGGAGTCAACTTCTCCAACCCCACACAGCACCCGCACCTCCAAGGAAGGCCGGACAGGACGCCTGACCTCAGAGCTGAGCCCCTGAGCCCAGCTCCTCTCCTGGTGCCCACTGGGCCCATGGCCCTCCTGCAGCTCTCACCTGGATATCGGGGCTTGGGGTACTCAAGTCCGTGTTGGCCAATCCTGGCAGCGTCTGCAGCTCCAGAACCAAGGGGGTGTCCTCCTGGGTCCCAGGAGGGGCTGTGTCTTCTGGGGTCAGAGCTGCTGGCTCAGTGACAACCCAGTGCCTGCGTCTCTGTGGCCCTGCCTGGAGTGGGGTCTTCTCCTCTTCCCTAGGAAAGCCGGGATCTTGGGAGGCTGAAACCTAAGGGGGAGAGACGGGGTGGGAGAGGTGACTGAGATCAGGGATTGCCCCATGTGGACCCAAAAAAGGCTGGGTGTGACCAGATCACAAACTTGCCGTGACTGTATATCCAAACATGAGAGCTTTAAGGCCTCATAGGATAAGGGGGGCTGTTTCCACAAAGCACTTGGACAAAGAGCCAATATGAGGCATGAGGGGAGGGTTGAAATCAGGTTTCTGCACACAGAAGAAACAGTCCATCCTCCTCATTTTACAGAGGAAGAAACAGGCCCAGAGAGGGAAGGCAGTGGTTCCAAAGTGCAGTTTGCAGGCCGCCTGCCCGAGAATCCCCCAGGCTGTGGTCATCGGAGAACAGCCTCCTGCAGCACAAGTCAGAGAAGGAAGCCCCAGGAAGGCCTCTGAGGTGGCAGCAGGCTTGGGCCCTTCCCCTCAGAGCTCCCCACTGCCTGGCCTTCCCGAGCGGCCCATGTGGGGGCTGGATTCCCTAGCATCTCTGACCACAGCTGCCTGTCTGTCTCTGCCTGCCCACCTGGGTCTGGTCTCTTTTCCTATTCCAGGCTGCTCATATGGCTGGCTGGCTGCCAGCTAATTCCCCCCACCAGCCTGTGCCCACGGGGTCCACACTGCACCATCCTTGCTTCGGCACAGGTAGTAGGTGAAAGGTCGATCCTAGTTGTCTCTGACTCCTGCTCCAGGGCCCATCTGCTCAGACAGTGGGACACTGGGCCATCCACCTACCTCCAGGCTGCAGCCATTGCCCAGGTATTCATGCCAGAGCAGAAAGAGCACTGTTTAGAGCTACCCTTATAAGCCTCAGGGGCCGTGAGCCTACTCTGAACCCTGCCACAGCCTTGAGCCCACCTCCCATCTCACCCGGGCAGTGTGGTAAGGCTGAGAAACATGGGTTCTGGAGAGTCAGACCAGCTTGGGTTCAAATCCAAGCTCTGCCTCTCACGAGCTCATTCAACTTGATCTGTAAAATTAGGATAATTCCTACCCAGAGTCTCTTGGAGTCAGAATTTTATTTATCAAACACTTCCACAGCATTGACTGTGTGCCAACCACTATTCTAAACACGTAAGCATTCGTTTCATCCTTCCAACACCCCTCAGGGGAGGTGCTCCTGCCATTCCCATTTTGACAATGGAGACTAAAGCACAGAGAGGGCAAGTACCTTGTCTGAGGGCACACAGACATATAGAATTTGAACCACTATGCTCTAACACTATAGGCCGGAGCACTGAGAGTCCCCTTCACAGACCCGGGGCTTAATCAGTCTAGTTTCTCACTCTCTTTTCTTGGGTTGGAAAAGTCTCTCCCCTTTGACTTTCCCTTCTGTGGTATGCAGATGCCTGGCTCCAAGGCTCCTGCACAAATCACTTGGTCCCAGGGCAGCTGTGGCCCCACCTCGGCCTGGCCCTGCAGTCTCTCTTGCTCTAGGGTCAGGCTGCCTGGGTCTGAATCGTGGCGGTGGCTGGCATCTGGACTGCGGGACCCTGGCGGGGCACATCACCTCTGCGAGTGTCCTTCTCTATAAAATGGGAAAGGAGATGGGCAGGAGCTGGAATCTCGCAGGTGCTGAGGATGTTCAATTCCAGCTCTCCCTGATGCCCGGTCGGACCAGGTGATGAAGAAAAGCCATAGAAAGCCCTGGCTACACATCCTAGCCACACAGGCCACCCTTTTTGTGGCGCCTCCTGCTCGGTGCACCAGCCCCCGGGGGTTCTGGGGTGTGGAGCAGAGAGCAGTGGCGGGGGGGGGGGGGGGCCGACGACATCTGGTCTTAATTTAAGGCTCCCTCAGAGCTGAACCAGACACAAGGATTCGAGGGCAAGTGGCAGGTGATCTGATCTCAAGGAGACACTGTGGCGGGGTGGGAGGGTGGAGAGAGAGCAATCAGGGAAGGGAGGCAGCTAATAAAGAATGTTGCTTCATGCCTGGCCAGTGTGGTTCAGTGGATGAGCATCAGCCTATGAACCAGGAGGTCAGAGTTCGATTCCTGGTCAGGGCACATGCCTGGGTTGTAGGCTCGATCCCCAGTTGGGGGCATGCAGGAGGCAGCCAATCAATGATGCTCTCTCATCATTGATGTTTTCTCTTGCCCTCTTCCTTCCTCTGCTGAAATCAATAAAAATATATTTTTTTAAAAAAAGAATGCTCCATCTGGCTGGTGACCACAGTGGGCAACTGGAGCTCAATCCCCCTAGACGCCTCCGTTATCCCCAGAGGAGGGGAGCTAGGCTGTCTACCTACCCACTCCACCAGTCGTTGGCTAAGGGCTGCTGGAGTGGGGGAGAGTTTGCTCTCCAGGCAGGTACGTCGGGCTGCCATGTACAGCTCAGAGCCGTCCCTAGTGCCAGTGAACACCCTCAGGCAGCTGGACACTGGCAACTGGAAGGCCTGAGGGCACATGGGCTGAGCCCCAGAGCCATGACCTGTGACCCCTGTCTAATCACATATGGGCCAGGCCTTTTACGTGCCTTCTGCCACCCACTCCAAATAGAGTGAAAGTGGGAATTTCTGTCTGCTTTGTTCATGCTGTATCCTGTGCCTAGCACGGTGCCTGGTATATTGTAGGAGCTCAATAAATTACTGCTGAGGGCTTAACTGAATGCCAGCATCCTGAGGAATGAGTGGGACTATGTGAACGACGAGGCTATGGAGGCCAGAGAGGGTAAGGATTTACGTAAAGTCTCAAAGGTTACAATAGCAGAGCTCGGGTTCAAACTCAGCTCTGCCTGATCTCAACTCCATGCATCGGTGCAACCACCTCTGCATTTACAAAGCACACCCACTATCATCATCTTGTCTGGCAGCTGAACTCGGTGGTAACGAGCTGTGTGGCCTTGGGCAGCTTACTTCATCTGCCCAAGTTTCTCCCTGCGTCAGTTAGGAAACATGAGGTGCCTCATGAGGTGCCTCATATGTGGCAAGCATGCAATGAACCATTTGTATGCCATAAGGGTCTATAGACGCAAGCAACGGACCCTTTTTAATTAAATTCAAAGTATGGCGTGGCAGTTAGCTGGTGAATGTTACTTAGAAGTGATGACGGATGGTTCTCAGAGCGGGGAGAGAGGAGGTGCCTCTTTCTCCAGGCACTGTGTCAGCTCTTTACATCTTAATTGGTCTGAAGACCTTCCACCTGCCACGGCTGATGGAGGACCTGGGCAGGTATACAGTGGGGCCTTGACTTACGAGTTTAATTCGTTCTGAGACCGAGCTCATTAAGGAGCTCGTTAACTCAAATTACTCTATCAACTCAATGCAAAAAATCGCTGAGAGACAGCTGGTATCTCAAAAAACTTGTTAGTCGGGACACTCGTAAGTCAAGGCCCCACTGTACTCCACAATGTTCTGAAGTGAATTAATTCTGAGGCTCCGCCTGCCTGTGTGAGAACACCTGTCATGCCCCCAGGACATTGCCCCCACCTGTTAAGCTTGCACGTGGAGTTTCACGCAGGTGCAAATATGTAACTCCATTCTGTGATGGTGGGGGGGGGGGATGGAATCATTACCCAGACCAGGGGTCCTCAAACTTTTTAAACAGGGGGCCAGTTCACTGTCCCTCAGACCGTTGGAGGGCCGGACTATAGTTTAAAAAAAAAACTATGAACAAATTCCTATGCACACTGCACATATCTTATTTTGAAGTAAAAAAACAAAACGGGAACAAATACAATATTTGTATTTGCATGTGGCCCGCGGGCCGTAGTTTGAGGACCCCTGACCCAGAGAGTCTTGAGATGTAGAATTTACACAGGTTCTCCCCACTATCTGAAAGTAGGGCTTTCTACAAAACCTTTCACAAGGAGAAATGGTATAAGGTGAAGAAGCAGTGACCATTCATTGACCATTCATTCACATGGAAAGTCTCCAGCCTTGCCAGACCCCCCAAACCGAAACAAACTCTAACGTAATAAAAGCAGTGGCTCTCTCGCTGCTTGGGAGCGCACCGCCCCTGTATCAGCTTGCGGCAAGACAAAATCGGAACGCTATTTTTGCTTCCTCCCTCCACCTTTTAAAAAAATATTTCCTACCATATTTTTATTGCTGCTATATGTTCCCCCTTTTTTCATAAAAGCAAAAATCCTCTTGGATTTCTTTTCAGTTAGCAAAAACAGGTACTGATGTGAGTTCTGTAAAGTGAAGAGGCGCAATGTGAACTTTCGAAAAACGGGACATGCCTGTACTGAGCTATATCTCCATTTTCTATCACACACACACACACACACACACACACACACACACACACTCCCCTACATGTGCCCTCCCAGGCTTGGCCAGCAGCCTGACCCATGTGTTCCCAGTTAACACAAGAGCCCTCATCCCCACAAAGCCTTCCTGCATTGCACGCACCTGCCTGCTAACCTGTTTCAGCCCCTCCAGTTCCTCCATTCTCCCTGCTCCTCTCTGCCTCGGGGTCGGGAACTTGTTCCGGATAATGAAATCCAGTTGCCAGATGCAGGCCAGCACCTCTCCTCCCCACAGCCCCAGCTGCTGAGGCCCGAGCCCATTCATACAGAGACAGGCTGCGCACACAGTCACCCAGCATTCAACAGCAATTGCCTCTTCGGCCAGGCTAGCGGACCACGGGCAGAGGGAGGGGGCTGGACTTCACTCCTTCACTCTCCTCGCTGGTGTGGACCAGCCTCACCCAGCCCAACCTGGCTCCTCCCTGTAATAAGAGTACTCCTGACAGAGACACCCTCCCAGCACCAGGGCTGGCTCAGGCTGTGTGACCCATGGTTGATGCTCTGCTGTCGCCGTTGTGAAATGCTCAGAGGCCCACACTCTCATTCTGCACTGGGCCCCACAAACCATGCAGCGGGTCCGGTCAAGCTCTCTGTATGTATCGACTCCAACCTCCTTGGGCAGGTACTAGCATCCTCCCCACTTAAGAGACGAGGCAGTCAAGGATCGGAGGTGAAGTTACGTGCTTGGGGTCAGAAGGGCTGGCAGAGCTGGATTTGAGGCAGGTGGTCTGGCTGGACTCTGTGCTCTTAACCCTCGTGCTCTGCCAACTCCAGGCAGGGGCTGCACCTCTGGCTCACTGCCTGCCACTCTGAGTGTGGTGATGAACAAAACACTAGAACAGGATGTTCTGCTTTTCACATCCATTTTCCCTTTGATCCTCATAACAAGCCAGTGAGGAGCCAAAGGGAGGAGGAGATGAGGAGACTGAGAGCCAGTGAGGTTGGGGACTTGCCTGGAACCACGAGCAGTCAAGCCTCCAGGAGCCTGCCCGTTCCTGTCCTTCCCTCTCTCCCACAACCAGCTCTCCAGGGGTCCCGAACTCTAAGAGCAAGAAGAATGGTCTGGAGGAGGAATGAGGCCAGACCACAGGCTCGGCATCACGGAGACCCGGTTCCCCTCTGAGGGTCAGAGGCCAAGCTGCAGGAAGACACCTGCTTCTCAGTGTCACCCACCTGGTAGGTGAGACCTTTCACCCCACAATGCCCCTCCTGCCATCCAGCCCCTGCGCCAGGCAACTGGCTGGACAATGGACCAGGACTGAGGTGCTAACTAAACACGCCTATCCTGTGCATGCCGGCCCCAGGCTTGGAGGCTCCTTCCTCTGAGCTTAGCTCTTCATTTTTTTTATAGCTTAAAGAGAGAGAGGAAGGGAGAGGGAGAGAGAAACATTCATTGGATTGGCTGCCTCCTGCCGGACCCCTACTGGGGATTGAGCCTACAACCCGGGCATGTGCTGTGACCAGAAATGGAACCAGCAACCTTTTAGTGCACGGAATGATGCCCAACCCACTGTACCACACTGGCCAGGACACAAAGTAGAGACTCATTCTGCTGCTGCTGCAGGAATCTCCCCAGTTCTGCCCCACAAGGGACCCCTTCGTGCAGGACAGTCCTTGCGGCCTGGAAGAGAGGACCTCTCAGTTCTTCTCTTGCCCATTCTAATCTTCATCACCCTCTATCACAGCGGTCACCAACCTTTCGGACCTCACAGACCACCAGTGGTCCACGGACCACCGGTTGGCGACGGCTGCTCTACTGCACACTAATAGCATGGCCCAAGCTATGCCCAAAGTACCCAACACCCCCCCCCCAACCCCCAGGTTTTTCCTTGCCTGCCTAGGAAGTGGTGCGTGTCAGACTACAGCCCAGGGCTGTAGAATTAAGCAAAGCTGGGTCTGCATCCTGGCTCACCACTTACTAGCTGTGTGACTGTAGGTTAGTTACTGGATCCACTGTCAGTTTCCTCGTCCCTATAATGAGGATAACAAGACAAGAAACACAAAATGCTAGGCACAGTGGCTGCTGGGTGCTTGTCTGATCTTAACTAGAACAGAAGACACCCAATGCGCTGAGCTGTGTCATTCTTTGCCTGTCTAGCTCCCTTGTAACAAACTGCCTGGCCCCAGCCCCTGGCAACGACGGTGCCACCCATGTATGTGTGCTGTGTTTTCACACCAAGCATGCCATCCCGTTGGACTATAGGAGCAAACGGGGTCTCAGCAACAGGCCTGCCCAGAGAGGGGGTGGCATGTTTTGTTCACGATGCTGATGATTTCAAACTGAATGAGAGGGCTGGGACATGGCATGCAAAGATAAACCAAAAGGTCCTCAGTGGACTGGTAGCTCTTGAAATGACAGACCTGGCTCCCAATCCCAGCTAGGTTTAACATCTCTGCACCTCGATTTTCTCATCTGGAAAAGGGGAATAATGCCCAAGTCAGAATGGTGTGACAGTGGAATAACATCACTAAAGTCTTTGTACCAACTCTGCAAGGCCCAGGGAATGCTCACTCCCCCTCAGGCATCCTACACCTTTAGATCTGATGGGTTTCCGTATGTTCTTCAGTTTCTTCATGAAGGGCTTTGAGTTGGTCATTTCTGACCAAGGCCCTTAGAATAGCAGTCTGTATTCTCTCAACAATTCCTTAACTAACACCTTTGATGTGTAGGAGATGACTTAGCCCCTCATTTTTGTTGTTGTTATTAATCCTCACCTGGGGATATTATTCCCATTGATTTTTAAAGTGAGTGTAAGGGATGGAGGGAGAGATGGAGGGGGAGGGAAAGAGAGAGAAACATGGGTGTGAGAGAGACACATTGATTAGTTGCCTCCTGCATGTGCCCGACCAGGGCAGGGAACCCGCAATTCAGGTATGTGCCCTTGAGTGGGAATCAAACCCTGGATCTTTGGGGTGATGAGGGTGGGGGAAGGGGCAGGACACTCTAACCACTAACCCATGCAGCCTAAGGCAACTTAGCTCCCTCATTTAAAAATTTTTTTATTGATTTCAAAGAGGAAGGGAGAGGGAGAGAGAAATAGAAACATCAGTTATGAGAATCATCCATCATCTGCCTCCTGCACGTCCTCTATTGGGGATCAAGCCCGAAACCTGGACATGTGCCCTTGACTGGAATCAAACCCAGGATCCTTCAGTTCGCAGGCCAATGCTCTATCCACTGAGCCAAACCAGTTAGGGCCTGCCCCCTCATTTTAAATGTCAGGAAATTGTCCAAGGTGACTCACATAGGAGTTAATGACCCCCTGGGACCAGAACCCCAGGCCCTGGGCTCCAAGCTCTGTTTTTTCCTTCATGGTACTAATTTGCTTTAACATGTTGAGGGCTCATCCAGGCCCTATTGGGACTGGGGATATGACTTTGGCTCTGAAATAACTCATCCTCTCTGCTGGAGGAAGATCTGGCAAACCTACTAAAAATAATTACAATACAAAGCAGTAAGACTAAAATAGAAAGTATTTAGCCAAATGAGTAGAAAAACTGCCAATGTAATTAATTTATGACCACTGTCATCTCTCATTAGGAAGTGGGACTAGCCAGAGGCTGTTTAGTTGCTCTGGACTGCAGTGGGTTCTCAACCAATGGTGTCCCTCAGGGAACATTTAGCAAAGTCTGGCTCTGTCAGGGAGGGAATGCAATAGGCATCTAACAGGCTTGGGATGCTGCTAAACACCCTACAATGTACAACAAAGAATTATATGACCAAAACGACCGTAGTGGGTCTCAACAGGGGGAAAATTGGATCTCAGGGGCCAAAAAATAAAAAATAAAATCTTAGATGTTACAATGGTTTGTACCACTCCAAAGGGCCATGGTACCTGAACGGTTTATCTGTGTTATTAACCGTTTGAGTCCCAAGCAGCTCGATCGCGCTGCTGAGATTTTATGTCCAGAAAACATACGATTCCGTTTGAGTCCCAGGGGGTATTGAAAAAATACTGTCGAAGAATCCCAAACAGCGCAACCACGCTTTCTCTAAATGAGTACGAAAAGACCCAAACAGCGTGATAGCGCTTGTTTTATTTTATGTCGAGAAATACCAAGCAGCGCGATTGCGCTGCTTGGGACTCAAACAGTTAAACTTTCATGGGGGTTGGCGGGGAGCACTTGGAAAAAAATGCCCAAAAGGCTCCTTAGCCTGGCCAGTGTGACTCAGTGGTTGAGCATCTACCTATATGAACCAGGAGGTCACAGTCTGATTCCTGATCAATGATACTCTCTCATGACTGATGTCTCTCTCTCTCTCTCTCTCTCTCTCTCTCTCTCTCTCTCTCTCTCTCCCTCCCTCTCCCTTTCTCTCTGAAATCAATAAAAATATATTTTAAAAATAAATAAAAGGCTCCTTGGGGGGAAGGGCAATAATGAAAAAAGATGGACAGACCCTGGTCCACACAGGTCCCCCTGAAGTGCAGGCTGGGGGCCCTTTGGTCCCATTGCCCCCGGAGGGCCTCAGCAGCCTGGCACTAATAGTGTGTCCCAAGCTCGGCTCTCACTCACTCACCAATCTCCAGCACATCTGTCTGGGCCCCTCAGTGTCCTCATCCGCAAAATGGGAAGAACTGCTCTGACCTCCTCCAAGAACAGCTCAGGGCAGAGGAGGTGCCAGGACCCCTCCCACGCAGGCCCACTCCTGCATACCTTGGAACGAGTCCAGCAGGTTTTGTCCTTATGGGGATGAATGTCCACTCCAGTCCAGGAAGGAACAGCTGGACTGTTGATCCCCCGGTGACAGCAGACACAGGTTTCAACAGACTATGGTTTCTCTCCACGACTAACATCACTCTTTAAGGTCTCACCCCTGTCCTACACCCACCCCTAGGGCCCACTCTCAGGCCACCCAGAAAGTGCTTCCCGACGCCTGGGTGATCCCTTCTGCTTTTCTAAGTTCATAATAATATAAAGGTCCCTACCTGGCGGACTACTCACACCCAGCAAGTTGGAGGACCCCACTTACTTGTCTCAATTCATGCCCAAAGGGGCCCAAACCCTTTGCAGATTTAAGAGGCTGCACCTTGACCGTTTGAACCTCATCAACTCCTCTGCCACCCTCGCACCCTCAGAGGGAGGGCGCACCTGGCCAGCGCGGCTGCAGGAGACGTGCGCTTAGGGCCAGGCGACGAGCGGACGCCGGGCCTTTCCGGGGTGTCTACGCTCCTCACTCGGCACAGAAGGGAAGCTGCTCCCCAGGCTTGCGCGCCACACAGCCCAGGGAGTGGGGGCTCCTGAGGCCCCATGCACCTGGCCCTCGCCCGGGGCGGCCGCTGCTCTGTCCGGGCCGCGTTCCCCGAGCGGCCAGAGAGGACGTGCCGGGAGGGGGACCAAGCACGTAGCCCCGCGCCCGCTACTCACCTCCGCCAGCCTCGCTTGGCTCCGGAGCCGGGAACCCCTCGGCTTCTTCGTGGGGAGTCCCCATCCCTCTGCCAGCAGCGCTGCCAGCAGCACCGAGCCGAAGAACAGCCCTGCTCTGCTGGGGAACCGAGGCATCGTGGCTCTCCAAAGCCGCTCCTCCAGTGCCTCTCGATGAGCTCCGCTCCCGCGAAGTTTGTAGGCGGCTCAGCCTGGCCGCGGGGGCCGCGGGGGCGCGGGGGCGGGGGCGAGCGGCGCGCCGCCCTCTCCGGCCCGAGACCCAGGCACTGAGCGCTCACGGCTCTCGGGGTCAGCGCCCGGGGGTCCCCCGCCCTCTCCGGAGGTCTGGCTCCTCCGCGCTTCCTTTGATCTGGCCCCCTCCCCACCCTCTGTCCCCGCCGCTGTCGCCATCGCAGCCCCAAGCAAATTCTTGTAATGGGGAGTTTGCAGCCCTCCGGCAGGCGCTCCCCAGCCCGGGCGAGGACTCCCGCGAGGTCGCTCTCCCCTGCGGCGCTCCCACTCCCACTGCGACGTTGGGGCGCAAGGAGAGCCAGGGCCTAGCGCTTAAGGGATTCGCCCCGGCCCCACGCGGGACCCCTCAGATTATGGGCAAAATGTTTATGACTCCAGGTAGGTCTGCGTGGGGAGGAAGGCCTGGAAGTAACCCCCGGACTTCCAGCTCCCCTGCTGGGCGTGGAGACCGGAGAAACACCTGCCGTCCTGCACCCAGTTTTCTCAGGGTGTCTGTCCTCAGAACACTTCAAACCAGGAGTGCACCGAGACTCTGATGGAGGGTTGAAGGGAACCGAAGTTTTGCAACCCCGAAGCTGCCTTTTGGGCTATTGACTTAAGCTGTTTATTAAGAAACAAAGACTCAGAACCTTTATGTCTCCCCCTCTCCTGCCCAAGAGATTCAGACGGAAAAACCTGTTTTAGGAAGGAGATCTTAGGATGCTGCCTTAGCCTAATTTAAGGATGGTAAAGAGAGGGCTTCGGGCAGCCACTTCTTAGGTACATGTGTCCCACTCTTCCTCAACTACCTGTAAACCACCTAGTCTCACTTCTGAAATCTAAGACCCCTGTCCCCCCACCTCCCACCCCTTTTCTCCATTGTCCAAAATGTCTTATGTACCCAGTGTTGCTTCACTGTCTCTGGATTTCATGCTTATGTGAATTCCCCATACACATGTTATTAAATTTTTTATTTTCTCCTGTTAATCTGTCTCTGGTCATTTGATTATTAGCCCACCCAGAACTTAGCGAGTGGGAGGAAAAGTGTTAATATTTTTTTAGCCCCTACAGGTTAAAGCCCCAGAAAGACAGCTGCTAACCATATTTGAGGGAGTGGCCAGTAGATCCTGCCCTGCTGCTGGTGTCACTTAGTTTTATTCCGGATCTGGCAGTGGGACTGCCACTCTCCCCAGTGCAGGGATCCTCACGGGTAGGGCATGGAATAACACCTCAATGTTATGGTAAACATCAGGAACTCGAGGGGTGATGACAATTTTAGTGGCTTAGATAGGGGCTGTTAGGGGATGTGAGCTCGGCGACACAGGGCAAGCGTGAGTGGATGGGGATTGGACAGGTTAGTAAGGAGCATTAGGAAGATAGGAGGGAGCACAGTCTGCCTCAGTTTCAAGGTAGGGATAGGAGGCGCTGGGGAGGATGGCCAGGAAACCTGACACAGGGCTGAAACTTGGGATCGGGTTTAGCCATAGTGAAACTCTTAGGGGACTGGCTTATTTCTGAGAAACTGCTTCTATCCCCAATAGCACGGCCCAGGACTCTGCAGTGTTTTGAATAGTGCATCACAGAGATTACAACCTGGGTCTGGAGTCGGCCACACGTTTGAATCATTTACAAAGAAGTTGATATTATTGGACAAGTTCTTTGACCTCTCCGTGCTTTTGTCATCTGTAAACGTGTGTCGGGGGTAGGTGGAGGGAGAAGGGTACCTACTTCACAGGTGTGAGAATGAACTAAGAATGTATGTGAAAAAATTTATATTAGGATGAACTATATAAAGTTGCCACTTGTTAAACAAGGTCAAATACTGGCAATTTCATATGATGCAACCTATTCAGAGGCCTGTGACATGTGTAAACACTGTTGGCCAAAAGAAACCTAGCATTTGAGCACCTGCTACACTGTATTGCTTTTACTAGACTAAATGGGAGACCACTTTGTTTTTTGTTTTTTTAGAACTTTTTTTGATAAAACTATTTTTGAATCCAACCAAATATTTTGTCTTTCCATCAGACTTTTGCATCAAACTTGGAGTTTGAAAATAAAGGGTGCCCTGACCCATATGGTTTAGTTGGTCGGCCAACAGCCCATGCACCAAAAGGTTGTTGGTTCCATTCCTGGTCAGGGACATGCCCAGGTTGCAGACTTGATCCCTGGTGGAGGGTGTGCAGGAGGCAGCCGATCAATGTTTCACTCTTACATTGATTTTTCTCTCTCCCTCTCCTTTCCTCTCTCTCTAAAAATCAATAAAAATATTTATTAAAGAAATAATAATGGTTTTATTTATTCATTTGTACCTCTCTTAGGGCACAGGTTTTTTCTCTCTCCAGGGTTTTTTTTTTCTTTTTCTTTCATTTTCTTTTTTTTTTAATGCAGTGGACAGAAAGGAGGTGAGATTGGGGGTTTCTCCTGAGGACCCAAATGGGTTAAGTAGATCTCTTCCCACCATTAGGTAGGGTGAGGATATGATTAGTATCACATAGCCAGAAATTTCCTGTGCCCTTAAGTGAAGGGTCCCATGGTTTCCATGGATCAAACTCTACCAGGCATATTTCCAGAAAGCATAAAGGGCGGTAATTAGGTAGTTGTTGGTCAAGGTTATATGAGTGATTAAATTGGCATCTTAGGTTTCTGAATATTAATAAGGTGAGCCCAGGGGGGAGTCCAATATGGCAGTTGGGAACCACACTGATCTTCTCCCAGGACCAAACTGGAATTACAACTAAAATATTAAAAAATCATCCTGAATAACTAACTGAAGACTAGCTGGAGAGAAGACTTACAACCCAGGACTTAAAGAGGAGACCACATAGCGACTGGTTGGAAGTGTAGAGGCGTGAGAGGGCTGGCAGGGCTCCCACAGCAGCAGCTGAAGTTCTGGAGGGATATCTCAGCTGCTGGGTTCCCTGTAAGAAGTCTGGGGTCTAAACCTCAAACCAGGCTCCCCATCCCAGAGCACCAGAACTGGGAAAGGTGCCCATATAACATCTGGCTGGAAAAAGAAGCAGGGTTGCTGTCTGACAAGGAGAGACAGCTAGAAAGGCAGGCCCCCTCTTAAAGGGCCAATGCACAAATTTTGTTTGTAGCCACTCACCTTGGGCTCCAGCAGAGGAAGGGCAGAGTGGATGAGAGCTGTGTGAGGAGTGCCAGGTTAGTGGCTCTGGGGTGAGAGCTGAGAAGACAGCTGCCTGGATCCCTGTGCTGAATCATTCCCTCATACTGCAGAGGACATCTTCCTCAGGCAGACCTTTCCCATCATGCAGCATTAGCCTTGGGGGAAGCAATAGCCCTACCTGTTGGAATCCCTCTCACCCCACCCTGTGGAGCTTATGCCCTGCTGAGGACTATAGCCAATCATAAGTGACTGAGAGTAACAGACAGACTACAGACAGAGGCGGATCTATGGGTGCTTTGAATCTTTGCCTCTCCAGCTCCTGGGCCTGGGACTAGTAAAAGCAAACCTTGGCCTGCAGCTTGGTCCTTTCCACATGTAGCCAGGCCCAGTAGAGGGAGCCATAAACTGTGGATTGCTGATAGCTCCGAACAGGTTGCCCAGGGCCAATCACAGAGAGTATCTGACATTGTCCTGCACCAGAGTCCCTCCAAAGAGGCCCAGGCCAACACACCCAGTGGCCAGCTTCGGACAACAACAGAGCAGGATCCAATAAGCTTCACAAGCAGCATATCCACAGGGAGATATTGGCAGGCACCAGAACCTGCTGAGACAAATGCCATTTCGCGTGATCAGCACCTGCACAGCAGCCTGCATGCTGTGTTGCGGATTGAGCTTCACTGTCAGCCAGCCCGAGTGTTGAGCCCATGCATTCATGGGTCAATAGCAATCAAAACTCAACTACAATAGGAGGACCCACACAATGTGCACAAGAGACATTCTTAGAGCACCCAGTTCTGGTGATCAGGGAGATTGCCTCACTGGGTCCCACAGCTCACCTACTACATAAGGCCACCCTACCAAGACTGGGAGTCATAGCAGATCTATCTAATACATAGAAACAAACACAAACAGGCAGCCAAAATGGAGAAACAAAGGAACAGGCACCAAATGAAGGAACAAGATAATTCTCCAGAAGAAGAGCTAAATGAATTAGAAGTAACTAATTTATCAGATACACAGTTCAGAGTAATGATTATAAAGATGCTCAACAGCATGAAAAAGGATAAAGAAACCATAAAAAGAACTTGTCAGAAACGAAGAATACCATATCTGAAATAATGGGAGGAATAAGCAGCAGGCTAGATGAAGCAGAGAATGGAATCAGTGATTTGGAAGACAAGGTAGGAAAAAACACACACAGAGCAGCAAAAAGACTTTTAAAAATGAGGATAGTTTAAAGGACCTTTGGGACAACATGAAGCATAACAACATCCGCATAAGAGGGGAACCAGAAGGAGAACCTATTTGAAAAAATAATGTCTGAAAACTTCCCTAACCTGGTGAATGATATTGAGAAAGAACAATGTTGGATGAATCACCCTACCTGATATCAAACTATACGAAAGGCCATAATAATCAAAACAGCATGGTACTGGCATAAAAACAGACATATAGATCAATGGGACAGAACAGAGAGCCCAAAAATAAATCCACACCTTTACAGTCAATTAGTATTTGACAAAGGAGGCAAAAACATACAATGGGCTAAAGATAGTGTATTACAGTGATGGCGAACCTTTTGAGCTCAGCGTGTCAGCATTTTGAAAAACCCTAACTTAACTCTGGTGCCGTGTCACATATAGAAATTTTTTGATATTTGCAACCATAGTAAAACAAAGACTTATATTTTTGATATTTATTTTATATATTTAAATGCCATTTAACAAAGAAAAATCAACCAAAAAAATGAGTTCGCGTGTCACCTCTGACACGCGTGTCATAGGTTCGCCATCACTGGTGTATTCAATAAATAATATTGAGAAAATTGGACATTTATGTGCAAAAAATGAAACTAGACCACCGTCTGACACCACACAAAAGAATAAACTAAAAATGGATTAAAGACTTAAATGTTAGACTCGAAGCCATAAAAATCCTAGAAGAAAATATAGGCAGTAAAGTCTTAGACATTTCTCATAGCAATATTTTTTCTGATATATCTCCTTGGGTAAGGGAAAGAAAAGAAAAAAAATAAATAAATGAGACTACATCAAACTAAAGAGTTTTTACATAGCGAAGGAAACCATCAATAAAAAGAAAAGACAACCCACTAAATGGGAGAACATATTTGCCAATAATACATCTGATAAGGGGTTAATTTCCAAAATTTATAAAGAACTTATAAAACTCAACACCAAAAAAAATAAATTTAAATAAATAAATAAACCAATTTAAAAATGGGCAAAAGACCTGAATAGACACTTCTCCAAAGAGGACACACAGATGGCCAATAGTCATATGAAAGGATGCTCAACATCACTAATCATCAGAGAAATGCAAATTGAAACCACAATGAGATAACATCTTACACCTGTCAGAATGGCTATCATCGATAAATCAACAAACAACAAGTGTTGGTGAGGATGTGGAGAAAGGGGAGCCCTTGTGCACTGTTGGTTGGGAATGCATATTGGTGTAGCCACTGTGGAAAGCAGTATGGAGTTACCTCAAAAAATTAAAAGTGGAACTGCCTATGACCCAGCGATTTCACTTCTGGGAATTTATCTGAAGAAATCTGAAACTCATTCAAAAGAATATACATACCCCTATGTTCATTGCAGTGTTATTTACAATAGTCAAGATTTAGAAGCAGCCCAAGTGTCTGTCCATCAGTAGATGAGTGGATAAAAAAGCTGTGGTACATTTACACAATGGAATACTACTCCACCAAAAAAAGGAAAACATTTTTACCCTTTGCAACAGCATAGATGGACCTGGAGGACATTATGCTTAGTGAAATAAGCCAGTCAGAGAAGACAAGTACCATATGATTTCACTCAAATGTGGAATTTATTTACTTATTTTTTAAAAAAATATATATTTTATTGATTTTTTTACAGAGAGGAAGAGAGAGGGATAAAGAGTTAGAAACATCGATCAGCTGCTTCCTGCACACCTCCTACTGGGGATGTGCCCACAACCAAGGTTTGCCCTTGACCGGAATCAAACCTGGGACCTTTCAGTCCGCAGGCCGACACTCTATCCACTGAGCCATACTGGTTAGGGCTCATATGTAGAATTTAATGAACTGAACTACCAAGCAAAATAGAGATAGACTCAGAGAGCAGGCAGACAGCTCTGGTGGGGGTGGGATTTGGGGAATGGAGGGATTGAGCAAAAAAGAAAAAGAGAGAGAACTCATGGACATGGACAACAGTGTGGTGATTGCAGGGCAGGGAGAGGAGTGGGTGGAAGTGGAAGAGAGCACAGAGGGGATAAATGGTGATGGAAAAAACATATATAAATTTTAAAAATATATAATTTTTAAAAAGGTGAGCCAAAAGTTTTTAATGGCTTGGAGGGTAAGATTGTTGGCTAAATTGCCATTACTATCTAGTTTCCAGAGTACCCCCAATAGTTATTTGGGACCATATGTTTCATTGCCAAATTCATCTTTTAATGGTAGGACATCTGCCTCCAAGTGGCAGTGTCATTTAGTAATTTATTCCCCCAATGAATTGAGTTATTAATGGATTTGACTTCATAGCTAGCATTGTTACATACAAGGTGAAGCTATGATCGGTGATATTGTATTATTACATAGACGGGGGAAATTTCTCCTAAAAATAGACCTGAGTCAAAATTGATTTCTAATGCACAGAGATGAGCTGTTTTACTAATGTGAGTGCCTGCCTGACAACCTTACAGTATGTAGCTGCCTCTTCCTTTGTAACCCACTAAGTGCAGTTTGCCTCCAATCCCATCATTCGTCATCCTGGTGTGTAGAATGCAGTCAAATCCTGCATATGACCCATTGCTGTGTATCAGAGAGATTAAATTTAGAGGTATAGCTTTGAGTTGAGGGTCCTCACCAGAAAGATTTATTTTGGTGCATATCCAACAGTTTGATAGGTTGCCTATCTGTGCTACCTTTTGGATGGCCAGGGCCCATGGCTTTTAAAATTGGTTGCGAGAAGGAATTCGGGGATAATGACTGAGAAGGTGAGGAGGAAGGTTTGGACCTGGATGTTCATAGTTTTAGGACTTGTGTTATGAGCTAATATATCTCAGGGAGGAGTCCTCCTGCAAGAGAAAAGTTAAAGTAATAAACTAAAGGGTGAAGGTATCAGCTTAATAAATATGGGATGGGCTGACTTGCTTTGTCTTGTTTTATTTTTATTTAGGTCACATTTTAAAGGTTTGATGATGGTTATATCTTTTGGCTTTCCTTACACCTCCATTATTTTGTATTTCTCCTTGATCATATTACCCTGTCCAGTGTTCAAGACCGAGTAGGTGACCCCACTGTCGATTTAGAAGTCAACCATTTTTATCCCCTATGGTCAGGGTCAGCCTTGGAACTTTCAGGACCTTTGAGGAGACTTCAGCCCCTTTAGTTTCTTTATGAAATGTTTGGAGCATTATCCTTTCCAATGGCCCTCCTCTTTGCATATGGCGCACTGGTTGGGCCCACGTCTCTAGGCTGGGCATGCTGCTGGGTACCCCTGTCTAGGGACCCGAGTGACTCACTGGTATTATAGGGTCCCATAGGGTGGGCCTCATCGTCTCCAGGAGCTTGGTTGACCTTGAACCGCCATGGCCAAAATGTTGGCTTTCTTTTAGCCTTCCTTGGTTTCTGCCTTGAGGTCTTTGTTGCTGAACACTCAGAAGGCCAATTCCACCTATCAGAGGTCAGGTGGTAGGTTCTAATTTTTGCAGTTTTCGCCTACTGTCTGAAGCAGTTGGTGATATAAAGTGGGACCGAATTACTGCATTTCCTGCTATAGACTTTGGGTCTATATTGGTGAGGATGCACAGGCATTCCCTAAGTCTTTCTAAGAAAGCAGAGGGATTCTCTTTTTAGGCTCCTGGTTAATTTCCTGGATCTGACTCCAATTAATAGGTTTCTGCCAACTGCCTGTATTCCCTTAGGATCATATTTCTAAAATGGCTAAATAGACCTTCTCCTATATTGTCCCTAAAGTCCTAATTAGGATCCCTCTTGGGGATGGCTTGTGCTCCTGGTAGATCTGATGACCTGCGTTATCCCTATTAATTTTGTCTGCTTCTTCTCTAGCCTTTGTAAAGACTAGGGCTTTCTCTTCCTCTGTTAATAGGACATTTAAGAGGGTCTGGCCCTAGCCAGTTTGGTTCAGTGGATAGAGTGTCAGCCTGCGGACTGAAGGATCCCGGGTTCAATTCTGGTCAAGGACACATGCCCGGGTTGCGGCTTGATTCCCAGTAGGGGGCGTGCAGGAGGCAGCCAATCAATGATTCTCTCTCATCATTGATGTTCTCTCTCCCTTCCTCTCTGAAACAATAAAAATATTTTTTTTTTTAAAAAGAGGGTCTGGATGTCTGCCCAAGTGAGGTAGTGGGTCTGGAATATTCCCCCAGGTTAAGGAAGCCCTCTGGGTCTTCTCTTAATCCTTTAGAATGTGCCTTCCAATTATACAGATCTGACAAGGCAAGGGTACATACACAGTCATTAGGTTATCTCTTTCTCCACTGGGAATTTCGCTGAGGGGAACAACCTTCCTGTCCCCCAGGTTGGTAACTTATCTCACTATGAGTACTGGCCAGGCGGAGGCCTGGGTGTGGATGAGGTGTAGGGTTGAGGGGATGAAGGAGGTGGTGAGGGAAGAGGTGAGGGGTTGAAGGATTATCAGAAGGGGATGTAGCATCCTGTCCAGGGGAGGGCTGGCCATTAGGACTAGGTGGCATCAGGGGAGCACTTGGCCTTGGGGAGGGAGTAGGTCAAGGAGGTCTTCTGGTCTTGAATTTAGAACTGGCAAAACTGATTTGGTTTTTTGGGGTCCCTCTTCAGAATGTAGTCCTACATTTTCATTTTATTTTGTCATCCCTTATTCTGGTGCATGGCCATGAAAAATTGAACATAAGGGATTTCATACCATTTTGGTGAATTGTGTTATAATTTAGAGACTTGTTTACTGGCCTGATTCTCCACTCCCCCCCCCCCCCCCCCCGCCCCTTAGGGGTTCCAGGTTATATTCCGGCCAAGGGGTTTACAAAAGAAAAAAAATAGCTTTTTAAGTTAAGGGGGATATCGAGCGACTCTCACATGCTGTAATCCTTCCCCCAAGGGGGTTTCTGGAGATAGCCTATGACTATTGTAGTGCTGTTGATGACCCAAATGTCGTGCTATCACGCGAGCCATAAGACTACAAGTCAATTATAGAGCACTCCGCGCCCTGGGGGCTCAGACTCACAGATGATTGGATTAACCTTGTGCCAGGATCTTCCAGAAATGCCACTCTATATGCACGTGTGAAGATCTTCTCCCTCGTGGCCCCACGACCATAGATCCCTACTCCCATCTGCAGTGATTCTTTGAGTGTTTATTGCGTAGACATAGCAGTGGTCGGCAAACTGCGGCTCGCGACCCACATGCGGCTCTTTGGCCCCTTGAGTGTGGCTCTTCCACAAAATACCTGCTCTTCCACAAAATACCAACTTTTGCGCATGGGCCACGAAGTTTCGCAAAAGTTGGTATTTTGTGGAAGAGCAGGTATTTTGTGGAAGAGCCACACTCAAGGGGCCAAAGAGCCAACCATGGGCCTAGGGGTATAGTATGGTTAAGCTCCTCCTATCTAAGAGACAAACACTCAGAGAAGGACTGGGGATGGGAGTGGGGTTAGTAGTCAGGCTAAAACTAGCCAGAAGGCTTTCTCCTGCTGTAGGAGAAGTGCATTCAAAAAGGGCCTGGACAAGGTTTATCCAATCATCAGTAGTTTCAGGTCCCAGGGCCCAGGGGCTCCTAATTGACTTGGAGTCTTCCCCTTGGTACCAGAAAGGCCTCTTTCTCCTTTGGCTGTATCTATGCACATTTGCTGTACAACCTGCCTCTTTGGTAAAGAGTATTCCACAGCTAGATGGTTGACCATCAGTGAGGGACAAATGACTTATAGCATTAACTCAAAGCTCACTTTGCATATTTAAAGCCTAAAAATGGTCTTCCTGCAGGGAGGGGGATAGTGAGTGATTTTATAGTGTTCCTGGTTGCACAGACATTTGCTTCATGTTGGGGGGCGGGGTACGTGCCAATCGACCCTGTTCTGGGATCGACTTATCCTTTCCTTATCCTCTAGGCCAGCGGTCGCCAACTGGTGGTCCACGGACCACTGGTGGTCTGTGAGGTCCGAAAGGTTGGCAACCGCTGCTCTAGGGGCCAGTGCCCCACCGACTCTTTTTTCAAAAGTATGTTTTTATTTATTTCAGAGAGGAAGAGGGAGAGAGGGATAGAAACATCAATGATCGAGCCCACAACCCAGGCATGTGCTCTGACCTGGAATCGAATTTGCAATCTCCAGGTTCATAGGTCTATGCTCAACCACTGAGCCACCCCAGCCGGGCGTCCCCTGGCACAGCCCAGCCTCCCAACAAGCATCCTCCTTCAGCCTTTCAGGGGTTTTCCGTATGTGCTCACCCTTGATGGCAAGAAGACGCTCAGACTTAATGTTTCAGTCTCAGAGATCCTGGTCCCAGAGGCAGAGAGCGTAGGGCAAAGCAAGGTCATTTCTGGCTGGTAGCTATCTAGGCTCAGATGTCTGGGAGCCTGGAAGCAAATGTCTCTTCGTAGTCACCAATCTGTTACCAATTTAGATCGTCCCTACTGTGGGGACCTGGGAGTTTGTCTTTTGAAGTTTTCATTTTGATGAAGTCAAGTTTATCAATTTTTTGTGTGTCCTAAGAAATCGTTGCCTACCCCAAAGTCACAGACTTCCTTTTGTATTTTCTCATAGAAGTTTTATATTTTAGTATATGTGCTGCCGAAGCGAGCACAGAACTTTTATATTTTAGTTTGCATGTTCAGATCTATGATTTCAGTTAATTCTTTTATATGATGCAAGAGTTGAAGCTGTGGACAAAAAAGGGGCCACATACTAAACCTCACAAGCTCAGGGGAGGCCAGTCTTGCGGGCCCTACAAGGTACCACCATAGGATGGTCTGAACATAAAAATTCCTAACTAAAATAGATAACGGTGAGTCACCAGTCACAGCCAATAGCTTCCTTGACAAAAGTGCTGGCCTATGTGAGCCTGTCTATTGTCTTTTTGCATCTAAGATAACATACCTTTAAAATGTCAGAGTAATCTCTTTTACAGACACAACATCCCAGCAGAACATGAGACCATAGAACCCCTCATTGTTAATTTGTTCCCGGAATACCATCTCTAAGTGCTGTAAATGTTACTCATTTCCTATCCTGTAAAAGAAGTACAGTGGGGCCTTGACTTAGGAGTTTAATTCGTTCCGAGACGGAGTTAACTCAAATTACTCTGTCAACTCAATGCAAAAAATCAGCCGAGAGACAGCTGGTATCTCAAAAAACTCGTTAGTCAGGACACTCGTAAGTCAAGGCCCCACTGTATGTGTCTACCCGTTTTACCTTTTATCCAATCCCAGAGATTTCCCCACTTTACTTTTTCCTGCTCCCCAATCTACCACCAGTGAATTTCATGTAACCCTCCTTATGTCTCTTGATTCAAATGTATAAAATAAACTGCAGAACTGCCAGTCTCCAGAGCATTTTCTCAATTCGTTGAGATTTTGTTTCCTGGCAATTGTTATCAGTTTGGCTCAAATAAACTAGTAAAAATTCTCTACAGGTTTGGATCTCAGCTCCCTGTAAGCTATTTTTCTATTCTTATTCTCTTTCCCCCTTCTCTTAATGTTAGCTACGTTTATACAGACGTCAACAAAAGTCATTTCCCCTAGATTTTTAGCTGTTCCAACACCATTTTTTGACCAACTGTACTTTCCCCATTGAATTAGCTTGACACTTGTCAAAAATCAATTAACCATATATATGTGCGTCTATTTCTGAACTCTAGTCTGTTTTACTATAGTATTGCTCTACACGGCTATCCTAATGCCAACTATAGTCTTAGTTACTGAAGCTTTGTAGAGAGTTTTGAAATCAGGTAGTGTAATTTCTTTTTCAAAATTTTGTTTTGGCTATTCTAGGTCCTTTGCATTTCCATATAAATCTCATCAACTTGTCAATGGCTACAAAAAAAAAAAAAATGGTGCTCTAGCCAGTTTAGCTCAGTGGATAGTGTCAGCCTGTGGACCAAAGGGTCCTGGGTTCGATTCCAGTCAAGGACACGAACCTTGGTTGCAGGCTCCTCCCAACCCGGGCCCTGGTCAGGGCTCATGCTTGAGGCAAGCAATCGATGTGTTTCTCTCACATCGATGTTTCTGTCTTTCCCTCTCTCTTTCACTCTCCCTAAAAATCAATGGAAAAATATCCTCGGGTGAGGGTTAAAACAACACCACAAATCAAGTGCTTCTTTTCCAATGCTTTAAACTTCTCACTAGTGGTCCCCAGTGCACAGGACAGCCCAGTGCAGCAGGCCGGCACCACCTCCTCCCCAGCCCACCTCATCATCTCCCCTTTGCTCAGGGAGCACCAACCACCTGTCTAAACCAGACCCTGGTGACAATCTTTTACCGTTCCTTCATGGCACTTAGCAGTTTGTAAAAGGATATATATGTATATGTGCTTATTTGTTTACTAGAAAGTAGGAACCATATCTAATTGTTTGTTGCTGTTATTGGTAATGCTCAGTGCCAGTGCAGTGCCTGGCATGCAAATAGCACCCAACATTTATTGGTTGATGAATAAAGGCAGATGTAAACTTCTAAATATCTTATTGCAATTTATTTGTATGGGATGTTTTTTAAGCAGCAGTCGCCAACCTTTCAGACCTTACGGATCACCGGTTGGCAACTGCTTTAGTTATCTCAAGTAGCTCCCCTTCAGTTTTTAAAATTATTGAATTTATTGGGGCGACATTGGTTAATAAAATTATGTAGGTTTCAAGCGTACTGTTATATAACACATCATCTGTATATTGTATTGTGTTCACCACCCAAAATCAAGTCTCCTTCCCTCACCATTTATCCCCTTTACCCACTTCTGCCTGTCCCTACCGTCCTTTCCCTCTGGTAATCCCCACACTGTGTTTATGAGTTTTGTTTTGTTTTTTTGCTTAATCCCTTCACCTTTTCACCCAGCCCTACAACCCCCCTCCCCTCTGATACCCTTCAGTTCTTGACATGCACTCTTAAAGCTCATACACCTACCCCAACCCACTATTTATAGCTTCCCAGTCATCCAACAAAGTAAAAAAAAAAAAAATTACTTGGCAAAAAAGGGAGACAGGGGTAAGGGAGAAAGAAAGACATTTTAATATCACTTACATTTTTATTGAATTTCCCCTTCTCTCACTTTGTCAGATTATATGAGCATTGCAGCAACGGAGAGGGGTTATCACAGCACCTCTTGCAAATTCCAGGTTACAGGCAAATTGGTTAATGGAAAAATATGGGCCAACAAAGTAAGATCTCAGCTCCCCATAAGCTATTTGTCTATTCTTATTTTCTCTTTCCCCTTCTCTTAATGTTAGCTACTTTTATTCAGAGAGGGATCATTGAGGCTGTGAGCACGATCTCACCAGTATCCTGTGAAGAACCATCAAGAATGACTTTTGTCATTCCAACCATTGGTTTAACATCACAGAAGTAAGACCTGTTTAGGGAGACAAGTTACCATTCCACCTTAGTCCGTGACATGTCCCACACTCCCTTGGAACCAAGGGACCAAGCTTTTGCACAAGAAGCTTGGGAGTTATGTTGGAAAAGCAGACTGTGACTTGGCTCAAGGCTCCACGTACATGGAGGGATCCACTTATCCATGCAGATGGCAGCAAGACAGGACACTTAGCCCATCAAGGTACTGCTAACCTCCCCACCACTGCTCCACAAGAACAGAGCTTTGGGTATTGCTTCATTAAAAACACAGTAACTGCAGTTTAAGAGCCAGTGCATTCTTCAGGGTCAGTTTATTATATCTCATCATACCACAAAGAATCACAGTTTAAGGCCATTTTTTCATGTGTACTATGCAGTAAGCAAGACCTTGCCCACAGCTCCCCAACCAAGCCACTCCCAAGGGTGGACTGGGAATGTGATACCTGCAGACTCACCACAGAAGACTTGAATAAACATTTTCAATAGGGGTTCCAGCTAATCCCTTTGGTTTCCTCCCTAGAAAAGACTCACTCCATAGCAAAAGATGCTTGGAATACAGGTCACTGGAAACGACAAAAGAGGCAACAGCATTTTTCATACAATTAAGAGCAAATGGATCACTGGCTAGTCCTAGCATTTCTTCAGTATGATAAGCAGGAAGCCAGCCTTCTAATTTGGCTATCTGGGCACATAGCAATTGGCTAGGAGCCTGGACACTAAATTTCATGAGGATAAAGCTGAGGAGAGAATGGACATGCATTCCTCTACATGGAGGTGTTTTGATTAACTGGCTTAATGGATTAAGATGCCTGCTGGGCAATGAGCTTCCATTATAAACTGAGCCTCCATGATAAATAGGTAGCAGCACATCTATAGGTTCTGGGATTGCATTTAAGCAAACAGCTGCTCAACAGCTATAAGAATCTTCACTTTTATAACCTTCACAATCCCTTTGGGCTATGCTGATTTTACCTGTGTGAAATGCTCCAGATCTGGATCTTCATGAAGGTAGACAGAAGGAAAACCACTCACTCTCCCCACTGCCTAACCACATGGGTTTTAGCAAGTAGAGATTAGAATCCATTTTGGCTTACCTAGAACACCAGGAGACACCCTGGGAGTTAGGACACAGCAATTCTTTTCACAAGAGAACCAGGAGACAGGTTCTGTTACATCCCTATGAAGTCTAATAAAACAAGAATCCCCCCAAATCTTTTTCTTCACTGCCTGTGGAATTCTAAAAATCAAGAACAAAAAGAAAGAAAAGCCAAATACAGGAGGGAGGGAGTATAGAGATAAATCATGGGAAGAATATCCAATTCCTTGGCCTCTGAAAGGGCATTAGGTACACACAGTCCCCAGTAGTTGTGTAGGATATTCTGTCCACCTTACGTGACTACATGAGGAAGAAGCATGTTTTGACCATCTGAAATCCTCAGCCTATCATCAAAGTTTAAGATAGAGACTTTGGGGTTCTGGAGACTAGGATGTTTTAAATAGAGAAGAAATTTTCCAAAGCAAAGCAAAAAGTTGAAAAAATGCTTCAAAGCCCCTGAGCATTTCCCATAGTTCCTTGCTTTAGAATGTACATCACATTCTAGGGCAAAGGTGGGAGGATGATCTGCTATCTGCTCCATTCTTTGTGTGTGATTTTTATGTCGCCTCATTATAGATTTCCTGGGTTTTGATGTAATCTGCAGAAAAGTCTCCTAAACCTGGAATGGATCAAGAATGCTAAAGAGAGAGATGGGGAAATGTGATAAGGCTGAGTCACACCTGCACTGACTGACTCAGATGATCAGCTTTGGTAGTCACGGTTAGCTGATGCCTGTTTGAATCCCATCAGATTCTCAAATCCGGCTGTGTTAAACCATGTACTAAACAATACTTACAAGTCCCAGATTTCGACTTGTTCTCAAGGACTGTATTTATATACACTTATATTCCCCCAAGGGCTTGGTTAAAGAATGATACTTGCTATATGACTGGATCCTAGATTTATATTACAGTTTCAAAAAGAGACAACCAGCATGTATAATGTTTTGTCCTCTAGACAGCAGAGGTCCTGGATCGATCATAGGACTTTTGTTTCTTCAAAATAAATTTATAATTTAACTACTTTTATACTGAAATAATTTTATGCCAGCAAAGTGATATATAACTTTTAAAATGCCCATACTGATATTTTATATTGCACTGACTTCATGCAAGCCAAAATAAAGACTAGCAAGTAAGTTCATTGCGTAAAGTTTGTGACTTTTACAAACCCTACGCCACTACATAGTAACTGCAGTGCAAAAGCCATCTGGTACTCTATGGGGTCCTAGGGTGAGACACTAGATGTGCAGGAAAGGGTAGCAATGCACTTTATTTTACAGGACGAGTTACTTGGTCACCACAATTTCTTTCTTACTGTAGCTTGTACATGCTAAGTATAGTCCCCGCATATCCACATGGTTCTTTTATTCACCCCTTGCTATTCTTTAAAAAAGTAAAATGAAACCTTGGAACATTTCAAGGGCTTAAGGCTCTCAGATGCTGAGAGTGATCAAAGACAAGTTGAGACACGAAAACAAAACTTCACAAACGATAATATTGCATACATCCTCCACTACACGTATTAGCACAAACATACCACAGCTGATAATAAGATGCCCAAGAGAATCTGGACTGAGAATTCTTACCAATAAAAGGAGTGGTTTCACAATTAGAGATGTGCAAAAATACTTTCACAGGATTCTTTTCCATTGGGTTCTCAATCTTTCCCTATCATACCTGATGGCTACTAAAAGACAAGCTGATCTTGCGCAGAATAGAGTCTAAAGTTCTTTTCACTGAAGCTTTGGTTAACAGAAAAAAAATAAAAGAACTTTAACATGGTGATTTTCAGATGTGTTCTTTGGTCAAGCAGCATAAAGCTCTCTGAAAGAAGTCCCCTTATCTGATATGAAAACAGAGTCAGTAGAGACGGTGCCAGTTTGGCCAACAGATATGTGTTCAGAATTTCTTTAAAATAAGGGAAGGTAATGGAAGGCAAGGGAGACTAAACCCCTGATGTCAGGTTAGAATTGTCTTAGGACATCAAGAATAAAGAGAACCAGCGCTCAGAAGAGTGATATTTAAATGGGCCAACTTCTAAAAAGGGCAAGTTAATAACTTTAATCCTTATAGGAACATGACAAATGATTTCTGAGCAGAGGATTTACCAACATTTCCCTTTATCAGTTTAAATCCTAATCTGGACCCAGACCCAGGCAGAGGCCATCATAATTTTGAAAAGCAGATAGCATTAAGGAGCAAACCACAGACAGTCTGGTTCTGCAAGTGGTAATCAATTCTTCCGGCTGCCCCTGCCCCTCACCCAGCAGGACTGCACATCACTCCACGGAGCAGCTTTGAACACAGAATCGTGAAGTGTGAGTCGGCTTCACCACGGAGGTCTGATCAGGGTGGGGTGCGGGTGCCTTTAAAACAATTTAAGTGTTCTACGTAGGGGGTGGGGGCATTAAGTTAGAGCTTGGGAAGAATCCAGAAATTGGACATACCCCCAGACAGTGACCATCATGAAGAAATATTTGATGGTGAATGAAGAAATCCTTGTTCCATTCCAGTAAATGGAACAAGACCACGACTTGGGAGGCTCTAGACCAGGGGGAGTTACACAACGAGGGAGAATATCAACAGTGTTAACGTTTTCTGTTTTTCTTAAAAGGCTTAACTTAAGACTAAAAGCAGAACACTTTGGTTGATTACTTGACTGGTTAAATAAGGATTCCCAGGTTGGCAACCTCCGGGATCTGGAGTGGAAGTAAGTGGAAGGCACTTGCTCCCGAGGGAGGGGGGGGCCAGGTGAGTCTTGAGGCTGTGATGCCGGCTGGCAGCTTTGGATGGGCCCAAGGCTGCGAGGTGGCTGGGGAAGGGCAACAGCCTGTGTGGTTAGCAGAGACAGGCTAGGGTCAGCGTGATTTCACAAATAGGATAGTTATAAAATAAAACATTTTTTAATGGACAAAAAAGCAAAGTAAGTCACCTTTTTTAAAAGGTGAAATGCAGCAAAGGAAGACGTGGAGCAGTTTTTCCTATTTACAAAATGCCATTTGGAGTGGAGGTGGCCACCGTCAGTAGTTGAGAAAATGTCTTTCACGTGAGACGGCCACAGAAGTGTGGTTCCTGGAACTGGCTCAGAAAGGCCACACACTGTCCTGGGTGAGGGAGAGTTTCCGTAAGGGAGCACCAAAAAGGCTCAGTCTTCTGTTTCTTCATATGTGGTCTCATCAAAGGGCCTGTCCAGCAACGGCACCAACCGGTGACGGGAATACTTCAGCTGTAGTAGGTCCCCAACTTCATCTATCTCCTTGAGAGCCTGAAATGTAAGACAGAGCAGAGGTGGTCAGAGCCAGGGGCTGCAGGCGTGGCCGGTGCTTCCCATCCTCTGGTGGGACTGTTTGCATCCAGTGCACTTACTCAGGCCGGACCACAGTGCAGCTATGCAAAGAGCTGCTTTCTGAGCAAGAACGTGGGGCTGACCATGAATAATGGGTTGTGAATAGCAGGCATTCAGAATAAAAGGTATAATTCACCACAGTATGTTATGCTTGGCAGGAAAAGGAACATGTGCCCTGGACTTGCTAGGCCGGCCACAATGTATTCTCTCTCCTTTTATACTTCAGTGCTTACTCTTTCCAGTATCATGCTCCAGAAAACTGACGAGAAGTCTGCGCGGAGATGCCTCCCAGATGCAAGATGGAGAAAGTCCCCAAAGTGGACTGCTGCCCTGACTCAGGAAGAACAAGTGGAAACCGGAGGAGGAGACTGTGTGGGTGAGGAACGGGCTGCAGGTAAGGGAGGAGCAGGGAAAGGACAGAGCTTGATCTGAGCTCCAGAACCCCAATCTTGGGAGATTATCTCATCTTCCCATCAAAACTCTGCTCAGTATAATGTCCTTTCCTGTAAAATTAGCCCTTTATTTTTCAAAGAAAATAGGCTTCATATAAAACAATTCAAACAGTAAGGCAAGCTATAAAAGGCAAAGTCTTCCTGATTGCTACACTGGTCTACCTGGTAGCAGCAATCCATGTATGGTCTCTTATGTGTATTGAAGAAAAAAGCTCTTGAAATATGACATACATACAGCAACATATGAATCAGAGTTCACAGAGTTAACCTTTCCAAAAAGCAGCACACACAGTCAAAATAGAGGATTTCAATATAAGAAAGGGATGTGTTCAAAATTTCTCAGACAAAAATTTACTGCAAGGATAGGAAAACTCTAAGCCCCAGATATATCTCAGAGAAATTCAAGGAAGACAGCAAAATGTTTCAAATCCTAGATGCTAAGACTTTCTAATAAAAGAACCTGGCATAGGTCAAAGAATGCAATTTTCAATTCACGGTAGCTCTGCAGCCCTGTTACTCACTCCCCAGACCCGTGGACTTTACCTAGTGGGTCTAATAACAAGCCTGGGGTGAATGCGCTTGGCTTCGGAGATGATGGCTCTATGACACCATCTCATAAGAAACAGTAAGGTGGGCAGTAGAAGCCCTGTAACTCTCTGCATTCCATCAAGCCATCTACATCTTCTGTACACTTATGGTTATAACATATAAAAATGTACACCCACGCCAAAACCGGTTTGGCTCAGTGGATAGAGCGTCGGCCTGCGGACTGAAAGGTCCCAGGTTCGATTCCGGTCAAGGGCATGTACCTGGGTTGCGGGCACATCCCCAGTAGGAGATGTGCAGGAGGCAGCTGATCGATGTTTCTCTCTCATCGATGTTTCTGACTCTCTATCTCTCTCCCTTCCTCTCTGTAAAAAAATCAATAAAAACATATTTAAAAATGTACACCTTCTACTTCAGAAGAGGGATCAGTTCATTATTAGTAAAAAGCCACATTTACCTATTCCTAAGTTTAACTTTTAAAAATCAGTGTTTGTAGAGAGGAAAAGCCCACTAATAGTATTCCTTATTTATTCCAGCATAAGATAAAACATTCTTCATTCCAAATGTGAAAAGATATAAAAAGCAAGTAAGAGCTGGATTTCAATGTGTTATCAGAACAGTGGTACCTTTGAGAAGAGGCTTAATTGAAAGCTCCATATGGAAACAATTTAAGGTTGAATTTTAGCTGGAGAACCCATTAGCCATTTATGCTCCTGACCTCTGATATAGAATTTGTTAATTTAAAACAACACACGACTTACTAAGATCACAGAGTAAAGGACATTTATGAACTCAAACTTCAGAAGAACTTAATATTTTGTCATCAATTTAAAAAAGAAAATGAATAGAGACAGGAATAAACCCACAGTAGCTCAAAGGGATCTAGATAACAAAATTTCTTCTGATCCCAAACCAAATATTTCAGATGAGTAAGTTTTATTTACATAAAAGGTAAAATTGTAACTAGAAACTGCCGGCTATTATGTGGGGTTACCTGGTTAGATTAGAAATTAGGAACCATTACAAGGACCACCATTTGTTAACAAAGAGTCTACACCAGACCTCTGGATCACAGGGTAAGATGGGTTCTTAGTTAAAAAAGTGTTAATTATAGGGTTGAGTGTGGTCCTTTAATAAGAGTATTTTAGAACAGCGGGGCTCCTGAACCAATAGCACTGCCCTTCTTATTTTTAAAAATAACACTTTAATGAGATACAATTCACATGCCACAAATTCACCTTTTCAAAGTGTACAAGTCAATGCTTTTAATATATTCAGAGTTGTACAACTTTCATCACTAATTATAAAGCATATCACCTCAAAAAAGAAACCTCATACTCCTATCAATCAATCCTCATTCCTCCCTTACCACTAGCCCTGATAACTACCAATAGATTTTCTTTTCTTTCTTAGTTTTAAAGAGTAATTTAAAAAAATCCTCAATATGTTTATTGATTTTAGAGAGAGGAAAGGGAGAGAGAAAGAGAAAGAAAGAGAGAGAAAAACACTGTTCGGTTGCCTCCCATACATATCCTGATCAGGAACTGAACCTGCAACCTAGGTATGTACCCTGACCAGGAATTGAATCTGCAACTTTTTTTTTTGGGGGGGAGGGGGGTGTATGGGATGACGCTCAAAACTGAGTCACCTAGCCAGGAGCACCAATCTATTTTCTGACCCTACGAATTTTTAAAAAATATATATTTTTATTGATTTCAGAGAGGAAGGAAGAGATAGAAACATCAATGATGAGAGAGAATCATGGATTGACTGCCTCCTGCATGCCCCCCACCAGGGATCGAGCCCACAACCCGGGCATGTGCCCCTGACTGGAATCGAACCTGGGACCCTTCAGTCTGCAGGCCGACGCTCTATCCCCTGAGCCAAACCAGCTAGGGCTGACCCTAGGAATTTGCCTTTAGGCCGTTTTGTGTAAATGTGGTCTCTTGTGTCTGGCTTCTTTCACTTAACATAATGCTTTCTCCTTAGGGAATTATTCACATGCTGTGGGGGTCCGACTTTATCATTTTGCATGTGGTTATCCAATTGCCTGGCACCATCTGTTGAAGAGACTAGTCTTTCCCCATTGACTAGCTTTGGTTCCCTTGTTGAACATTAATTAGCCAGATGCTTGGGTTTATTCCTCTCAGTGCTATTCCATTGGTCTATAAGTACATCTATATGCTAGAATCCCATTGTTTTGAATTACTATAGCTTTGTAGTAAGTTTTGAAATCAGGAAGTTTGAGTCCTCCAACTTCAATTTTCTTTTTTAATACTATTTTGGCTATCTGGGGACCCTATAGTTCCATATGAATTTGAGGCTCTGCTTTAAACGTTCTGCAAAAAAAGCCATTGGGATTTTGATAGGGATTGCACAATGGATTTATGGATCTTGCTATACTGCCTACCATCTTAACAATATTAAATCTTCCAATCCACAAACTCAGGATGTCTTTCCATTTACTTAAATCTTCTTTCAGCAATGTTTGAATGCTATCATAAATGTGCCTGGTACTGTGTTAGGTCTTGGGATAGAGAATGGGCAAAACAGACTTAGCTCCTATCCTCAAGATTTATCTAATGGAGAGTATTTCCATAAACAATGAAAGGTGTGAATAATTCCCTAAGGAGAAATCTTTTCTTTTTAAAATATATTTCTTTATTGATTTCAAAGAGGAAGGGAGAAGGAGAGAGAGATAAAAGCATCAATGATGAGAGAGAATCATTGATCGGCTGCCTCTTGCACACCCCCTACTGGGAATTGAGCCCGCAACCCGGGCATGTGCCCTTTGCCGGAATCGAACCTGGGGGGCCCTTCAGTCCGCAGGCTGATGCTCTAGCCACTGAGCCAAACTGGCTAGGGCGCTAAGGAGAAATATTAAGATTCCAAGGAAACATCAAGCAAGAGGGTTTGGGAATAGATTTGAGCCAGTTTCCTTTAAGTGGAGATATGAAGAATGAGTAGGAATTAGCAGGGAAAAGATAAGAGAAGGCTCAAGAAAGAAAATCCTAGACAAAACAAACAAACAAGATCGTTTAGAGTAGAAACATAGAGTAGAGTAGAAAGAGAACTGTATAGTTAGTTGTAGAGGCCATAAAGAGGGAGGGCGTGGAACAAGATGAAGCCAAAAAATTCCCCAAAGTCCCCATGATCACACAGGGTCTGGTGGGTGATGCTAATGGTTTTTCTTTGTTCTTTTTTGGTAAACATCAATGTTTTAAGTAGCATTGTATATTCCCTCCTCTATTTTACTGGTAAATATCTTAGGTGCTCAAAGAACGTCACGATCAACAAATAATTTCATCTGATAATCAGGCCCTCTTAGTATAAGATATTTTATACCAAGGTTAAAGTGTCTACTTACAGTATCAAGAATTTCTTTGGTATGAGCTGCTGACAGGCAAAACCTGGCTCTGGACTCAATAATTGGGGTGGCAGGAAATCCCACCACAACTACTCCGATGTTCCGCTTCAGCATCTCCCGTCCAAAGGCGCTGCGAAGGGAAAGCAAGGAAAAGAAACCAGGAAGAGTCATAAAGCATACAGTACAGAGGTCCTGCAGGGCTGAATGAGCTAAACTCCTGAGTGAGAGGCGCTGGAGACTTCTATGAGGAATTTCCTCTTCAAGTTAACACGGACAGTTCACAAAGACTTTTTTTACTCAGTCCAAAAGTGGTTGTCTCCCAAATGGTTTTCTTCACAAAGGTGAAGAAGACAGTTGGCAGAGACCAATTTTTAATAGGGCTTGCCTAAAGTAATTTGCAATTTTGGCCTTAAAGTGTCCCGGACATGTAACAGTGGTTCAGAGGCTTCAAAATGAACTAGCGTTTAAAACCTGGCTCTTGAAATGTTAGGCTTGGCAGTTTAGAAGACTCTTAAGATTATAAGGAGGCAGAGGATCTGTTGTACCGTGGACTTCTGCTGGTAAAATGGCCTGGTAGCACTAACCCCCCAACACCAGGCATGTCTTTGACTGAGGTGGGCATCAATCTGCCTCTGGAATTCAGGGTTTCCTTTGGTGTTTGTGAGGCCAGCACATCCCCAGGCTCCAGCTGTGTGAGTACCCAGCTCTCATTAACCCCCAACCCCAAGGCAACCTGGTGGCATGTGACTTTGTTCCACTTCTGTATCTTGTCTAAATAACATAATTCTAACTCTCATGTAAATTGTTATATTTACTAAATTATGTTCTTTGTCTTTTCCTCTTTTTGACTTACCAATCCTTTTTGTATTTTCCCCTTAGTTGTTTAAAGTGTTTTTTTGAAAATAAAAAGAATCCCACACATTTTAGTTACATTAGCAACTAATTACATTAGCGCCAGCCAGTCCCCACTCCCTCTAGTACCAGTACAGTCTTCGATGTACTTCCTTTGTGGCAGCAAGGGCCTGAGTGCCTGCATCTTCAGCTCATGTTCCCAAACTGTCTAGTGATTTATTCCAATTCTGCTGCACTCTCTCCAAGTCTTAATTATGATGTACACAGTCAGCTTCACTAGGGCAAAATAGACACAGTCCTCTCTAAAGAAAGGGTTCTAGATTCAGTCAGTCCTCCAGACTGAATAACTCTTCCAGTTTATTCATGATAATTCCATTTCAGGAATGAGGAATATTCTACACCTCTGCCTGGCTCATTTCCACCGTTGCTTCTGAAGGCCGTAAGGCCAACTGCCCATATGACTTCCTGTTGAAAACTGAACTCTTTTTGCCTCAGTGAGCACCCCTGCCCAATTTCCCCCTCATTATTATCGTAGGAATCACCATGTTTCTAGGTTCCCTGATTGAATTTTCCCTCCTATTCATTTTAATAAACATTACTGAGTGGCCTCTGAATGCCAGGGCCTGTGGTGGGTAACTGGGGATTCAAAGATGAATAAAATATTTGCTCCTTTAATGACTTCAATTAAACCTTATCCAATTTTATATCTAAGAACCGGTCAAAACTCACAAATCTGAATTATTTTCCATCTCTGGAACAATTTTGCATGTTATTATTTTGCAAATAATTGTATTGGTTCATTTCATATTTGCTTTTCAAATGTCTTCTGGTTTTGTTATACACTGGAAGCCATTCTAGGACAAGGCTTCCTATTATACACACCCTGCACAAGCCAAAGAAGCTGGTGCAATCTGCACTTCTGATAATTATGCAAGCACACGCCCTGACTGCATGGCTCACCACTCGCCCTCATGGGCACTGCACTTCAGCTCCACTCACCTCCTTGCTATTCTTCCCTTGGCTAAGCATGTTCCTGCCTTATGGCCTTTGCACAAAAGCTTCTTTCTCCAGGTGGCTAACTCTCTCTGTCTTTTAAGCTCAGGTGTCATGTTCCCTTCCCACTGAGGCTCACCCCGACCACCCCATTTAATGCTGTAAACTGCCCGCCACAGGGCACGCTCAATGCCCCATATCTGCTCTGTATTTCCCATAGCTCTAAACACCCTCTCACATGTGTTATAATTTACTTATCTATTATGTTTGTCTGTCGCCCCACTAGAACGTAAGCTCCACGGGAGAGGGATTTTTACTTTTGTGTATTGTTTGCTGATCTATCTCAATCCCCCAGAAGAGTGCATTAAACTCAAATGTATGTTTAATGAAAGACTAACAAGTTAACATATTTTGCAAGTTGGAATCCACTAATCAATGGCATATCTAGTGAATACATGTTAACATGAAGAGGCCAAAATACCTAATTCTGAGTCTCATATCACGGAAACCTTAAGCCTAGAGAGACCAGTTTGTATTGTGTAATAAAACGTACCCGATTTTGGCTGGCATGTAGAGCATCAAAGGCACCACTGGAGAATCTTCATTTCCATAGATGATGAAGCCCATCTCTTTCAGACGTCTCCTGAAATACCTAGTATTTTCAGCTAACTGCTGTACACACTCTTTGCCTGGAAAATCATGGGAAAACAAATAAAATAATATTAAAAAGAGAGCAATCGCCTCTATCTCCATTCTGTCAATCAGTCCTATGATTTATTTCTTCCTTTCCAACATAAAATATTTTTGCACAGCAAGCTGTATGAAATATAAATATATCTTGCTTTGTATTCTGTCAGACTAGGTGTTGACAACAGATTTTATAGTAATGCACAAAATAAGTTTAACAGCTAATATTTCCATTGCACATTAGCGTCCTCAAACATTGTCATCTCATTTAACACCCTATCCTTTTGCAGTAGGTAGGGTATTTATTTTCATCTTCATTTTATAGATCAGGAGACTCTCACCAAGGCAGTGATTGGCTGGTAAGTCACATGGTAATAAGTGGCACAGCTGAGACTAGAATCTAGGTCTCTCAACTTTAATATTCATTCCACCTAACGGTGCTGTGAATAATTTTACATATAAGACCAGAGATAAAGCCATGTAGAGACACAAATTTTCCTCTTAAGAGTCTGATTTTATGTTACCATTTCCCTAAAACTCCTACCAGACAGCAACAGCATATCCATAATAATGTAAAATCATATTTTTTTTATTGCTTAAAGTATTACAAAGGGTATTACATATGTGTCCTTTTTAAAATCATATTTTTAATCCCACTTTGTCCACCTTCCCTATAACACCAATGGATTGAAACATACATTTCTCTAACTGCTAAGTGACTAAACGTTTGGCCTGTTTTTGACATTATGGTAGGTCAATATCTGAATAGATGTCCCAACAACTGTTCTGTAATAGAGAGCAAGCCATGAATTCAAACGATGATCTTAATTACGAATATGCCCAAGTAAAGAAAAGGTTTGCAGAGGGGGTTGGGGGAGGTCGGAGAGGGTGAAGGAGGATAAATGGTGATGCTTTAAGGAGACTTGACTTGGAGTGGTGAACACACAATACAAACACAGAGGATGTATTATAGAATTGTACACCTGAAACCTATATAATTTTATTAACCAACTAGAGGCCTGATGCACGAAAATTCGTGCAAGAGTAGGCCTTCCTTCCCCTGGCTGCCGGCACAGGCTTCCCTCTGGCACCTGGGACCCAGGCTTTCCTCTGGCCCCGGCTTTGTCCAGAAGGACATTCGGAATGACGCCCAGAAGGACTTCTGGTCTAATTAGCATATTACCCTTTTATTATTATAGATGTCATCCCAATAAATCCAATAAGAAAAAAAAGGTTTGCAGTCATTTTCTCACATATATTAGAAAGCCAGAAAATTAATATTAAAAAACAAACATCATACTGTTCAAAAGATAAATCAATCAACCAGAAATACAAATGGTTAATATATTTCCTTAGAATTAGAATACTACTATATCCATCATTGATGGGAAGCTACTTTAGATATGTTTGCTACAAATAACCCCAAATTGCCCTAGCCAGTTTGGCTCAGGTGGATAGAGTGTCAGCCTATGGACCAAAGGGTCCTGGGGTTCGATTCCAGCCAAGGGCATGTACCTTGGTTGCAGGCTTCTCCCTGGCCCAGGCCCTGGTCGGGGCTCATGCAGGAGGCAACCAATTGATGTGTCTCTCTCATATCGATGTTCCTCTCTGTCTTTCCCTCTCTCTCTCCTATCTACTCTTCCTAAAAATCAGTGGAAAAATATCCTTGGGTGAGGATTAACAAATAACCCGAATTTAATACTCTCTATGTAAATAATTTCAAGTTGACCAAAAAATAACACTCAAACATAGATTAAGCTTAGTATGAACTCTAATGAACATCACTAAAATTATGACATAACTCTTACAAATAATAAAGCAGACATTAAAGTGTGTTATATTTAAGTATGTTAAGGAATGATGAGCCATGTGCTCTAGAAATAGCAATATATGCTTACTCTTACTCAAAAGAAGAGAATTCCACTCTGGCCATGATAGCATACCAGTGACTAGATTATCTTCCTGCTATAAACAATAGAAAACTGGATGAAGTATATAAAACAATGGTTTCCAGGTACTGGGCCACAGGCAGTGCAGGACTGAGAAGGTTAACAGGAGGTGAGCCTTTGGATTGTCCCTATGCTACTAGAGTAGGTCCTAATCTGCTGCATAGGGTGGGGAACCTAGTCTTGTCACTTGAGGACACCAGACATGGGAGTTGGAGAGGCTAAGGAGGCTAGAATTTATTGGGCAGTGTATAGGAGAGGATGAGGGGATCTATGGAAGGGCCCCTTGAGCCTCTGGCAGAGTGCTGACCTGCATAAGTATGAGAAGAAACCATCAGGTGCCGGGGAAGGATACACCAGAATGCAGCCAACTGAGTTGGCAATAGTTTTTATTTTCACCCACCCACATGGAAAGACCTCAGAAGGGTATCACACTAGTAATAGAGTTAAATTAGCCTGAGACTAAAAGTTGTGCTTGACCCACTCTAACAAACCTTAAAAGCGAGTCTCAAAAGGATCCAATTGATTTCAAGAACAAAGTCCAAAATTATCAAAAGGAATGCAACACCTAATAATGGAAATATATCTGACATAATAAAAACAATCCACGCATTCATAGAAATAGGAAAATATGACCCACTACTAGGAGAAAATTCAATCAACAGAAATAACAGAGTAATGCTATTAAAAATATGCTCCTAGCCTGGCCAGTGTGGCTCATTGGTTGAGCATCCACTCATGAACCAGGAAGTCCTGAGTTCGATTCCTAGTCAGGGCACATGCCTGGGTTGCGGGTTCAATCCCCAGTAGGGGGTGTGAAGGAGGCAGCTGATCAATGATTCTCTTTCATCACTGATGTTTCCATTCCTCTCTCCCCTCTCCCTTCCTCTCTCTGAAATAAAAATACATTTAAAAAAATGCTTCTACATTCAGAAAGGTAGAGGAAAGATGACAAGAAGATAAAGAAAACATATAAAAAGAAACAATTGCTACAACAATGCTGATGAATCTCATAAGCATTATGTTAAATAAGCCAGGCACAAGACTATATACACTGTGTGAATTCATTTATAGAAAAATTTAAAGAGACAATTATAGTGACAGGAAACAGATCTGTGGTTGCCAAGGAATGGAGGAAGGATTGGCAGCAAAGGGGTATAAGGAAACTTTTGGGGTGACAAAAATACTCTATACCTTCATTGTAGTATGATTACATGACGATACATCTGTCAAAACTCATGGAATTACACACTTAAAATTGGTGAATTTCATTGTACGTAAATGATATCTCATTAAAGATGGTTTCTAAAAACTTGAGTGAATATTTGCATAATAGTGTACATTAATTTTTCTCATGCTCACTTTATCATTTTGCAACTTGCTGTTTTCCTATCATGCACCAAAAACCTTTTATTTAAAAATCCCAATAAATATATTCCAAGAATATCAAGAAAAATAATCAATAAAGAAATATTAAGAGATTTAGACCTTAACTTTTCCACTAATTGCTATATCATTTTAAATGTGTGTTTTTTTAAATGAAAGAAATGGAAATCTCACTCTCACCATTCATCATCTGTTCCCTGACAATAAGAGTTCCAAAAGAAAATACATCTAAATTAACACATGCATATACAACCCGAAGATACTGGGAATAGGCATTTAAAATCCCCAACTTATATATCCTTAATATTGCTGAACAATATTAAGGTATACCAGAATTTATTTATCCTTCTTATGTTAATAAATATCAGACTTGAGATTATCAACCTACATTCTGGCAGCTATAAATTCAGATGAAAAACAATTCTCTACTTGTAAGAACACTAATTCAAAAAGATGTATGTTCCCCTATGTTCACTGCAGCATTATTTACAATAGCCAAGATACAGAAACAACCTAAGTGTCCATCAATGAATGAGTGAATAAAGGAGATATGATATGTGACACACACACACACACACACACACACACACACACACACACGGTCTCAGTCATAAAAAAGATGAAAAATTACCATTTGTGACAACATGGATGGATCTTGAGGATATTATACTAAGTGAAATAAATCAGATGGAAAAGAACAAAACCTGTATGATTTCATTCATATGGAATATAAAACAAAAAAGTAACAAATTAATAAACATAACAAAACAAAAACAAACCCATAGATATAGACAACAGAAAGGTGGTAATCAGAGGGAAAGGAAAGTGGGAAGATGAAATGCGTAAAGAGGTCAAATATATGGTATGGAGAGACACTAGACTTTTGTGGTGAGCAGGAAATAGAGTATACAGAAACAAATTATAATGTTGCATACCTGAAATTTGCTATTTAAGCAATGTTACCTTAATAAAAAAATTAATTTTAGAATGTTTAGCTTTGTTAAAAAAAATATAACTCTTAAGAGGTCTTTATCCTTGCCTAAGAGCACAGATGGTTACATAAGAAGTCAGCATTCTTCTCTACTTTTCAAACATAAATCTTTACTTTTTAGTGCAATAAAAAGCATAAGAGCAATTTGGAGAAAACCTCTACTAATTTCTCGTGAACTTTACAACTGAACCTCACTCTGTGGCGGTCCTTTTAGACTGCATCAATATGGTTTGTTAGAATGAAACCATTTTTAGAACATCTTTTATAAAAATCCACAGCTTGGCATGAAAGAGGAAAGTAAGTGTGTGTAATTCATTTCTCAGAGAACACAGCATATATCTTTAATAAACTTTATGCTCAGGAAGGAAGTAATGAATTTGAAATTATCAATAGGTTGTGATGGAATTATTAGATTCAATTCCTTTAAGGAAACAGAAAGCCCTTTTAGGACAGAGATGGAAGAAGCATCACAATTATCTACCTATTTTTAAAAAAAATACATTTTATTGATTTTTTACAGAGAGGAAGGGAGAGGAATAGAGAGTTAGAAACATCGATGAGAGAGAAACATCGATCAGCTGCCTCTTGCACACCTCCTACTGGGGATGTGCCTGCAACCAAGGTACATGCCCTTGACCGGAATTGAACCCAGGACCCCTCAGTTCACAGGCTGACGCTCTATCCACCGAGCCAAACTAGTTAGGGCACAATTATCTACCTATTAATAAACATGACATAGTGATAACTTTTAAATCACTTTTACAAAACAGAATTAGATTTAGAGAACTACATTTATTATCCACAGCCAAATAGATTGTAAAGTTGTACCACTTGTATATTCAGCCCTTTTCAAAAGGAATATTTTAATCAAGTCTTAATCAAGAATTCTCAGCCATGTAATCTTAAGGTCTGAAAGAACTACTGTATTATTACTTATTTTGTCTTAAGGCAAAGATATGGAATTAGTGCTATTTACATAGAATTTATGTTTCAAAGAATACAGCATGTACTCACCTGCTTAAATAGTAGTATAATTTTCAATTTAGCTGATGAACTTTTATATAACATGACATAGTCAATAAAATGTGTTTGAGTCTGAAACTTCAAAAATAACATTTATGGTGTTAACTGAACTCTTTCAAAATAAAGGACAGAAATATAAATGATGTTCAGCCAGAGTTGCTCTCCTAACTCACATTATACTCCATTACACAGCTCCTAATCTTCTTAGATTTCCTGGACATGCTGATATAATCTGCCTTCCTGGGAAAAATAAAATAAAATTACTGCTACTCTTCAGGCTAATACTTTCCAGTTAATTATAATGGGTTGGAAAAATCTGAAATCAAAGCACTTCTTTTCCCCTCCTCCCTTTCTTCTTAAAGGTCACAACCTTAAAGCAAATAAAGGTTTTCTCAATTTAGGGTCCCCCAAATAAAACAGATAGCCCCCAAAATGGTTTCAGTTACTTTTCAGCATTAATACAAGTTAAGGCACTTGAGGTGGGATAAAATATGGAAAAATTCTACCCATCGCCATGTTCTAATTTATACTATCAAAAACATTACATGGTGGATAGTTCTTATCTCCTTAATTTAATATTTTATGTCTAATCATTTACTTTAACCAACTGTCCAAGGTCTTGTTTTGCTTGGAAAGTTACTTTTTCTAATATATATTACTTTGGTTGAATTATATTGCAGAGTTAAAAGGAACATGTTTTACTCCTGTGGTTTTTCCCTTCAAAAGCATTTTTTTAAAAACAGCCCTGGCCAGGTAGTTCAGTTGGTTACAGCATTGTCCCAATACACCAAGGTTTCAGGTTTGATATCTGGTCAGGTTACATACAAGAATCAACTAATGAATGCATAAATGAGAAAAGTGTATTTTGCTTCAGTTACTATATCTCTAAATATTACCAGGTCAACTACTAACCCACCTTACCTCCTGATAAGAAAGATACACTGAGACTAACCGGTGTTGCGCCCAGTGGTTGAGCATCAACCCATGAATGAAGAGGTCACCAGTTTGATTCCTTGTCAGGGCACATGCCTGGGTTGTGGGCTCAATCCCTAGTAGGGAGCATTCAGGAGACAGCCAATCAATGATGTTTCTCTCTCATCAATGTTTTATCTCTCTATCCCTCTCCCTTCCTCTCTCTCTCAAAAAATCAATTTAAAAAATAGCATTAAAAAAGAAAGAAAGATATACTGAGGCCCTAGATGGGTAGCTCAGTTGATTAGAGTGTCATCTCGATACATCAAGGTTGAGAGCTTGATCCCTGGTCAAGGCACATACAGAAATCAAACAATGGATGCACAAATAAGCGGAACAACCAATGTCTCTCTCTCTCTCTCTCTCTCTCTCTCTCTCTCTCTCTCTCTCACAAATCAATCAATTAAATTTTTTTTAAAAAAGAAAGATATACTAAACCTGAACATATGCCTACTCTATGACCCAACAATTCCATTTCTAGGTATATATACTCAAAAGAATTGTATACCAAAAAAACAGGTAACTCTTTTTTTTATTTTAAATATATTTTATTGATTTTTCACAGAGAGGAAGGGAGAGGGATAGAGAGTTAGAAACATCGATGAGAGACACATTGATCAGCTGCCTCCTGCACACCCCCTACTGGGGATGAGCCCGCAACCAAGGTACATGCCCTTGACTGGAATCGAACCTGGGACCCTTCAGTCCGCAGGCCGACGCTCTATCCACTGAGCCAAACTGGTCAGGGCAAGAATGTCACTCTTGATAACAGCCAAAATCAATACACAACCCAAATGCCCATCAGCACAATAGATAAACTGTAAGATAGTCAAGCAATAGAATACTAGGTAGCAATAAATAAATTATTCCAACTAAATGGGTGAATCTCAAAGACATACTGATTAATACAATATGCCGGATTCAAAAGACGGATTATATATAAAGACTGTATGTAAGCCCGGCAGGCATGGGTCAGTAGTTAATCATCAACCTATGAACCAGGAGGTCACAGTTCGATTCCCAGTTGGGGCACATGCCCGGGTTGCCGGCTCGATCTCCCGTGTGGGGAGTGCAGGAGGCAGCCAATCAACGATTCTCTCTCATCATTGATGTTTCTATCTCTCTCTCCCTCTCCTTTCCTCTCTGAAATCAATAAAAAATATATTTAAAAAAAAGATTGTATGTAAGATTCCATTTATATGAATTTCAAGAATGGGCAAAACTAATATACAGAGTAAAAATACTGGTTTATCTTTGGCAAAGAGGAATGGACTAGAAGAAGCACAAGACAGTCTTCTGGGATACTAGAAATATTCTATTCCGTGATCAGGTGGTGGTTAGATGGGTGTGTTTTTATTCATTGAATCAAATGCATAAGATTTGTGCACTTCACTGTATGAATGTAAACACTTCAATAAAAATAAAAATTTAAATACTTGGAAAATCAACTGCAGTTAAAAATCTTGAATGAGCCCTAGCTGCTTTGGCTCAGTGGATAGAGTGGACTGAAGGGTCCCAGGTTCGATTCTGGTCAAGGGCACATGCCCAGGTTGCAGGCTCGGTCCCCAGTGGGGGGCATGCAGGAAGCAGCCAATCAATGATTTTCTCTCATCATTGATGTTTCTCTCTCTCTCTCTCTGAAATCAATAAAAATATATTTTAAAAAAAACTAGAATGAGGTTAAACTTCTAATATCTCAATTCATAATCTTAAATATATCCTACTATAATTTAATAATCACCCTTTTACTATACAAACAAAAAAACCAAGCCCAAAACAGAACCATATAGATTTTACAGTGGTAGGCTCAGGCATTCTCTTAGCCTTTGTTGTTTAAGTTGAATTAGAAAAAAAAAATCAAAATTTTTTCTGTTGGGTGTTCCAGGAATTAAGACAGGGTAAGTGTTATGAAAACAGCACTTCAGAGTTAAAGGCAGGAAACGAAAGGATAAAGGGGCTGGGCCTTACTCTTTCCTCCCTTCCCTTTTAAAATAATCATATCAATAAATGCACAAATCTGACAATGTTGGCCATTTATTTTCTATCTCTGCATCTACTTTCATTCCAATAAAGTCACCTTTTCCCCTAGATCAGCGGTTCTCAACCTGTGGGTTGTGACCCCTTTGGGGGTCGAACGACCTTTCACACGGGTCACCTAAGACCATCGGAAAACACATATATAATTACATATTGTTTTTGTGATTAATCACTATGCTTTAATTATGTTCAATTTGTAACAATGAAATTGTTGGTCACCACAACATGAGGAACTGTATTAAAGGGTCGCGGCATTAGGAAGGTTGAAAACCACTGCCCTGATGTTTTAGTACTAGGTGTTTCTTGTACATATTCTGCTAAGAGGGTGGGAGAGGTTGATGGAAGCCTGGCATAGTATTGGCAGCTAATTGTGTTCAGGCTGCCTCCTGGAAGACTGCCTTTTAGTAGCACTATGGGACATTATAACTGAAACTTTTAGGATGCAATGGAGTACAGAAATATTCAGCAAAGAAAGAGTTTAGTAAATGACATCACTGTAGTACTGAAGCATGGACCAACATGTCATGCTCACTGCAAATGTCAATTTGGAATTTAAAAAGCTTGAAACATCTCTGGGTGAGCATAATATCAACGTATAACAAAAATTCTCCTGAAACTGTAGGGGGAAAAAAATAGTGTTTCCTACGAAGACTGGAAACTGAAATTCTGAGGGTCAAATATGATAATATTGGCAATAAGTAATAATTGTCTTAGGACTAACACTTTTGCTGAATTAGAACAAAGGAATGGGTTTGTGTGGAAAGTAGAGGGCTTGAGTTCCATTTTAAAAGAGGTGAAACTGAGCAGAATGAATGTACACAAAGAGTTTAAGGAAGGCTGGACTGTACTAGGGCTTAAGATGTTCTTAAACTAAACAGACCTTATGTAAACAGAACATTCCTTACATGTGCAAGCATATCCTTTAATAGTGAGAATTGCTGGGATTCCTGATTCCACTTAATCAGGAAATCAGAGTTACACAAATAACTTTTACTTCTTTTAAGAAAGGGGAAGTAGGGTTGACAAGTGAACATTTAGATTTGATGTTTACTAACTGTAATAGAAAAAAATTTCTGAGGTCTCTGGGTTTTTAGGAGCCCAGAGGTTGTTCCATATTATCCTACATAATAAAAGTGTAGTAGGCAAATTGTCCCCTCGACCAGGAATTTGTCCGGGGTTCAACCAGGGGACAGGACAGGCCAGGGGAAGGGAGGGAGGCCCCGGCCGGCAGCTGGCAGCTGCTAGAGACCCTACCAGTGCACGAATTTTGTGCACTGGGCCTCTAGTCTCTCTCTATATAAAAGCTAAGTGACCGTCCGACTGGTAGCTATGACACGCACTGACCACCAGGGGCAGATGTTCAACACAGAAGCTGCTGAGCTGTGGTGACTTGGCAGCTGTGGTTCTTGGGTGACGCACCATGAACCGGAGAGGAGGGAGCCTGATTCCGGGGTGCATCACCCAAGAACCGCCCTCTCGCAATCTGGGACCCCTCGGGTGCACGAATCCGTGCACCAGACTAGTTTATTCCATATTAATGAACTGTTTCATCAAGTCCAATATTGTCAATTATAGAAAAAGATGACATATTTGTGTTAAGTCCCTCAAGTAGGAGTTAAAAGAAACTGTGCATATACAGTTTCTACAGGCTATAGGGTTTCTTAGAGAAACTTAAAAACAAATACTAGCCCTAGCCAGTTTAGTTCAGTGGACAGAGAGTTGGCTCCCCGGATGAAGGCTCTCGGGTTTGATTCCGATCAAGGGCATGTACCTCAGTTGTAGGCTCGATCCTAAGTGTGGGAGGCAACCAATGGATGTATCTCTCTCACATTGATGTCTCTCTCTCTCTTTCTCCCCAGCTCCCTTCCACTCTCTCAAAAATCAATGGGAAAATATCCTTGGGTGAGGATTAAAAAACAAACACAAAACACACACACGCACACACACACACACTAAAGAAGTAGAACTTGGAGGCTACTAACATTTTTGAAACCTCAGGGAAGCCTATCATTACGATATAAAACTACTTTTTAAAAAAACCTCAGAAGTCTAGTATATAAAAATAATTAAATAATAAAGATTTCACTTCATGTATATATTTGCTAGTGATATCTATCTATACATAAAAGCCCAGCGACCGAACAGTGGAACGACCAGAATGACCAGAGCGACCGGTTGCTATGATGGCCACTGCGGCGGCCAACCAGCCCCATCAGGCCCCCCCAAACTCCTGCGGCCCCTTCCCCTGGCTGGCCCTACCCCCGGTGGCCCCCCTCCCGTTCTGAGGTGCCCAAGACCTGCCCTGAGGCCTGGA
>NW_005871082.1:722772-726443 GCF_000147115.1 Myotis lucifugus
ACATGCCCTTGACTGGAATCGAACCTGGGACCCTTCAGTCCGCAGGCCGACGCTCTATCCACTGAGCCAAACTGGTCAGGGCAAGAATGTCACTCTTGATAACAGCCAAAATCAATACACAACCCAAATGCCCATCAGCACAATAGATAAACTGTAAGATAGTCAAGCAATAGAATACTAGGTAGCAATAAATAAATTATTCCAACTAAATGGGTGAATCTCAAAGACATACTGATTAATACAATATGCCGGATTCAAAAGACGGATTATATATAAAGACTGTATGTAAGCCCGGCAGGCATGGGTCAGTAGTTAATCATCAACCTATGAACCAGGAGGTCACAGTTCGATTCCCAGTTGGGGCACATGCCCGGGTTGCCGGCTCGATCTCCCGTGTGGGGAGTGCAGGAGGCAGCCAATCAACGATTCTCTCTCATCATTGATGTTTCTATCTCTCTCTCCCTCTCCTTTCCTCTCTGAAATCAATAAAAAATATATTTAAAAAAAAGATTGTATGTAAGATTCCATTTATATGAATTTCAAGAATGGGCAAAACTAATATACAGAGTAAAAATACTGGTTTATCTTTGGCAAAGAGGAATGGACTAGAAGAAGCACAAGACAGTCTTCTGGGATACTAGAAATATTCTATTCCGTGATCAGGTGGTGGTTAGATGGGTGTGTTTTTATTCATTGAATCAAATGCATAAGATTTGTGCACTTCACTGTATGAATGTAAACACTTCAATAAAAATAAAAATTTAAATACTTGGAAAATCAACTGCAGTTAAAAATCTTGAATGAGCCCTAGCTGCTTTGGCTCAGTGGATAGAGTGGACTGAAGGGTCCCAGGTTCGATTCTGGTCAAGGGCACATGCCCAGGTTGCAGGCTCGGTCCTCAGTGGGGGGCATGCAGGAAGCAGCCAATCAATGATTTTCTCTCATCATTGATGTTTCTCTCTCTCTCTCTCTGAAATCAATAAAAATATATTTTAAAAAAAACTAGAATGAGGTTAAACTTCTAATATCTCAATTCATAATCTTAAATATATCCTACTATAATTTAATAATCACCCTTTTACTATACAAACAAAAAAACCAAGCCCAAAACAGAACCATATAGATTTTACAGTGGTAGGCTCAGGCATTCTCTTAGCCTTTGTTGTTTAAGTTGAATTAGAAAAAAAAAATCAAAATTTTTTATGTTGGGTGTTCCAGGAATTAAGACAGGGTAAGTGTTATGAAAACAGCACTTCAGAGTTAAAGGCAGGAAACGAAAGGATAAAGGGGCTGGGCCTTACTCTTTCCTCCCTTCCCTTTTAAAATAATCATATCAATAAATGCACAAATCTGACAATGTTGGCCATTTATTTTCTATCTCTGCATCTACTTTCATTCCAATAAAGTCACCTTTTCCCCTAGATCAGCGGTTCTCAACCTGTGGGTTGTGACCCCTTTGGGGGTCGAACGACCTTTCACACGGGTCACCTAAGACCATCGGAAAACACATATATAATTACATATTGTTTTTGTGATTAATCACTATGCTTTAATTATGTTCAATTTGTAACAATGAAATTGTTGGTCACCACAACATGAGGAACTGTATTAAAGGGTCGCGGCATTAGGAAGGTTGAAAACCACTGCCCTGATGTTTTAGTACTAGGTGTTTCTTGTACATATTCTGCTAAGAGGGTGGGAGAGGTTGATGGAAGCCTGGCATAGTATTGGCAGCTAATTGTGTTCAGGCTGCCTCCTGGAAGACTGCCTTTTAGTAGCACTATGGGACATTATAACTGAAACTTTTAGGATGCAATGGAGTACAGAAATATTCAGCAAAGAAAGAGTTTAGTAAATGACATCACTGTAGTACTGAAGCATGGACCAACATGTCATGCTCACTGCAAATGTCAATTTGGAATTTAAAAAGCTTGAAACATCTCTGGGTGAGCATAATATCAACGTATAACAAAAATTCTCCTGAAACTGTAGGGGGAAAAAAATAGTGTTTCCTACGAAGACTGGAAACTGAAATTCTGAGGGTCAAATATGATAATATTGGCAATAAGTAATAATTGTCTTAGGACTAACACTTTTGCTGAATTAGAACAAAGGAATGGGTTTGTGTGGAAAGTAGAGGGCTTGAGTTCCATTTTAAAAGAGGTGAAACTGAGCAGAATGAATGTACACAAAGAGTTTAAGGAAGGCTGGACTGTACTAGGGCTTAAGATGTTCTTAAACTAAACAGACCTTACGTAAACAGAACATTCCTTACATGTGCAAGCATATCCTTTAATAGTGAGAATTGCTGGGATTCCTGATTCCACTTAATCAGGAAATCAGAGTTACACAAATAACTTTTACTTCTTTTAAGAAAGGGGAAGTAGGGTTGACAAGTGAACATTTAGATTTGATGTTTACTAACTGTAATAGAAAAAAATTTCTGAGGTCTCTGGGTTTTTAGGAGCCCAGAGGTTGTTCCATATTATCCTACATAATAAAAGTGTAGTAGGCAAATTGTCCCCTCGACCAGGAATTTGTCCGGGGTTCAACCAGGGGACAGGACAGGCCAGGGGAAGGGAGGGAGGCCCCGGCCGGCAGCTGGCAGCTGCTAGAGACCCTACCAGTGCACGAATTTTGTGCACTGGGCCTCTAGTCTCTCTCTATATAAAAGCTAAGTGACCGTCCGACTGGTAGCTATGACACGCACTGACCACCAGGGGCAGATGTTCAACACAGAAGCTGCTGAGCTGTGGTGACTTGGCAGCTGTGGTTCTTGGGTGACGCACCATGAACCGGAGAGGAGGGAGCCTGATTCCGGGGTGCATCACCCAAGAACCGCCCTCTCGCAATCTGGGACCCCTCGGGTGCACGAATCCGTGCACCGGACTAGTTTATTCCATATTAATGAACTATTTCATCAAGTCCAATATTGTCAATTATAGAAAAAGATGACATATTTGTGTTAAGTCCCTCAAGTAGGAGTTAAAAGAAACTGTGCATATACAGTTTCTACAGGCTATAGGGTTTCTTAGAGAAACTTAAAAACAAATACTAGCCCTAGCCAGTTTAGTTCAGTGGACAGAGAGTTGGCTCCCCGGATGAAGGCTCTCGGGTTTGATTCCGATCAAGGGCATGTACCTCAGTTGTAGGCTCGATCCTAAGTGTGGGAGGCAACCAATGGATGTATCTCTCTCACATTGATGTCTCTCTCTCTCTTTCTCCCCAGCTCCCTTCCACTCTCTCAAAAATCAATGGGAAAATATCCTTGGGTGAGGATTAAAAAACAAACACAAAACACACACACACACACACTAAAGAAGTAGAACTTGGAGGCTACTAACATTTTTGAAACCTCAGGGAAGCCTATCATTACGATATAAAACTACTTTTTAAAAAAACCTCAGAAGTCTAGTATATAAAAATAATTAAATAATAAAGATTTCACTTCATGTATATATTTGCTAGTGATATCTATCTATACATAAAAGCCCAGCGACCGAACAGTGGAACGACCAGAATGACCAGAGCGACCGGTTGCTATGATGCGCACTGCGGCGGCCAACCAGCCCCATCAGGCCCCCCCAAACTCCTGCGGCCCCTTCCCCTGGCTGGGCCCTACCCCCGGTGGCCCCCCTCCCGTTCTGAGGTGCCCAAGACCTGCCCTGAGG
>NW_005871082.1:726898-741074 GCF_000147115.1 Myotis lucifugus
AGGGCTTCCCCAGGAACGGGAAGGGGGGGCGGCACTGCGACCCTTGCACGGCCATTGCTGCCCCTCAACTAAACCTTTGCCCGCTGACACGCAATTGCCCACCCACACCGCAGCACCGCCTCCTCACACTCACAACTGCCACTGCAGGCAAGGAAGCCTCCTTCCTGCACTGCGCCCCTGCCTGGCCTCGGGCGCCCCATTCTCGGCCCACCCTGTCTCCACCTGTTTACAATGATTGGGATGAACAGGACAGGCTGGCCCTTCGCGCAAGCGCATTCCCTCCTCCTGCCTCAGCCAGCTCCCTGGGTCCTCCACTCCTGAGCAAGTGCCTGGTGCCCTTGCGCCGGGCACACCAAGAGGCGTAGTTCTTTCAAACAGGAGGGCCCTTTGTGGAGGATGCGCACTACAACTCCCAGGAAGCACCGCACCTCCTGCGGCCCTGAAGCTCAAGGAGGAGCGAAAGAATGCACGTGCTGGTGCTCTGGGAGCGCCTGCGCAGTTCCTGATCTTGGGGGGCCGGGTGGGACATACACCAACTGCCCACGGCCCCTGCTGATTGGGGGTGGGGCTGGCCAAGGGGGCATGGCCAGTCAGCCAACCTCCCCCAGCCGCTTCCTCCTCATTAGCCCCCCCCACCATCAGGGGCAGGCCAGCGGACCCCACCCGTGCACCAATTTGTGCACCGGACCTCTAGTAGGAGATATAAAAGTGGTATAAAGACCATTACACCAAGGCAAAAATCTCACTGGGAAGATTACATAGAAAGGGGAGAATGTATCCTGTGCTAGACAAGCAGGTACAAGCTAAATATATCCTGAGACCCACCCTCTATGTGCCAGATACTGTTCTGGACCTTGGTTATTTTGTATCTAATGAAAGAGAAAAACTGCTGCCTGCATGGAGCTTACTTTCCAGTGTGGGAGATAGACAACAAAAAGATAATTGCCTCATCCAAGTGGCACTTGAGAAAGGACCTGAATGATCCAAGTGCTATTTCCATAAAGCACCAAGACTGGAAGCAAAAGCATGACTAGCATTTAAAAAAATACATTTATAGATTTTAGAGGGGAAGGGAGAGAGAGAGAGAGAAAGAAACATCAATGATGAGAGAGAGAGAAACAACAATGATGAGAGAGAATCGTTGATTGGCTGCCTCCTGCACGCCCCACACTGGGGATAGAGCCCACAACCCAGGCATGAACCTTGAACAACATGGGTTTGAATTGTGCAGGTCCACTTACATGTAGATTATTTTCAATAAACATACATTTGGTCCTTCGTAACCCTGGGTTTCACATCCTTGGATTACCACGGATGTGGAGGGCTGATTGTATGCATTGTACTACGCCATTTTATTTATTTATTTTTTAAATCCTCACCAGAGTATATGTTTTAATTGATTTTAGATAGAGAAGAAGGAAGAGAGAGAGAGGAGAAAAAAAACATCATGAGAGAAAGACACAAGAGAGAAACAACCCAACTGGGAATTGAACCCCCCAACCTAAAATGTGCCCTGACTGGGAATTGAATTTGCAACCTTTTGATGTATAGGACGACACTCCAACCAACTGAGCCATCTGGCCAGGGCTGTTCTACATCATTTGATATGAGGGACTTGAGCATCAAAGATTTTGGTATCCATGGGGTCCTGGAGCCAATATCCTGCAGAAACTGAGGGATGACTACTAGTATATTTCAAAAGTAGACTGAAATGAATCTTGTCTATCTAGGAGGGACAGACCAACTAGAGTCAGAAAAAGCATCAAAGAGCCAAAAAATTTTACTGGAACTCTTTTCATGGATGTCTTCTAATTTTCAGCCCTGTTTATTTATCTTCATTGACTGATCCCTCTGCTATGTCTGACTATTAAATCCAGGTGAAAGGAGACAGGAATCATGCTAAATTTAAGGAGGAATAATCCACAGGCTCTGGTGATTAAATACACAGGGAATAAAGAAGGACAGAAAATACAATAATAGGGATTCCTTGTTTTGACCACTTAATGAATAGTAATGTCACTATCTGAGATGGAGAACATAAAAGAAAAAGCAGGTTTGAGAGGAAACAAATGGAAAAGGCAAAAAACTTTAGAGAAACAAAACTCAATTTTTATAAGCAAGTATTTGTAGAGTCTAAAGGCGTAAAATTAAGTAGGTCAAGCTACTGCTTCCAAATTTGGATTGTATATTGAAAGTTAATTACTAGGATGATGAAAAGATTCTGGAAATGGATAGTAGTGATGGTTGCACAACATTGTAAAATGTACTTAATGCCAATGAACTGTAGACCTAAAATTGGCTAAAATGATAAATTTTATGTTATGTATATTTTACCACAACGTCCACTCATTAGAAGTTGTTTTTTAAATTGAGATATAACTCACATACTATATACAACTTACCCCATTTAAAGTATACAATTCAAAGTTTCTTAGTATATTTACAGAGTTGTGCCACCATCACAATAATTAATTTTAGAACATTTTCATCACCCCTCCCCCAAAATGAGGACCCATTAGCAAATAATAGCCAATGTACCCCAATCTTTCCAGCCTATGCAGGAGGCAGCGAGAATGTAATATAATTTATCCCTCAGCGACTTTTTTTCTACATAAACCTAAGCCTTATGGCAGTGGTTCTCAAGCTTCCTAATGCCGCGACCCTTTAATACAGTTCCTCATGTTGTGGTGACCCCCAACCATAAAATTATTTTCGTTGCTACTTCATAATTGTAATTTTGCTACTGTTATGAATTGTAATGTAAATATCTGATATGCAGGATGTATTTTCATTGTTACAAATTGAACATAATTAAAGCATAGTGATTAATCACAAAAACAATATGTAATTATATATGTATTTTCCGATGGTCTTAGGCGACCCCTGTGAAAGGGTCGTTCGACCCCCAAAGGGGTCGTGACCCACAGGTTGAGAACCGCTACCTTATGGAATAACTTCTGAGGAAAAAAATCCACACCTCTCTTAAAACTCTTAAGTCTTTCTCTGCCATTACTTGGGTGGTCAAGATAAAACTCTACTAATGAAAATTCCTATGGATAATTTTTCTGCAATTTAGATAAAAATCACACAAATCAGTAAATATGAGCAATTTATCTTTTCATTTTCATTTTGTTTTTGTTATTTTCTACTAGTATGTATGTATTTCTAATCTTTAGATACTCCAAAAGAACCAAGAGCACTGTGAAAGATGATGGCTAGAAGTAAAAAACATTGGTTATGAAAAGTTCCTGGCACATTTTAAGACATGCCTTTTACTTTGTACTTCATTAATTTGCTCTTGTTTATAAGTTCCTGTTTCTGTTCTTACGCCTTTCATGTGTGATCTTGTGCCCTCAAAACCAACTCTAAATGCTGAGGGCAAATACTGTCCCCCCCACCCCCCTTTCCTCTCCCAAGAATACACAGCAGACATTCAAGTTGAAATATTCTGAGAAAACCCTTTTATGTGTTCAAACTAATTTAAATTCCACAGTGGAGTTACCTATGTTCATTACATTAAGGCAATTAATAATTAAATATCTCATATACAAAAAGCATCTGACACTGGACACCCAGGTTCAAATCATGGCTTGGATAAGCAATTTCATCTCTCAGCTGCTTCACTTTGTAAAGTAAGGAGAAGTATGTCTAACATTTTTTCTGAGAATTTAATGAAAAGCACTTGGAACCATGCTCAGTAAATACAATAAATGTCCACTATTTTGTTTCTTTCCATGCATATATTTTTCCCTTAAAATTATGCCATTCAGTCCAACTGGTGTGGCAAAGTGGTTGAGCATCGACCTATGAACAAAGAGGTCACGGTTCAATTCCTGGTCGGTGCACAGGCCCAGGTTGCAGGCTCGATCCCCAGTGTGGGGCACGAAGGAGGCAGCTGATCAATAATTCTCTCTCATCATTGATGTTTCTATTTCATTCTCCCTCTCCCTTCCTCTCTGAAATCACACTCTTAGTCAACAACTCAGGACACAGCTGACATTCTCCAACTTTCTGATTTACAATTTATAAATATGCTTGATATATAGGGCGTCCCCCCAAAAATGTATGTACACTTTGAAACCATTCCTTACTGTAACAGGGATAGAACCTGGTCTCTACCTGGGCTAAACTGATTCTCTCACCTAATGATCTGGAAGAAGCGTAAAACGTGAAACCATCCAACAGCTATTTGGATGTAATATATCAAAGCAGTAAAAGCAGGTCTGAGAAAGAGAGGAACAAATAATCCACTATCTTCCTAAATTTCACCAATAACTTGTTTAGTTTGATTCTTTGGTGGTATAAATGTTTCTTAAGTTAGACCATCTGGGTTTGTATTGTGGTTCCATCATCTACTAGCAGAATGGCTTTGGCCAGGACAGTTAACCTAAGCCCCAGTTTCCTCATCTGCAAAATAGTAATGATGATTATAATTACATCTACTTCATAAGGTTATATTTTAAGGATTAAATGAGATAATGCATGTAAAGTGCTTAATGAAATGCCTGATACATGGTGTTTAAAAAACTCCTTTTCATTTACATATCTAAGATAATTTATATTATTTTTATTATTTTACTTATAATACTTTAAAGGCAGCGGTTCTCAACCTGTGGGTCGCGACCCCTTTGGAGGTCGAATGACCCTTTCACAGGGGTCGCCTAAGACCATCCTGCATATCAGATATTTACATGACGATTCATAACAGTAGCAATGAAAATACAGTTATGAAGTAGCAACGAAAATAATTTTATGGTTGGGTCACAACATGAGGAACTGTATTTAAAGGGCCAGAAGGTTGAGAACCACTGCTGTAAGGTATTATCCTTCTGTCTTCAAATTGGAAAAACCCAGGAATAAATGAATATATATACTTTGTTTTCTAAGGAGATGTTAAAGATCTTCAGTAAAAAGAGAAAAAGCATGTCAACGGACTTTTCTAACTTTAAGACCTAATCAGACACCAAGAAAGCAGAGAATAAAATTAATAAAACACAGAAAGGGTTAAGAGGTATTTAGAAATACTAAGGAAATGTTATTTTGAGAATTCAAAAAACAGAATGCTTTGCCTTAAGAAGCTATTGAAGCCGAAACCGGTTTGGCTCAGTGGATAGAGCGTCAGCCTGCGGACTGAAGGGTCCCGGGTTCGATTCCGGTCAGGGGCATGTACCTTGGTTGCGGGCACATTCCCAGTGGGAGATGTGCAGGAGGCAGCTGATCGATGTTTCTAGCTCTCTATCTCTCTCCCTTCCTCTCTGTAAAAAATCAATAAAATATATTTTTAAAAAAAAAGAAGCTATTGAAGATTCTATGTCATTTTTCATGGGTAGAGCACAGTAAATAGTAAAAAAAAAAAAAAAGAAAAAAAAGACTGCTGAATGAATGAAATTCTTATTGTGGCTGTGATGGGGCAAAATTTGCCACCTCAAGCTGTGTCTCATTGGCATGAGGACTTTTTTAGGAAACAAAAGATTTACGAAGAACTTCTGCTCTTCCCCCTAGGGTGAAAAGAATTTAGATAGAGGGCTTGCTCCAGAAAGGGAGCCATCATCATAGAGAACTATGGTTGACCCACGAACAACCTGGGTTTGAACTGTGTGGGTCCACTTATACGAGGATCTTTTTCAATAAACATGCACAATACTGTAAATGAATTTTCTTTTCCTCATGATTTTCTTTTTTTTTTTTTTTAAATATATTTTATTGACTTTTTTACAGAGAGGAAGGGAGAGAGATAGAGAGTCAGAAACATTGATGAGAGAGAAACATCAATCAGCCACCTCCTGCACATCTCCCACTGGGGATGTGCTCGCAACCCAGGTACATGCCCTTGACCGGAATCTTACCTGGGACCCTTCAGTCCACAGGCCGACGCTCTATCCACTGAGCTAAACCGGTTTCGGCTCCTCATGATTTTCTTAATAACATTTTCTTTTCTCTAGCATACTTTATTGTAATAATAGAGTATATAATACATGACATACAAAATATATGTTCATGACTATTTATATTATCGGCATGCTATTAGTAAAGTTTTTGGGGAGTCAAATTTTATATGTGAATCTTTGACTGCATGGGGTATAGTCTCTAATCCCTGCACTGTTCATGGGTCAATTGTACCCTACATAATAAAAGCCTAATATGCAAATTGTCCCCTCAACTGGGAGTTCGACTGCTCGCTATGACGTGCACTGACTACCAGGGGGCGGTGCGGAACATGGTGGGAGACGTGGTGCTGGCACCAGTGGAGGCGCTGCTGGCCCCAACGAGAGCGGGACCTCGGCGGGATGGTGAAGCAGGTGAGCGAGTGGCGCGAGACCAAGGTGGGTGCGAGTGGGGCCCAATCGCCCAGCCGATCACCCTGCAGACGGCAACCAGTGGCTGCAGCAGTTGGAGGTGGGGCTGCTACCCGGTTCCCAGGCACTGAGGGAGCCAGGTGGGAGCCTGATCGCCCCGCCAATTGCCCAGTAGACAGTGACCGGTGGCGGGGACCCAATGACTCAGGTGGAGCGGGGCATGTGGGAGCCCAGGGGCCCAGGGCCCAGAGGTCAGCTGGGATCTGCCTTTCCACGCCAGACACTCGCACTCTGTTGGCCATCCAGACTTAGGGACTGTGCCCGTGCACCAATTTCGTGCACCAGGCCTCTAGTAGTATAATATAAACTAGATGTGGTAGACAGGGAGGAACCTAGCAAAGTCTGTTTGTTAAAATTCCTCTCAGTGTCTCATTGTGTCCCGGATGGCCCAGCAAACATTGTTTACCAAACATTTGCTCTTTTCATCTTCCTGTGAATTGCCTTCCTTCCCTTTGAAGTCCCAAACCACTAACCCTCTTTCCTTAGCTCAAAATAGCCTATCAGTTTCATTTTACCTGACTGCCTTTGGAATCTGTCATGTTTGCATGGATTCCCCAAATGTATGTACGTAATGAAATTTGATTTTCTCCTTTTCATTTCTCTATTTAATTCTTAGACCAGCAAATTAACTTAGAAGGATAAAAGAAAAAAATTTTTTCTGCCCCAACATAACTGAAACTAATAAATAGGCCAAACAAAACACAGGAGATGCTAGGTGTTTTAAAGATCAGATATCAAATAAAGACATATACCTTAAAAAACCAAAAAATATAAAAATGTAATAGACACAGCTCTTATCTGCTAATAAAATAAATTTAACAACATATTCTCAATTAACTGTGAAGATGGGGGAAGGGAAGTACAGCAGCGATGATACCCAGATAATTAAGAAAAGTGTCCATTTAAATTTTAAGTATATTTTGTTATTTTAAACAAAGACTTATTTGAGTGCTAACATTTAATTTTCACATAAGTCCATATATGCCAGTTCTACTGAGGGGGAAACAACTGATGTACATATTTAGCTGCTGAGGTGGATTATGATTACAAATGTGCTGCACAATCTGTTCATAGCCCCCAAAATATGTGTTAGCATGCAAAATCCAAGAATAAACGAAAATGTAACAGTATTAAGCATGCATGTTTGCAATAATTTTAAACATACAGAATCCCATGTAGCCATGGGCATATTTCTGAAACCGAAGGTCCTTATGATTTGATGAGATTTAGTTTTAAATTCTAGCTCTAGAAATCATATCCTTCTTTCTATATCTTTGCCCCTTGGAGACCTAGCCTTTCCTCTGATAATCAGTAACACCCAGGGCAGCAGAAGACTGTAGCCTGAATGTGACTAATGGTCACACAGTCTGCACCAATGGCAGGCTAAAGATAACATCTTCATCTAAATGATGTTTCTGCTCCTAAAGCCCCAGGTGGAATAACCCCCTGGCTACATGAAACCTGACAGAGGCACTTGGGTAAAAGACCTCAAGACCTGAAGAAATGATTCACTACCCTCCTTCACATCTAACCAATCAGCGAACAGCACAATCCGAACCCCCAAAGCCCAGTTGTCTTATAATTTTGCCTTATATAGTAATCTGTAACCTACACGCCATCAAGGAGTCAGGTCTTAAGCATTAGCTCCCCATCAACGGATTGGCCAATTCAATATTAAACTATTTACCTTTCTATACTGCAGACTCCTGCTTGTGAATTTATTTGGGCCAGTGCATTCAGGCAGGCAGAATCAGAACACTGAGGTCACAGAAACACTTATGGCAATGTCAGTACTTCTTCTCACTACTATTCTTAGAATTACTGTTTAATACACCCAGGCTGCAGTGACATCTATGATGCTTTATACAACATCAAAGATCTTTACTATATCATCCTGTTTCTTAATCATTACTAGTTATGTCCTTCCTTGAAAAAACTTTCAGAAGTCATAAAATGTGCACCTGAACTCCAGGCATAACTTTATTATTTGCACATATGACGAAACTGTTTGTCAGAACATACAATGCCGGAGTCCATTCATTGTCTTCACTAGCTGAGTTTAGACAGAGACCCCCCCAAAAGCTAGTAGCCATTGAAAGTCCTAGCAAAGGTCAGGGCTGTGCACCACCCAGTTAATCTAGGAACCACACAGTTAATTTAGGTAATAATAGTTGAAGCATCCCCACCTTAGTTCCCTTAATTCCTTAGATACTTATGTAGATCCTTGTTGATTATTGTTAATCAGATACTCCCGGAAATCTATTGATGAGCTAATCAGATACTCTGCCTACACTCGGAAATCTATTGATGAGCTAATCAGATACTTTTGTCTACTCCTGGAAATTGTCTGCTGATCTGTGTGTCATTGAAACTTCCTTACCCTAAGGGCTACTCCAGATCAATAAAAGATTGGAGCAGCCTGAGCATGGGTGGAAGTCCTTCGGGACTTGCCCGCCTGGTCCTCCAATATTGCAAAATTATCTCGTGTCTTTTTCTCTCATTTGCTGTGCGGCTCCTCTTTCAGGTACCGAACCCTACTCCCCGCAGAACGTGGAGGGAGTGTTACTCGACAATACAATACACAGCAGAAAGAGAAGATAGCATGGAGTACACTATCAATGCTTAAGGAGGGACAGAGAGTCTCCTGCCCAAGAGTGTCTGTGTTCTGTGAGGGCAATTCTCATTGGTCAAAGCCTTAGGGGAGCAATTGATAAGATTCAACACTCATTTGCTCTTAAAACAAGGGGGGAGGGAATAAAAAGAAACAATAACAAAATGCCTTATTTTGTTGTTTTTTTAAAGAAAAATATTTCAGAGAGAATTAATTTGGAAACACATCAGCCTTCTATGGAGTGCTAGCAGATGGAGGTATGCACATAAAATGCAGGAACAATACGGAACACTTCACTTACCATAATGACAAGAGTCAACTTAGATATTTATCACGTATTTAGGTATTGCTAGCACCTCACTTATGGAGAATTTACAAACTGAGGGTTTTCTCACAATGTGATTTCCTTCTCTTGTTATTCTTAAGTACTATTAAACACTGGGGGAGGGAGGTGTTCAAATAGAACTCATCTATTTTTGTTCTTGCCAAAATTATGGAGAAAATTCTAACAACCCTATTATGAAAATATCCCAAATAACTGCTGAAAAGGCAATAAATATTCTCATCCCTCCCTCCCATAGTAACCGACTATTAAACTCTCCTAATCAAGTGGCATTTAAAGCTATTGCTAAAAAGTAACAGCAGTAATAAAAATCATTTGTATATAAGTGCATGCACTCGAAGAAATCTGTAGACTATATGACAAACAACAGACACTGGTTGGTTAGTGAGATCACAGAGAACTGTTTCTTTCTGTGACATGTATCTGCAATATTTGGGTTTTTGAAAAGGTATATGTACTGCTTTTATGAACAAAATAAGTATGAATGAATAAATGAGTAATTTAAATGTGGTATTAAAAATCCCATATTTTTGTGATAGGCACTTAGATAGACATGAGCAGAGAGCAAGGACGATGAGCCAGGTACAGGTCACCAAGGTGGAAAGCCCAGCGCAATATGCAAAACTGGGAAAACAAGGAGCTCACCCCAGGGTAACCTTTCCTTCCCCTTAGGTACCAACTAAATGACACTGGAAATGTTCATGATTCAGTGAACAGTCTCATAAAAGCGTTATTTATAAGCAACTTCGGGAAGCAAGAGTTCAGTACCCTTATAACACTGAGGCAAAATGAATGGGAACTAGGTTTAGCATCTCTTAGAGACAGCCCTTATATTGCTGGACTGGGGACAACTATGAAAGTGCTCAGCTTGGACAATTGTCAAGCTGATGAACAGCAAAGCAGACTCCTCTCCCTACCCTAGCGATACTGTTTTAAAGCAGCCCTTAGGTTTTGTTTTCTTTTTTTACCTCTGAACAAGAACGTGTCCAAGTATTTTAATCTACTTTCCCATATTACTATTGCTATTTCTCTCATCTGCAACTAGAGCAGCCTTTGTTAGCACCAAGCCCTGCACAGTAAATTTCTCTCACAAGCACAGTCTATCACCTCCTCCTTAGTAGTAGCTTAATCCTTTAATTAGTTTCAATGCCAAAAAGTAGGATTTCCTGAGGACAGCCGCAGGATGTGCGACAAGCAGCAGGGGCCAAGGCTTAAAGTTGTTGATTCAATATAATCAAGAGTTTAAAAGAATGGTTGCCAATGCACAGCCCAAAACAGAGGTTCTTAAACAAAAGGAAGAAAGGAGGCCAAGTACCTTTGAAAAATTAAGGCACTGAGTTTTAAACGCTACCAGCTCACAAGCAGGACAGAAAGTCTTAATTTGTCCAAAGATGATCCTACCATCCCCCTTCAGGGCTGGAAAATATCACAGGACACTTTTAGACAGAACTAAAAGGATGAGGAAATACATGTACTGTGGTCAAACATCCACCTTCAGATAAGGAGCACTATTAGCAAATAAAGCAATAAGGCTAGGCTTGGAACTCAACCAATAGTTTTAGAGGAAGAAGGCAAGGCAATAAAGAGTTTCACAAAATTTTTTAAAGTTTATAGTGGGCAAGGCCATTTGTAGGTTATGTACTAGAACATTTGAGATTCTGGATAATTAATACTCTATAAAAAAAGTAAAACAAAAGGTAATTCCAACCAGCCTTAAGAAGCCTGATCATAGACCTCTGAATCCTTAGCTTTCTTTTCTCCCTTCCCTAATTGGTTTTAAATTTCATGTATGCCACCGATTCATTCAGCAAGAATCATCAGAAGGAAGCATCGAGGCATTCAGATTTCCAAAAACAATGAAAATTAGCAACTTAGCTTTACCACCAAAGTCCTGCTCCAGAAGTCAACATTTCCCTTATTTATTTTTTAAAAAAGAGATCATATATCTTGCCTTCAGATTTCCTTTCCTTTCCCCAATTACCATCAATCAGTAGAATTCTTTTTAGTTCTCTTTGATGTAAGCAAGCTCAAAAAACAGGGCAATTCTTTTTTTCCCCCCTCTATTGATTAAGGTATTACATATGTGTCCTTATCTCTTTTTTTTAAATAATATATATTTTTTATTGATTTCAGAGAGGAAGGGAGAGGGATAGAGATAGAAACATCAATGATGAGAGAGAATAATTGATCGGCTGCCTCCTGCACACCACATACTGGGATCAAGCCCGCAACCCAGGCATGTGCCCTGACCGGGAATTGAACCGTGACCTCGTGGTTCATAGGTTGACGCTCAACCACTGAGCTACGCCAGCCGGGCTACAGGGCAATTCTTAAATCTCTTAAAAGTTAGTTTGATAATTAACTGAGGTTTTTCTTTAAAATGTATATACCAGGGCCCTGACCACCAAGTCCTAGTGTACTGGTAGAGTGGACAAGCTCTCCAGTAGTAAAATTATGTGGGGTGCTTTTAAATAACACCCTGCCAGGGTCTTACCCTCACTGGGTCTGCAAGGGGCCTGATATCACCCTGATATCAGCATTATTACTAAATTTTAAGCTTTTCTATGTGTGAGCAATGGTAGGAACCACCATACTAAAAGTACCTCTGATGCAAATGGTCTATGGACAAAGTTTGAGAACGGGCTTGAAAGAGAACACCTTAATGCATGGTCCTTCTGAACCTCACTTCATTGCTAAGTACATGGCAGGAAGATACAAATATTTAGATAATTAGAAAAACCGTAGGTGACCATTAAAAAATAAACCAACTCCTCTTCAGAAAGCTCTCAAATCTGGCAAGCCATCAGCATAACAGTTCTTAATGGAGAACAGAGGCCATCTAACTTGTCACTTGTTTATATGTATTAAGTATTCTTATAGCAATAAACAGCAATAAAGTTGATGAAAAGCTAGGCTCAAGTCTCCCAGATAAAGTCCTCAGAAATAATTTGGGGGAGGGGGAAAGGAAGGAATGCAACTCCAACCATGTTAAGGTTTAGAAAGTTATTCTTCAACAAACAAAACAGAGTCTGGGCTATAAAGTTAACAAATTAGAAGTGATGAGAAGAACAGGCTGAAGTAATGATCACATGTCTCAACTAAACAGTATCTGAATATATAAAATGTGGCAAAAAAAGTTTTAAAAAAAATATATTTTTATTAATTTCAGAGAGGAAGGAGAGGGAGAGACAGAAACATCAATGATGAGAGAGAATCATTGATCAGCTGCCTCCAGCACGCCCCCTACTGGGGATCCAGCCCGCAATCCAGGCATGTGCCCTTGACTGGAATCGAACCCGGGACCCTTCAGTCCGCAGGCTGATGCTCTATCCACTGAGCCAAACCAGCTAGGGCTGTGGGGGGAAATTTTAAAGATATTTTATTATGAAAAAACTACAGTAATTCCCTCACTTCAATCTTACAAAAAAACAGCCTGACTCACAGTACCGTACTTCAATTACGAGTTTAGTTCCTTTATATCATCTTACGCCATCTACTAAGGGAGGAACTTCTAGTTCAGGGCTCCTTTCCTGTTCCAGAGGAATGAACTCAAACTCCTTATTTATGTTTTGAATTAAGAACGATATTTTACTAAATGAACAAGTCTACATTTGTTCAAAGGTTAGCTTTCAGCCTGCTGCCTGTGGGCATCTTAATAGCCAGCTTCAAACAAACTCTGAAACAAGACAAAAAAGGAGAGACCACTCTTGTGGCAGGAAACTTTTATTAGCATTTGGATTTGGAAGAAAGAGATGGGAGTGGAAGAAGAAATAGACAGACCATGATATAAAAGCTCATGACTACTCAGAATAGATTTCTGGAGCAGGGAGGGAGGTGAAAGGGATTACTAATCCACAGAGAGGAAACAGGTAGGCAGATGCCCCAAAGGGCTTTCATTTGTGGGGCTGATCACTCACAACTCAACTTTGCTGCCTTTTGGAAAAGAAGCAGACCAGAAATCACAAAATCAGAAATAGGTTGTAAAATAGCCTGTTTTAAGAAAATGTTAAATATCATTAATGCAACTTTAGAAGTAGAAGTGGATGGAGTTCAGGAAAGTACATTCTACTCAGAGACAAGATATTAAGAAAACTTGGTGCATTTGTAAGCTCAAGTTTCTTCACCTGTAGTGTTCATATTACTTGCTGATGTCAGAAAGCTTAAGTCAATGGTTAAAAAGTCCTATAACCTAGCCCAGTGGTCAGCAAACCACGGCTCATGAGCCACATGCGGCTCTTTGGCCCCTTGAGTGTGGCTCTTCCACAAAATACCATGTGCGGGTGCGCATGTACAGTGCGATTGAAACTTCGTGGCCCATGCACAGAAGTCGGTATTTTGTGGAAGAGCCACACTCAAGGGACCAAAGAGCCGCATGTGGCTCATGAGCCGCAGTTTGCCGACCACTGCTTTAGAGAATTAAAAGAAAAAGACCAAAGACCGAGGGTTAAATGTTTTACGGCCAAATGGGTGGAGACTAAAGTCATCTGTGTGAATGGTCAACATGACCAAGTCCCCCCAAAAAACCTCTGGACGCCGAGCTTGGGTGAACTCTCCTGGTGGGCGGTACTCCGTGCAGTGTGGCACATGGCTGCCAGGAGGCGTTCGCATTGTCCGTGACCTACCCCACTGGGAGGAGACAGGGGACGCTGGCACTTGGAATTCTTGCGGGCCCTCCTCGTGGGCCTCTTTGACTGGTTCCCATCTGAAGGTCTATATTTTAAATGTCAAGCTTCAGCGGAGGTTCAGTGTAGTAATGAAAAGTAGGCAGAAGGTGAGCATTATTTTTTATATTTTTATTTAGAGACGACTACCTGGAAAATACAAACGCTCCAGGATTGAATGTGGAAGGTTGTACAGCCAGACCTG
>NW_005871082.1:741389-758904 GCF_000147115.1 Myotis lucifugus
ATGGGGGGAAGCAGAACGTCTTCTACTCTCCCCCGCCTGTGGTCGGTTCACGGCGCGTCCGCCTGGACCCTTCAGGCACAGATTCCAGAAGTGAGCTCACAGAACAGATACAGAACAAGTCCCTGAACAGAAGCAGTAGAAAACTGCCTAGGAATGCTTCTTTTCTATCTTTTTTAAAAGATAGGCCAGATTCGAACCTTTAGCCAGTCCGAGTTTTGATGGTGAGTACCATCTAGAAGCCATTCCTCCAGATACAGGAAAAGTTCCCTAGAGATACCCAAAACCCAAAGCACAGAACAGAATATACAACATACAGACACTTACCGCGGCCACGCAGATTCTACGAATTGAGGATCCCTACATGGTCTTGGGAATCCGGGACGAGCCCCCAAATGTTATGCCCAGATTCCAAGATTCCCAAGAAATCATACTAGGGAGCCAATTCGATGCAAAAGCATAAGAATCTGTATTTATTTCAAGCTAGCTTGGGCGCAGACACACCGACACAAAAGCAATCCACGTGGCTGAGCGCGCCAACCTCGTCTCAGGACGGGTTATATAGGGGGGGGTTGGAGTAAGGGGAGGAGAAAGAACTGTGCTCTGCCGCCTGGGTGTGGCTAGCAGAGTAGGACGTAGCCCCTACCCTGGGGCAACCTAGCCCTCGCCCTTTCAGACCTTACAGCTACATTTCCATTACTGGACTTGGATTAGTAATGTGAGAAGTAAAAGCTAGAACTTCAAATGTCTAAAGGAATTTGTCAGAATTTCCTAGGCTTCATTTTTTTCTCTCCACCAGCCTGTTCTAACTCAATATACCCACTCAAGATACAAGCACATGAGCAGCACAATCTCCACCCATTGTCAACCTACTTTGGTTCCTAGTCACATGTCCCTCTCTTCTTTGGGAAAAGGACAGGAACTGGAGAGTAAATGTGGAAAAGGTAGGGAAGAAGGAGAAAGGAGAATTTACAAAGTAGGTAGGGAACAGATCTCAACTTCCCTTGTAAGCTGTAGCTTTTCTTAAGGCTCCACTCTAGTCCCCAAGGAGTAACATGTCTTCCCACAAAAAAAATGAAAACATTTATTAATAATCAACTATATACTATTTGTGTCTATGTTTAGGCCTTACTTTCAATCTTATAAGCAGGATTTATTTCCATATGTTATAAATGTACTTTGGAATCTAAAAATAGAACAGTTTTAAAACTACATGATAAAATTCTAGTAGTGTAGAGTATTAACTAAAAAATAGAAGTCTCCCCCCTCTGACCAGGAAGTGGCTCCAGGTTCTGTTTCTGGCTTTTCTGGTAGCTAGTACCACAACACTAAGCAATACACTTACACTTCTGCTTCTTGTTCCACCTACATGGTATGCGTTTGTACTTCGATTACTTTCCATGTTGGCTCCACTAATCACAACCAATCTTGTAATATTACTATTTTTAAGTCTTCTTGTGGCTGATTACATAACTTCATAAATTTAAAGACTATTTCTTAACTATTTCTTATAAACTTGGTAGTATCTACCGACTTTCCAACAAGTATGATGACAGAAACTGACACACTTGTAAGCCCTCACCTCCCTCTCCCTACTTTCTACATCTCCAGCCTTCTTGTGGCTACTTTTACACTGTCAAGATTTTTGATATTTACATCTGGTTTATAACCATAGCTAAACCTTGAATGCTTAGCTCTAACTGGCCCTAAACACTAGAAACTAATTAAAAACAATATTATTTCACTACATTTGTGTTAAAAGAAAGTTTCTCAAGTGTCAAGGCTAAGTATTTTCTCATTTTTTAATCCCCTAGATCTCAAGTCATATTTTAGTTTTGACTTCATCTTAAATGAAAGACTTGTTTTATATTTCATAGCTCATTAAGTATTATAATTACGAAGCAACTATTTCAGATCCACTAACTCTGGTTGGGGGCAAAAAGATGAAAATCATACGAAGCCCACAGAGAGAGAATAGTAGCCACTGAATGTGAAGGACATATAGTGCCATAAATTCTACAATCTGACACAGGTCATGTCTTTGCTTGGAATAAAATAGATATTAATAGACAACCCTAAAATCAACTGAAGTATTTAATGACAAGCAAGTATTTATATTTTAATTAAAGTCTAACCTGCTTTATAGTTACCTGTAAGTCCTTTTTATAAAAAACTAAGTTTAGCTTCTCTAATTTGATTTTTAATGTTCTTCCAAGGGTTAATTTCTATATCTATATCACTAATGAGATACAAAATCTGCAAGTTAAAATGGAGTAAATGCTTCCCTGGCTCTGAAACCTAGCTTATAAATAGTTGCTTCTGGTTACAAGAGGACCTGGCTAAGATAGTAAAGGCCAAACCAACTGTATCATAAGAGTATGAAGATTTTCCCACTAAAAGAAAATCTGTAACAGCATCAAATCAAATATTGCATTTATATTAAAAAAAACAAATTATCAATCATAAATCTATTGTATATTTTTTCCTAAGTCACATTGGTCAGTATACATGAGGCTTTAATTCAGAAATAATCCTGAAAGAGTGAATGATTAATGTTATCCTCTTTAGGTGTACAGAGTTCTTAACTTCTCAGAGTTTAAGAATATAATAAAGGACTAAATCATAGGTCACTAAGTCATATTGCCTCTCTTCAAGGCACCAAAAGATTATTCATTTAATCATCCACCAAGTATTTACTGTGTGCCTACTATGTGCCAAACACAGCTCTAAACAGAAGAAATAAAAGGTGGCCAAAACTCCCAATTTTCATTCTACTTGGGGAAGAGAGATAATAATTTGAGAACAATGAAGTCAATTATTGACTCTAAGGTCTTGAAATAAGCACTATTTAAGATGCAAAGGAGCCCTGGCCAGTTTGGCTCAGTGGATAGAGCGTCGGTCTGTGGACTGAAGGGTTCCGGGTTCGATTCCAATCAAGTGCATAAACCTCAGTTGGAGGCTGGATCTCTAGCTCAGGTCAGAGTGTGGGAGAGAACCAATCGGTGTGTCTCACATCAGTGTTTCTCTCTGTCTCTCCACCTCCCTTCCACTCTCTCAAAAAAAAATCAATGGCAAGAATATCCTCTATTGAGGATAACCACCCCCACCCAAAAAAAAAGAAGAAGAAAGAAAAGATGCAAAGAAGGAGCAAGACATGAGTCCCTGCCCTCAAAGAATTTATAATCTGATAGGGGAGATGACATATACTTGGAAAAAATTTAGTAAAGCGTTAGTCAACTTTCATAGATTCAGCTTTGGTATAACTCATATACAGTGAAATCCCTAAGCCTATCTACTCCAACCGACCAATAGGCTTTTGTGTTTCTGCCCCAATAATACTGCCTATTAACTGAAAGCTCATTTTTGGTAAAGTCTCCATCTTTCTAAAACAGCATTATCCTAATATTTTATTACATTCATCCTTGTATTACCAAAAACTGTGTCTGTTTTTGTATCAATCTAATACTTTTACAAGGTAAGACTGCCCCCTGCTGGAACTTCTACACTCTGCACAACCTCTATCCTCACCTCACTCACTCACCTGTACTATTATGCTCTGGCCATAGTGGCCTCCTTGCTATTCCTGAACACAGAGTAAAAGCATCAAAGTACAGGAAAGAGTAGCCTCCATCTGAGGGCCTTCTATCCCTGGATTTTCAGGGCTAAAGCTTCACCTTCAAGTCCTTGCTAAAATCCTACCCTTTCAATGACCACCCTAATTAAAATTGCAAACTGGTCCCCAGAACTCCTGATCGCCCACCATCCTGGCTTACCTTTTCCCCAAAGTACTTACCACTTGCTAACACACAGCATATGTTATGATTAATAAAACTTCAATTTTTCTATGCAGCACTAGTCTCTGGGACTAATCAACAACCCACTATCCCCTGCATCCCCAATACTCCCCAAGTATATACGTCACTTAAATGATCTGCTTGTATGCCTATTCCCTGTGGATTCTGATTCACACCATCTAACATTTAGTGAGATACTCAACGTTTGTGAGATCAATGAGATGCCATGTCTCGAACATCAGAGATTAACTTTCTCTTAAAGCAGGCCATTCTATTGTAAAATCACACTCAGGTAATTAATTGGAGATGCCTCTTTTTAAGACCACCTTAAGACATAGTAAAGAGGTTCTTGCATGGTTCACAGCTCTTTTTCTATAAGGACAATAAAAAGATGCTTTCAGTGGTGCCATAAAAATAAGCATTACCTAATGCACTCAAAAATAAAATAAATCAGGCCAAATTAATTAAGATCAGTTAAAAGGCTTTATGAAAAATGGCATGTAAGTCTACTTTTGGTTAGATTTTTATTATCCTGTATTTTGGCAGAGAAACAATGTAGGCAACAGAAGTTTGTCATACTAATTTAAAATTTTAGTGAAGAGGGTGGTGGCTGGGTGAAGGAGGGTAAAGGAGGGTAACAGGACATCTGTAACAGTGTCAACAATAAAGAAAAGCTTTAGAGAGTAATTTTAAAAATATATTACTTAAAAGCTGGTAGTGGCAATTTTTTAAAATGGTCGTAAATTCTTTGACCCACCTCCCATTTGAGATGGAGTGTGATTTCCCATGTCCTGCAATCTGGGCTGGCCTTAGTCACCTGCTCATAACAATAGATCAGAAAAGGTCACGGGGTTGCAGCAGGTTCCTTGGAACACTTGCTTGCTGAAGCATCCTCTCTGGATACCCTAGTCATCATGCTATGAAGAACCCATGCCACATGATGAGGACATGTGAAGGTGCTCTGGTCAAGAGCCTCAGCTGGGCCCAGCCTTCTAGTCACTCCAGCCCAGGCGACATGTGAGTGTGGAACCCTTCAGATGATCCCAGCCCCCTGCCATCTGAGTCTAGCCCAGTGGCTTGAGTCTTCCAATCTTAAGCCCCAGATATTGTGGAGCAAAGACAAGCCATCCCTGCTGTGTTCTGACCAAATTCCTGACCCGCAGAATCTGTGAGCATAATAAGATGGCTGTTGTTTCATGCCACTAAGCTTAGCGGGGGTGGTTAGAGAGGCAATAAACTGAAAAATGAATGCTAACCCAAAGCCTATATCTAATTACCATATTTCATTTTCTCACCACCTAGATTTCATTATTTAGTACAGATAAGTCACTTATCCTTATCCAGAGGTCAGCATCACACAGATTCACGCTCTGGGGTAGGGCAAATAAATTATCCAAAGTTAACTTTGATAGCTGTTAGCCGTCCATTTTTTTAGTTGTCTAAAGCTGTCTGCTGAATCAATAAGGTTGATGCATCTATGTGAAGTAGCTTGATAAGTGCTAGCTATATAGATAAATAGATATATCACTGTATCTCAGATCAAAGCACACTATTTCAATAACACCATGTGGGGAGGAGAGAAGATAACATTATGACTGTTAAGAGGGAGCTAAGCTCAAGGCTCCATGCTGTGTTCAAAATATTAACGAAATGTTTTTTCTCCAGAAATCAATTCATGAAATTGAAAATGACCAACACTTCAAAAATCTATTTCCAAAAAATCTCTCACTAGAGATAACAAGCATGTATCACAGATCAGAAGTAATAGTAATATTAAGGTAAAATTCTGACTTAAGAAAACAGGTTTAAATCAATCAAAATCAGACATATCACTTCTTGTTTTTCAATGCAAACCAAATTAATCTTACTACAGTGTTATTTAACTAAAAAGTCTAGAGCTCAAGGCTGAGAATGTGAGATCTTTTATGACAGTAAAAATGATTTTAGAAGCATTAAAAAACCAACATGCACAATTAATGTATGGCTCTTCAATTAAAATACTTTTAAAAGTGAAAAAAACACACACAAAAATCCACCTGCTCCCCTTTCATTGTAACTTTTCTGCAGTTAACACTGCCTCCTAGGGATGCAGAATAAAAGTGAACTATTGAAAGCAAACGCACACTTGATTGTTCATTTTAGTATTTTAAGTTAGGGCACCTACTATACAAATTCCACCAAAGACAGAATAAACAAATTTAGGATGACCTATATTAGCTACTGTATGTTAAATTACAAACTCTTTTCAAGGCACCAAGTCAAGGACACTAATTCATGAAAACAGCAGCTTTTAAATACCATGGGAATGAAATATCACTATATAGTGAATTCTATTTTCACATAAAATTGTGCAATTCAAGAAAGATCCTAAAGACTTATTTCCTGTGATTAATAAGGGTAGGGAGGATTGTTAGATTAAAGTCTCACCACCGGTAGAGAATAAAATTCAACAGGAAGCAAGCCAGACTAGTTCTCATGGCATGTGTATCAAACACTGAAGAGTGACCATAGAAACCAAGGCCTCACACACCTGCCAGCTTGCTGATTAGGGTACCTGGCTCCTCATTTTAGGCAAAAAGCTCTACAACAAACCTATGTTTGGTTGCTAAATATTAACAGAGGCCAGGACGTTTTCCAAGGAAAGAACAACTTACCAAGGGTGGTGCCATCCTTCCCCATGATGCACTTCATCGAGGTGATGATCTGCTGCACAACAGGCGGTGACAGTGACGTGGCATACACTGCACTATGAGAATGTGTTCGCAGATAGTCTATCAGCTCCTGGGGAATTCACAGAAGCAAGGCATCAGAGGCAATGTTTGGGTTCACCGGCAATGTCACTGCCTACCTTCCAGGAGAAAGCAGGCTCCTCCTCCCTTCAGCAGACTGGAATAGGGACACTAATCTGAGAGGCAAGGGCAACCAACTAGGTTGGACACATGGCAACGTCCTTACGCTTTGTTTTATTTTTTAAACCTGCCACAGAGAATGAGAAAGTAGTTTTAAAGAAACCCTCTAAATTTGGACAGGGTATCATTTAATGATATAAATAGATCTATAATGCAGAATTAAACAAGGAAGTGTTTATATTACTTTTGGACAAGTGGTTTACTTGTAAGTATTAAAGAAAATATCATCTGCATCTTATCCCACATCTGCAAAGCCCTCCTTACACTCCTAAATCAGAGAAAAGCAATTCTCTAAATCAATTTTAAAGGCATTCAATATCCTCCACACAGATATTTATAAAATTATATGTGGCAGAAATTCACTGCGTCTTTCACAGAACACTAAAGCCTGCAATAAAGAATAAAGAAAAACCTTGTCTATAAGATACAAGGTTTTCAAAGAAATCAGTTGTCTATCCCCAATCACTGATACCTTCTAACTTCACTAAGTCTTTAAACATTCACACAAACAAGTTCATGTACCAGAATCAAGAAGACACATAATGTGGCTTTTTAATAGTGTATCACTTCAAAAATACGCAAAATTATATAAAACCCACAATAACATAAATATAATGTACCTAAAATACCTCCCAGAGTATTATTTTCTGTCCTTTGATTTGGCAATAAATCTTAACCAAAAGGCAATCAACTCTCCAAAGTAGCCTGGTTCCATTATCAAAACTCAAGGTAAAAAAATCTACCAAACTTGACTAAAACCACTGATAATAGATTTTCTCTAAAGGGCAATCAATTATTAAGAGAAAGTCCATGCTTTAAGATTTCCAAAGTATTAAAGAGGAATTAAAGAAATTTACGATTACCAACTATATGCCACATACAAATACTTAATATACACTGTTTTTTCCTAAAACTGCAGTTTTTAAAATAACAGCGTTTTTTTGTTAATCCTTACCCGAGGATATTTGTCCATTGATTTTTAAAGAGAGTGGAAGGGAAGGGGAGAGACAGAGAGAGAAAATCTGATTTGAGAGAGACATATCGATTGGTTGCTGCCCAAAGAAGCTCCGATCATGCCGGGGATCAAGCCTGCAACCTAGGTACGTGCCCTTGACAGGAATCAAACCTGGGACCCTTCAGTCTGCAGGCCAACACTATATCCACTGAGACAAACTGGCTAGGGCAAAGTAACAGTGTTAATGAGATAGAATTCACATACAATAGAATTCACTTTTTCAATGTGTACAATTCAGTGTTTTTTAGTATATTCACAGAACTATACAACTTTCATCACTACCTAATTTTAGAACATTTTCATTACCTCAAAAAGAAACCACACACCCATTAGCAGTCACTTTCCACTTCCTCCAGCTCCTCAACCCCTGGCAACCACCAATTTACTTTCTATCTCTATGATCTGCCTATTCTGGATGAAGCATATCTACACTAATAAAAGACAAACATGCAAATGGTCTGTACCTTCGCTACGCCTTAAGCCATGCCCACCAGCCAATCAGAGCGACTGTATGCAAATTAACCCAACCAAGATGGCGGCCGGCAGCCACGGAGATGGAGCGAGCAGGAGGCCTGGTTACCCCAATGATGGAGGAAGCCAACTTCCCACCTGCCGCAGCGGGCTCTGAGCTCCACTCAAAGCAACAAAGTTTCAATTATAGAAGATAAATAAACCCCAGATACTTGCTTTCAGCCGGCATGGCCACAGAGCTGGAGCGAGCAGAAGGCTTTCCCTCCCACCCGCCCTGGCCGGCTCTGAGCTCCTCTCAAGGCTACAAAGTTTCAATTATAGAAGGTTAATAAATCCCAGAATAAAAAAAGAAAAGAAAAAAAGGAGAGGCTGGGAGCTTTTGTCGCCAGGGGGGCTGTGGCCAGCTTGAAAACGGCCCTCAGCCCCTCACCCAGGCTGGCCAAACCTCCATGGGGTGAGGGTCCCCACTCGGGGGGCGGGGGGGGGCTTGACCAGCCTGCAAACAGCCATCAGCCCCTCACTCAGACTGGCCAGGCACCCCAGCGGAACTCCCACCCTGATCCGGGACACCCTTCAGGGCAAACCAGCCGGCCCCCACCCATGCACCAGGCCTCTATCCTATATAATAAAAGGGTAATATGCAAACTGACCCTAACAGCAGAACGACTGGGAATGACTGGACACTATGACACACACTGACCACCAGGGGGCAGACGCTCAATGCAGGAGCTGCCCCCTGGTGGTCAGTGTGCTCCCACAGGGGGAGCTCTGCTCAGCCACAATCCAGGCTGACGGCTGCCAGTACAGCGGTGGTGGTGGAAGCCTCTCCTGCCTCCTCAGCAGAGCTAAGGATGTCCGACTGCAGCTTAGGCCTGCTCCCCGCTGGCAAGTGAACATCCCCGAGGGCTCCCGGGCTGCCAGAGGGATGTCTGACTGCCAGCTTAGGCCCAATCCCCCGGGGAGCGGGCCTAAGCCAGCAGGTGGTCATCCCCCAAGGGGTCCCAGACTGCGAGAGGGCACAGGCCAGGCTGAGGGACCCCCCCCCCCCCAGTGCACAAATTTTTGTGCACCGGGCCTCTAGTTGAAGAAATAATATAACGTGACCTTTTGTGACTTCCTTCTTTAACTTAACATAAAGCTTTCAAGGTTCATCCATGTTGCAGCATGGACATATATTATTTCTTAAACCCTTACTACAATCTTATAAGCCAGCATATTTACCTCTGCTTTACTGATAAGGAAATTGAAAAGTTAAATGCTTTGTCCAAGGTCTCACAAAGTTAAGGAAATAATCAAACCCAGGCCTCTGTCTCCATGGTTCAAACATTTTTACCATGCCACACGCCTCAAATGGCTTAGAGGTCAGTATATGATTTTTAAATTGAAAAACCAAAAACACAAAAACCCACAAAACAAAATAAAAAAACAAAGCCTTATAATACACCAGAGCTAACAAAATAATCTTTTTTCTTCCTGTCTTTATGTTCACCCAAGATGCATTTAAGTCTAAGGGCAAGGAACTTGGCCTTTTATTCCCATCAGCTCCCATGACAACCCCACTACTTTGAAACTGAGCACAACTCAAACCCAGCAAAAGAGTGTGGCGAACAGGCAGCACCACTGTGTATTCTTTCATACAAGAGGGTATTCTATATCTCAAACCAGCATGTAGTTTAGAAAGAAGCTCAAAGAAGAAAACAACAAACAATGAACAGAACGAGCCTTCAATGCCTCAGTCACTCACCAGGCAGCTGAAGTGTGAACCCGCTGGCACCATGAGCCTAAGCCACAAATTCAGGATCTCGCATCCCAGTTTGGAAGCTATTAGACATGACTTACCAAACCTAGTAGCCAGTGCCTTTATTCTTAACTGCTCAATAATCACAGCCCATTTACCTTCTTCCCTCCAATGTATCCTCCAGAAGCACCAAAGCTCTTGGTAAATGTTCCCATCATAACGTCCACATCCTCAGGATCCAGGCCAAAGTAATCTACCACACCTCGCCCCGCAGGGCCCAGAGCCCCAATGCTGTGGGCTTCATCAAGATACAGGTATGCCTTGTATTTCTTCTTAAGGGCAATCACCTCAGGAAGGCGAACAATGGATCCCTCCATGCTGGCAAAACAGAGTAAACAATACATACACTGAAACTTCTTAACTCTTCAAAATTAGGAGCTGGCCACTTTATTAATTTCTGAATTTTACTGCTTTTTGAAAAAGTCTAACAACTCTGCCTGTGGTTTTAAACTGGCAAAATCAAATGATGCCATGGCTAGACTGGATCTTTTAAAACAAGTACTAGAACACAATTAATCTTAATTCACTACAGAGGAATAAAAGTCACAGCAGATTCTTCTAAAGCTTGTAATTATAGGCAACGTTAGACTCTGCATCACATAGGTATGCAATTGAAATTCTACAGAAAGAATTAAAAAACATTAGGAGGTAAGAAAATAAGTGGAAGGGCTGCAAATAGATAAAATAAAAATTTCTTAACATTAAATGGTGTGTAACTTGTTTTGACATATTAGAAAACATATTTCAATTCTTGACCTATATACAAATTCCCTCTATAAACAGAAAAATAAAGGATCTAAATAGAAGGGAGATTTGAGGACCACGTACCATGATGGAAAGATTAAAAGCCAGACAAAAAGACTTTTGTCCTAGAGCTAACTCTGCTTCCAGGTACTTTAACAAGTCAAAAACAGTGTCTCCTTAGTTTCCAGAGGGGTCTAATTAGTGTTCCCTTGAAAATGAAGTGAGGCTGAAAAATTCTAAGACTTCATGGAACCAAATCAGAAAGATTAGAATCATAAAGCAGGATTACCTATATATTCCCTCCACAAGGATTAGAATCTTCTTCCAGGGCCTTCGTGTCCGAGGCTGACCACAGACAATGGCATCTTTCAATAGCTTCTCTAGGCTCTGCATGTCTATAGCACACATAAAAAGATGTCAGCATAAAGTACTTTCCTCTTTCCTAACTTTATTCCAGAAATGCAAATAAACATTTCTTATTTAGGAAGACTGTCTCAGACAGCAAAGGACATTAACAAAGTCAGAACAGGGCAGAAAAAGATGGAGCAAAATGAGTGAGCTACTGCTATCTTGAATTAAAATCTCGTCTGAAATGTAACAAATGTTCAAAGTCACAGAAACTCAACAAATGACTGTGACACAGTTGAGTCAGGTGGTTAGCAGGCTTATGAAATGACCAATGTTTCATGTTAAATACCTGGCCATTCAGTTAGCTTTTTTTGTATTTATAAAATCAACTGTATCTTTAATCCTAGTGAGTCATTCAGAAATAATGCATAAAGAAGACTGAGCAAGAGTATGGAAACCACTATAAATACATACACCTCCTAAAAATCAAATATGGGGGAAAACTTCAAAGTACATGCCCATTTCCTTTCACAGAAGATATTCTTGATAAATGCTTGTTAAATAACTTTATCTTAGTAGTGGGTTAAAAATACAGTAGTCTGGTTAGTGCTATAGAATAACTTCCTAAATGCATGAATCTCCGTGTTAAGCAAGCTTGGCAATCAGTTGAGATTGTTTCTGTTTGATTTGATCTGCTATCTGTACACAACCAAGTTCTTGTGGCTCTGTTGGTTCTTAAGATGGTTAACAGGTCTAGGAAACAACGTGGCTAGTACTACCACTAATGAGGGTCATAATTTTCCTGTTAAAGATAAATGCTTTGAAGACCATTTTTGCTGCCACTATCGACTTCTTATTTAAATTTTTTTGCCCTGAAACACTGCCCTTAAGGAACCCCGCTCCAAAAACAAACAAACAAACAAACAAACAAAAAAAAACACCTCAAGAAAACTGTAACATGAAGTCTGCAGTATATTTAACAAGGGTGGGAGGCAAGCCATCATAAAATCTGATTTTATAGTCTTTATTGCTCCTCACTGAAGGAGGGTGTTACAAAATTACATGATTTTGCTCTTTTCATAGAAAGGACTTTGGTAGAAAAGAGAAATAATAAAAACACCACAAACACAGATAAGATGGCCGTAGATTGTGATTGTGTTGACACCTTCAGTTATTCATAAGAACACAATCTGTCTGCTACCTGACCCAGAGACAGGAGATGCTGTCCCGGAAGTGTTGAAGTGGCTAGTCCTGCTGCAGAGGGCAGCATCTGGCAATCAGCAAGAGCCAGTAAAAATGTAGTCATTGTTTTAATTTCCTCTGTTTACATACAGAAAAGAGGAGAAAAATAAATACTGATTCAAAATTTTAGATGAAAGGAAATATCTGTAGAATGCTTAACCATATTATCAACTTAGGGAGAAAAATCTAGTATCTCTCTTATACTTCACAATCCCATGTAAGAATAAAGATGTAAATAAAAAACACCACAAAACTACCAGAAGAAAATAAGAGAATAACCCTATTATCTTAAAATATGGAAGGTATTAACATAAAATCCAAGTCACAAGATAATAAATGTGACAACATAAGCATTTTAATAAGTTTGCACAGCAAGAAACTAAAAACAAAGTTAAAAGTAACATAAAAAATAATGCAATATCAAAGAAAATAGGAAGGGCTCTTATAATCAGTAAAAAAGAGAAAACATTTGAAAATGGCCAATTTACAAAGAAATTCAAACACAATACTGTATAAAAAGTTGCTTGACACCTAATAATTAAAGAAATAAAATTAACATGTTGATTATTAGAGAAGGGAAGTTTTAAAATGTTTCATAATGGCCTAAGTTGGCTTGTGAGTCACTGTCATGTTGTTGAGTAAAAGTCTGTACAATGCTTGGAGGCAATTTGGAAAAGTACAAAAATATGTGTGCCCTTTTAACCAGGCATTCTAAGACTGCTAGGAATTCATCCCAAGGCACTAATCACACCATTGAGCAAAAATGTGGGTAACAGGTAGTACCGTTTCTAGTAGAAAATTTTAGAAACAACCTCGATGTCCAAACTGAGAGACAGTCTGAATAAGGGCACTTCCAGACACTGCCTGCCACCCTGACATTAGGGGAGGAGGAGAGTCACATGTATTGCCAAAGTTCCCGATGTGTTGTAAGAAAAGAGCAGGTTCCACAGTGGTGTTTAATAAGTCCCATTTACATAAAACAAAATGCTATTTGCATCATTCTTCTTGTAAAACATTTTAGACAAGACAAAGACAAAAGGCAGGAAGTTATTACCATCTCTAACCTTCCAACCAGGAGCACAGATCTACTATTTTGTTGTATATTCTTCTAGACTTGTTTGTACATGTACTCACTTTGGTAAAAGATGATATTAAAAATACAGTTGGTAATCTTTCTTCTCTACATGTGAATGTTTTAACTACAAAAGTTATGCATTTTTATTGCAAATAAGTATTTTAATAATACACAACACATTTCCATTTAGGAAGAAAGTTTTGGCTTTCGAAGGGAGGGAAGGAGGGAGGGAGAGAGATTTGTTGTTCCACTTATTTACTCATTCATTGGTTGATTCTTGTATGTGCCCTGACCGGAGAATCAAACCCACAACCTTGGTGTATAGAGACAATGCTCTAACCAACTGAGCTATCCAGCCAGGGCTCAGAAAAACATTTTAAATGTTGCTATTTCATCTTCATTTATATTTTCTATTATTAATATAACCACTGCCACAAATCCAAGGAATACTAAACACTAAGACCTCCACAACAAACTCACTGTTGTGTTTGAAGACTCGAATGGTTGCTCCTGAGAGTCGGGCTCCCAGAACCAGTGATGCATGGTTCAGTTCATCACTCAGAATCAAGCAACCCTGCAAAACCACAAGCACAGGAAGTAAGAAGCTGGGGTGGAGGCAGGTGAGGTTTCATTACACAAAAGATCAAATGCTAAAATCATTAATAATTATAGCCTATTAAGGAAAGCTTGTATAACAGCAAACTATCAATTTCAGGAAGAAATAAAGTATAGTTGGTTTTTTTTCCCAAAAAAATTAATTTAGAAGTAGATGCAAAATTCTAGCCTTTTAACGTCTTCATTCCTGAGATGGACATAAATACCCAGATATATAGCAATAGGTTTTTTATTTATACTTAAAATCTGATATACCAGATAGTCTTCATAGAGTTTCAATTTTGTTGGTTTGATGTCATTTCATGAGTGTGGTAGGAATTTAGATGGCTGATTCAAAACTCTTTTTTCCCCCCAAATATAAGCATTTAATGCTATATATTTCCATCTGAGCATGGCTTTAGCTTCCTCCCACAAATTATATTACATTTCCAGTTAGTTCAAGTATTTTCAATTTTGCCTTTCTTTGAGCCTGGGTTATTTAAAAGTGTGTCATTTACTTTTCAATTATTTGAGGATTTTCCAGGTATCTTTCTTTGTGTTACCGATTTCTAAGTCAATTCCAGAACGTACTATCTAATAAAGGTAATATGCAAATTAACCATCACTCCAACACACAAGATGGCCACCCCCATGTGGTCAAAGATGGCCAGCAGGGGAGGGCAGTTGTGGGCAATCAGGCCAGCAGGGGAGGGCAGTTAGCGGTGACCGGGCCTGCAGGGGAGAGCAGTTAGGGGTGACCAGGCCAGCAGGGGAGGGCAGTTGGGGGGGACCAGGCCTGGAGGGGAGGATAGTTAGGGGTGCCCAGGCCAGCAGGGGAGGGCAGTTAGGGGCAATTGGGCCGAGAGGAAAGCAGTGAGGCATCAATCAGGCTGGCAGGGGAGTGGTTAGGGGGTGAGCAGGCTGGCAGGCAGAAGCAGTTAGGAGCAATCAGGCAGGCAGGCAGGCGAGCGGTTGGGAGCCAGCAGTCCTGGATTGTGAGAGGGATCCCAGATTGGAGAGGGTGCAGGCTGGGCTGAGGGACGGACACACACACACACACACACACACACACACACACACACTGCACAAATTTCGTGCACCGGGCCTCTAGTATTTTGAATAATTTCAATTCTTTTAAATTTGTTAAGGTTGCAGAAAATGGTCTCTTGGTAAATGTTTTGCTGTTGCTGGTTGAAATGTTTCATAAATGTTAAGTTGGTTAATTGTGTTTTTCAAATGTTCTATCTCCTTAGATTTTCATACTAGTTCTATCACTTTTTGTGTGTGTTTTTTCTTGAATTTTTATTGATTTTTAGAGAGGAAGAGAAACAATGATGTGAGAAACTTTGATTAGTTGCCTCCTGCATGCACCCCAACCAGGGATTGAACCCACAACCTGGGTATGTGCCCTGATTAGGAATCAAACCTGCCACCTTTTGGTGTACAGGATGATGCTCCAACTGAGTCACCTGGCCAGAGCACGCCAACTTCCTTTTGATTATTATTTACATGCTATATCTTTTCCATTCTTTTACTTAAACCTACTTGTGTCTTTAAATTTAAAGTTGATTTCTGGTACAAACATACTAAATTTTATCTAATCTGACAATCTCTGTCTTTTACTTGGAATGTATAAACCATTTCCATTTAATGTAATGCCAATATAGGTTTAAATTTCCCCTCTTGCTTTCTGTTCTCTTTCTTCTGTTCCCTGGATTTATATAACTGAAAAGGACTTTAGAGTTAATCTAATTCAAGTACTTAATTTTACAAAGGAAAATTTGAGGCTCAGAAAGGTTTTGACATTGTTCAGTCACACAGCTAAATTTGACCATACAATCAAACAAGCAAAAACTCAAGTCTTCTGCCCTAACCGGTTTGGCTCAGTGGATAGAGCGTCAGCCTGCGGACTCAAGGGTCTCAGGTTCGATTCCGGTCAAGGGCATGTACCTTGGTTGTGGGCACATCCCCAGTAGGGAGTGTGCAAGAGGCAGCTGATCGATGTTTCTCTCTCATCGATGTTTCTAACTCTCTATCCCTCTCCCTTCCTCTCTGTAAAAAAATCAATAAAATATATATTAAAAACAAACAAACAAACAAAAACCTCAAGTCTTCTGACTCAATGCACTGATGATTTTTTCAAGATACCATTCACAGATCACTGTTAAAATGAGAATAAATAACCTTTGAAGAACTGCTAAAATGTGATTTACAATGTCTCATCTCTTTTCTTCTACTGTCCCCTCACAGAAGTTCTACACACATTATTAACCTACATTATTACTAACATATATATAGACACACATATAATTTGCTCATATGTCTTTCAGTAATATACATTACTCTGAGAACAAGTTTATATTTTCAAATTTTTCTATTTGGGGAAAAACTACCTGTTAAATAACTTTCCAAACAAAACATTCTTTCTTCCATAATTTTAGCCATTTATAAGGTTTTATTTATTAGAATCCCTTTAAAACTGTATGAAATGAAGAAGGCAAGTGTCATCTAATGGGAGAGGAAGGGATCATGGGTTCTAATAAGAAAGCTTCAATTGATGTAAGTCTCTATGGTATATACTTATCCAAAACTATATTTAACCTAAATTTATAATAGTTTCTGGCTTGCTCTGAATGTTTTATAAAACAAAATATGATATATATAAGGGAGTTTTCATTAATGACAAAATATGATATATATAAGGGAGTTTTCATTAAGTCTTACTTTGCTAACAAGAGCAGGAATGTTCATTGAATTTGTTGCAAATCCCATGCCATATGCCATAGCAGCTTCTACTCCCAAGAAACTTGCCACAAGCTTTTCTAGTTCTTCATGCTTGTCCAGGTTACCTGTGTGAAGAAGTTAATGAAGTCAATATCACCAAACCCAAAATTTAAGAATCATTCATTACTTTACTGCCTGAAATCTAGCTGAAGGAAAGACCTACAACTAAGAATATTAAAAAAAAGCCACACTAAACTGGTTGGAGGGGTGGAAACAAGGAATGGCCGGGTCCCACACTCATGTGTGGCGGATAAGAAATCAGGAAGACTGCTGGTGGGAATGCAGACTGGTGTAGCCACTGTGAAAAACAGTATGGAGTTTCCTCAAAAAATTAAAAATGGAACTCCCATTTGACCCAGTAATCCCACTTCTAGGAATATATCCCAAGGAATCAGAAACACCAATCAGAAAGGATATATGCACTCCTATGTTCATAGCAGCACAATTTACACTAGCTAAGATTTGGAAACAGCCTAAGTGCCCATCAGCAGATGAGTGGATTAAAAAACTGGTACATTTACACAATGGAACACTACACGGCTGTAAAAAAAAGAAAAAACTCTTACCATTTGCAACAGCATAGATGGACCTGGAGAGCATTATGCTAAGCGAAATAAGCCAATTGGAGAAAGAAAAATATCACATGATCTCACTTATTTGTGGAATATAATGAACAACATAAACTGATGAACAAAAATAGATCCAGAGACATAGAAGCACTGAACAGACTGTCCAACCTTAGAG
>NW_005871082.1:759004-773028 GCF_000147115.1 Myotis lucifugus
GGGGTGGGTTTAAGAGAGCAACCAAAGGACTTGTATGCATGCATATAAGCATAATCCATGGACACAGAGAGTAGGGGGGTGAGGTCATGTGCTAGGGAGTGGGAATAGCTGGGGAGAGGTCAATGGGGGGAAAAAGGAGACATATGTAATACAGTAGGTCCTCGGGTTACGTCGGAGATCCGTTCCTACGGCGAAATGTAACGCGATTTTCGCCGTAAGTCAGAATCCACCTACATAAGCACCTACATCACTCACATGGAGCACATACACAGCAGTAATGAAGTGAAACAGTAAAAAAATTTAAAAGAAAGATACCAATTTCTGACCTTTACTTGTGGTAAATAAATAATAAAAAACATAAAGCACATATGTACATATGTCAAAAGGACGGAACTTTTTTTTTATAAATGCTGTAAATGGGAGATGGTGACGTAACCACGTAACAACCTACATCGAGTCCGACGTAACCTGAGGACTACCTGTACTTTAAACAATAAAAATTTTTTTAAAAAATCAGGAGGGATATCTCAGCTGTGGAGGTCCCCTCTGAGAAGTGAGGGGTCCCAGCCCCCAACTCAGCTTCCCAGCCCAGGGTTCCAGTGCCAGGAAGAGAAGTCCACATAATTTCTGGGGGTAAAAACTAGCATTGACTGTGGCTGAGTGAGATGGAGGGCTGCTGGAGTCCTAGGCAGTTTCTCTTAAAGGGTCCATGCGTAGACTTGCTCTGGCTCATTCCCTCTGGGTTCCAGCATTGGGGCAGCAGCTCAAAAGGCACCAGGGAAACAAAGGGAGGAACTGAACTGTCTGGAGGGGCAGATGCCATTGTTCCTTTTTTGAGACCCTCCTCATGCCCCACCCACAGAACTGGTAGATGTGCACCGTATTTGAGTCTCCATGAACCTGGCTGACACTGTTCTCCTGGCCCTGGTGATTCCCTGAGACCCCCATCCCACCCAACTGTGGGTCCACCCAAACTGTTTCCAGTTGCTTTTCCAAACGAATAGCCTGTTTTGGCTTGTGCTTCAGATTTTCCTAAAATCTCTCAAACAAGCAGCATCTGGCCTCAGCATGCCCTGTTGTTCTCACTAAGTGGCCCCAGGCCCAGCACTAGCAGCAGCCAGCCTTGGTTTGCAGCTTTGCCTTGCTGCACTCCAAGCCCAGCATAAGTAGCAGCCATCTGCAGATTGCTTTGTAGCTCATGCTGGGTGTCCCCAGGCAGAAGACAGGCATTAGTTGACCTTGGCCTGCACTTTATGAAAAAGTACTTTATAAAATATAAACTGCCATAAAGATGTGTGATTTCTATATGTTGTTAATGCTCCCTTAACCACATCATTAGGGACCCTAAGTGAAAACAACCCAGCTGTATTTGCCAATCTCTAGACCAGGGGTCCTCAAACTACGGCCCGCGGGCCACATGCAAATACAAATATTGTATTTGTTCACGTTTTGTTTTTTTACTTCAAAATAAGATATGTGCAGTGTGCATAGGAATTTGTTCATAGTTTTTTTTTAAACTATAGTCCGGCCCTCCAACGGTCTGAGGGACAGTAAACTGGCCCCCTGTTTAAAAAGTTTGAGGACCCCTGCTCTAGACCCATGAGAATAACAATGAATTGTTTTTTATTCTTTATTTAATCAGAGAGAGGAAGAGAAAGGTAAAGATAGATACAACAATGATGAGAGAATCATTGATTGGCTGACTCTTGCATGCCCCCTACTGGGGATTGAGCCCACAACCCGAGTATGTGCCCTGACTGGGAATCAAACCATGACCTCCTGGTCTGGCCCATGCTCAACCACTAAGCCACACTGGCTGTGCTGAATTGTTTTAATCCACTAAGTTTTGATGTGCTTCACAGTAATAAATATCCAGACTGATGCCTTATAATTTCTATGGTTATCAGTCACTAGAACAAAATGAAGAATTTGAAATTTTCCTTTTAACTAAATAAAATCTCTTTACATAAATCTGTTCTCTTTTACATTTTATAGACTTGTACTACTAATAAAAAGAATTAGCATTTAATGAGTATTTACCATGTTACAAGCACTTTACATGAATTAGCTTCTTAAAACAACCCTATAAGGTAGGAATTATTATTAGCCCCAAATTACCAGTAGGGAAATAGATTAACTTTCATATGCTCACAGGCTCAGATATGAAGTGGTGCTCTTTAATGAACTATCATTTGCAAAAGTCAATAAAGTCAACACTAAAGTTATAAATGAAACAATAGTACTGAACATACTCTGTATGTATAACATAATGGAAAAGAAAAATACATCTCAAAATGTGTTGAAAGCATTAAAATCATCCATCAATTCAGAAAAATAAAGCATTCTTTATCTGATGTAAACTACATGGCAAAGTATGTATTTGGACACTGAATATTCTAGCACTCTATCCATATTACTCCCTCCTGAGTAAAAAAGTTAAGAACATAAGCTAGCCCAACAGACTACACTCACCAATTTCCTGCCGAGTGCTGCACACGCCAACTCCATACTCCTCTAGGACTTTGGCAGCTGCCTCCTGACATGATCCAGTATTTCGTGCAAATCCAAGATAGTTGTAGGAACCCATGTTTATAACACCTTTAATCGTATTCCCTGTGTACCTGTATTTCAATAGGATGAATGTTCATGAAACCCATGGGCATGGTCAAACACTTACATATGATAATAAATGTATTGGTAATACCAAAGGAAGCAATATATATAAGAAACAGAGAGAATATGGTCTAAATGAAAAATAGCTCAAACTCACTACCAATAAATGAAATGAAAGTTAAAATACCAATTTTTGCTTATCAATAATGATAAAGATTTAAAAACTGACCATAGCCAGCATTGGTCAGGACTATTTCATACACTGTAGATAAGAATATCAGAGTACTGCCCTAACCGGTTTGGTTCAGTGGATAGAGCGTTGGCCAGCGGACTGAAGGGTCCCAGGTTCGATTCCAGTCAAGGGCATGTACCTTGGTTGCGGGCACATCCCCAGTAGGTGGTGTGCAGGAGGGAGCTGACCGATGTTTCTCTCTCATTGATGTAACTAACTCTCTATCCCTTTCCCTTCCTCTCTGTAAAAAATCAATAAAATATATTTAAAAAAAAAAAAAGAATATCAGAGTACTTTTTTTGGAAGGCAGTTTGACAGTACTTATCCATTAAAAGATATCCTCCAGTGAGGATTAACCAAAGGAAAAGAAAGAGTCACAATACAATTGTGACCATGTCTCTTTCCCAGGCACACAAACCAGTGACATTCCTAATTGTGGAAGCTCAGACAGTCTGACCCCTCAAGTGAAGACGACATGGTTCAGAGGCACATCCAACTTAAGATGGACATGAAGTATGAACAAGAAATAAATTGCCAATCTTCTAACTTGAGATTTTGGAGTTTTTAACACAGGATGATGCAGCCCAACCTGCATGTGTACACTATATACATCAAAATTGTAGAATACTAAGTAGCCACTACAAATAATGAGCTTGCTGTGAATATACACAAAGATGTTACTGATACGTTAGCAAGTAAAAAAAACAAGATGCAGTATCATTTCTATAGTATGATGCCATTTTTGTAAATCAAAAACTGTGTGTAACCCTACTAGATACATTATATACATATCCCACAGAAAACACCTGGCGGAATAACACACTACAAACTGATAACAGTGGTTACCTCTGGGGAGTGAGGATTAGTAGGGCAGTGGATTTGCAAAGGAATAGTGGTTAGTTCTCATGGGGACTTTCAATTTATCTTTATTGCTTGTCTTTTTTTTTTTTTTAATAGCAATGCAATCATGTAATACTTGAGCAATCTAAACAAAATAAAATTTTATAAAGTTTTCTAAACTATTGAACCCATTTAAGTAAAAACACTCTACATATCCTTGAATCATTTGAGAAATCAAAACATCCAGAAATAAATTCAGATACTTGATTCTGGTAAGTAGTATAATAGAAAGGACAGTTTTTCTTTGTGTTGTTTTTTTGTTGTTGTTGTCTTTTTAAAATATATTTTTATTGATTTCAGAGAGGAAGGGAGAGGGAGAAAGAAATAGAAGCATCAATGAGAGAAAATCATTGATTGGCTGCCTCCAGCACGCCCCCTACTGGGGATTGAGCCCGCAACCCAGGCATGTGCCCTTAACCAGAATCAAACCTGGGACCCTTTAGTCCACAGGCCAATGCTCTACCCATTGAGCAAAACTGCTAGGGCTTGTTTTGTTTTACTAGGTCAAATTTTGCTTTCAACTATAACCCAACACAGTATCAAACTAATAAAAAAATGTATTTTAAACATCCCAATAACAATGAACAATATGCAAGGAAATTAATCACATTATATTGTATTCTCAGCTTCCACTGCTGTTTTGACAAAATACTGTCAAATTTGCAATAGAATATTTTAAAAAGTCAAAAAATTCCTTTTTTTGTTGTTAGGAAATAATTTCCCAAACAAGACTTACCTGAATGACCAGTTGTAATCATGAGACTGTCTCTCCATGATGTCCATCCTGGCTCCAGGCACACTACAGATTGGTCGATTCCAGTTGTCTCTAATCCTCATGTAGAGATTCCTTGTATAGAAGTTTTCAAAATCCTGATACAATGGCACAAAGTCCTACCAACAAATGGTGAAATACCATAAATTTAACTGAGTTACTTTTTAACAATTTACAACTTCCCTTTTCATATTGCAATAGCACTTGAGAATGAGAGGTCAATTATACTGAGTTAGCTCGGCCAGCATGGCTCTGTGATTGGCCCATGAATCAGGAGGTTGAGGTTCAATTCCTGACCAGGACACATGCCTGGGTTGTGGGCTTGATCCCTAATAGGGGGTGTGCAGGAGGCAGCTGATCGATATTTCTCTCTCATTGATGTTTCTATCTCTCTATCCCTCTCCCTTTCTCTCTCTAAAATCAATCCTATATAATAAAAGGGTAATACGCAAATTGATCAAACGGCAGAACACCAGTCGCTGGAATGACTGGTCGCTATGATGCGCACTGACCACCAGGTGGCAGACGCTCAACACAGGAACTGCCCCCTGGTGTTCAGTGCACTCCCATAGGGGGAGCTCTGCTCAGCCACAAGCCAGGCTGACAGCTGGCAAGCACAGCTGCGGTGGTGGGAGCCAAGCCTGCCTCTGCAGCAGTCAGTGCTAAGGATGTCTGACTGCGGCTTAGGCCCACTCCCCACAGGCCTAAGCCACAGTTGGACATCCCCTCAAGGGCTCCTGGACTGTGAAAGGGCGCAGGTCAGGCTGAGGGACCCCCCTCCCTGACACACACATACCCAGTGCATGAAATTTCGTGCACTGGGCTTCTAGTAGAAATATATTTTTTTAAAAGATTAGTTAAATAAAATTATACTGAGTTAACTGACACAGAAAACATTTTGAAAGGCATAAATTCTGTTTATTTTAAAACAACCCTTAGGTAAAAGTCACATAGCTTTGATGATTGATCTAAAAGAAATGGTTGAATGCAGAGCCAAAGAATTGAATAAAGCAGGCCTCTAAAAATAAACTTAGTTGTACATTTCTGTCATTAAAGGTTTTCCTTCCTAATAAAATAAAAAAGACTAGTGTTCTGCCCCCTACCCCAAGTAAAATACTGACTGGGGAAAATGCCATAAAAACTCCTATAATTTCAGTTTCTAACAAGAAAAATAATTCCAAAATTAAGATTCCATTCTTGGCATATTTTCAAGGATCAAAATGAAATTAATTCAAAGAAAAATGATAAAAGCAAGAAACTCTTAAGTAGCTTATAGAAAGATCCCTGCGTCTGGTTTCTTTCCTTAGATAGGAGTTTTTAATAAAAATTTAAAAACAGCCCTAGCTGGTTTGGCTCAGTGGATAAAGCGTTGGCCTGCGGACCAAAGGGTCCAGGGTTCGATTCTGGCAAGGGTACATACCTCAGTTGCAGGCTCCTCCCTGGTGCAGGCCCTGGCCAGGGTGCGTGTAGGAGGCAACCAATCGATGTGTTTCTCTCACATCAATGTTTGTCTTTTCTTCTCTCTTCCACTCTCTCTAAAAATCAATGGAAAAATATCCTCAGGTGAGGATTAAAAATAAATAATAATGAAAAATAGTTTTAAAAAAATTTAAAAATACATATATAAAAAAATTCTCAAAATGAATTTCCATGATCAAGGACTTAACACCACCCTTTTTTTCATCCCTGAAGTATACTAAAATTAAGCCTGTAAAAAATAAAGTCACCATGAGCTAAAATGAATGAATATGCTATGCCCCATGTGGTTTGACCATTGCTCAGAACACACATGACTAGACCACACAGAATCTACTTAAATCCTGAAGGTAAAAGGTAAAACACACAAACAAACAAAACTGTACTACAGTTTTACTAGTCAGAAAACCACTGAGCTTCAAGGCCTCAGGTCTGGGCTTGGTGCCAACCTAAGTTAATCTATAATAATAAAAGCGTAATAATGCTAATTAGACCGGACAGCCAAACATCCTTCCAGACGAAGCCGCGGTGGTGGGGGCTGAGGCAGAGGCGGTTAGGGGTGATCAGGCAGGCAGGTGAATGGTTAGGGGCGATCAGGCAGGCAGGCAGAGTGGTTAGGGGTGATCAGGCAGGCAGGTGAATGGTTAGGGGCGATCAGGCAGGCAGGCAGAGTGGTTAGGGGTGATCAGGCAGGCAGGTGAGCAGTTTGGGGTGATCAGGCAGGCGAGCAGCTAGGGGCATCAGGCAGGCAGGCAGGCAGAGGTGGTTAGGGGTGATCAGGCAGGCAGGCAGAGTGGTTAGGGGTGATCAGGCAGGCAGGTGAATGGTTAGGGGCGATCAGGCAGGCAGGCAGAGTGGTTAGGGGTGATCAGGTAGGCATGCAGAGTGGTTAGGGGCGATCAGGCAGGCAGGCCAGCAGTTAGGAGCCAGCGGTCCCGGATTGCGAGAGGGATGTCCAACTGCTAGTTTAGGCCCACAGGGATCAGGCCTAAACCAGCAGTCGGACATCCCCCGAGGGGTCCTGGATTGCGAGAGGGCACAGGGCCAGGCCAAGGGACCCCACTGGTGCATGATCGGGGCCAGGGAGGGACGTGGGAGGTTGGCCAGTTGGGGAGGGACTGCGGGAGGGTTCCAGGGCATGTCCAGCCCATCTGGCTCAGTCCGGATAGGCCGGATCCCAGCAGCAAGCTTACCTACTGGTCGAAGCGTCTTCCCATGATGGTCAGTGCATGTCATAGTGAGTGGTAGAGCAGCCTTAGCAAATCATTAGCATATTACGCTTTGATTGGTTGAATGGCTGGCCAGACGACTGGACACTTAGCATCTTAGGCTTTTATTATATAGGATTTTATGATCCCAAGCAAGCACTTTCCCTCACCTCTTTCCAATATTAACACTAAAATTTGCCTATCCCTGGACTACATCTAATCCAGCATCAGAAAACAAGCTCTACCATAACGATGAATTATTCTTTCTTTCCCTCTAAAAGTAATCAAAGAATTATATGCATATATGCAAGGCCCATGGACACAGACAATAATGTAGTGAAGATCTGGGGTGTGGTCTGGGTGGAGGGGAGGAAAGGGATGGGAGGATGGGGGACATCTGTAATACTGCCAACAATAAAATAAATAAATAAATAAATAAATAGCCCTAGCTGGTTTGGCTCAGTGGATAGAGTGTCAACTGGCAGACCAAAGGGTCCCTGGTTTGATTCTAGTCACGGACATGTACCTCAGTTGCAGGCTCAATCTCTGGGCCCCACTGAGACGCCTGTGGGAGGCAATCAATCGATGCATTTCTCTCACATCAATGTTTCTCTCTCTGTCTCTCCCCTTCCCTTTCACTCTCTCTAAAAAAATCAATGGTAAATATCCTCAGGTGAGGATTAATAAAAAAATAAATAAAAAAGTAATATTTATTATTACTTCCTCCAAAAATTGTTTCCTGACTAATCCTATGCTACTCAGTTTACTTTTTTGTTCTAAATCTGCATACAATTCAAGGACTATTTACGTATAGAAAGCTTTGCAAAGGCCTATAAATTCAAAGTGTTAATGTTTCTTCAACAAAATTAGAAACTAAAAGAATAAACAGAGTAGTTCCAATTCTTTCACATAGATAGCCTCAATAGTTAAACAATTTACCCTGAAACATGAAACAAGTTCCAAAGATACTATACTTATTCACCAAGTAATTCAGATGAATCCCCTCCCTCTGTCCCTTCCATTCATCATGCTTGACAGAGCACCAGCTGTGCAAACTCTATTGTCATTCTCCTGTTCAAAAACTGCCCAGGACTCCTTGGTGCCTACCAAACTTCTTAGTTTACATTCAAAACACAATTTTTCATACACCCAAACACTGGTTCCAAACACTGCTCATGCCTTTACCTATACTATCCTCTCTATACCATAATCAGCTCATCCCATCTCCACCTCTACCTGTCATTTATTAGGTCTCTACAATATGTTGACACTATGAGAGGTCCCGGTAGATAAAGATTTTCTAGTCTGAATATGTGATAAAACTTTAGCTCCCATCCAGTCATAACTGTCATCAACTCAGTCTAATAGGAAAAGATTGCCTGTGAACAAGTAATTGCAATTCCACACTATACAGTAAGTGTATAGTAAGCTGTAAGTTATGGTAAGTAAGCCATACCTGAGGGATGTAAAAAAAAAAAAAAATCAACATACCATGGATGCATGTTAGCTAGAAAGTCTATTTGAGACATACAGGGGTCAAAAAAAGGGTAAAGAAAATTTTAATTTGTTCTGGTTTTCAATTATGAAAATTAGTTTGGCCAACTGGATCAAGTTCTGAATGCAGGGCTTTGTTTGCATTAGGTATTTAAAAAATACCTTTTTAATGAAATTAACTTGTAGGGATTTCAGGGCAAAGAGTAAGATGGCCAACTTATGGTGCTTGAGCTGGGAAGGATGCAGAATGGTTGAGATGACAAAGAATGCCTGGACCCTTTTTCCCAGGGCCAGAATCTTCAATCTATATCCTGACTGGCTTTGGCTTCCTAGTTCCAGAGGAGGACCTTTTCCTCTCTCATGTTTCCGGATGCCCTCACGTGATCACAATACATTCCCAGTGTTTCCTGGCTCCTCTCCAGTGGTGACCTTGCTGCCACTTACATCTCTCTCCTCTAACACCCACAAAAGTGAGGGACAACAAGAGTCTAACTTCTGATTCCCTTCTCTAATCTAGTACACTCCCTGGGCTGCAGGACAACCTCTCCATACTTCACCTGCCAAGAACGAGTTTCTTTTTTGTAAAATCAGGCATTTCACTCTAACTTTATTTCTTTTTGAGAATAAGTAACGTGTGTTTATTGTATAAAACTCTAGAGAGGCAAAGGAGTATACAGAGAAAAGGGAAGTGAATTAGATCCCCCTCCCCAGAGACATTATCACTTCTGTTTACCATTACTAACATAAGGTGGTTTCTACTATAAACAGAGTAGTTCAGCCATTCGGCTTTAGGGCTTATTTGTTTGGGGACAGGACCTGATTTGTGAACCAGACATTTATGTATAATGTGTCTATGAGAAAACACATCCCGAGTTCTATAGAACAAAATCTTTTCAGATGACTGTGGACACAACTTGGGATACAATATGGTATTGTGAACAGAAAGAACATGGCTTTCGGCTCTTCACCAACCTGTGTCTGCATACCAGTTCTAAAACTAAGCTCCTTAGGAAACATTACTTAACTTGGGCACATACCCGGGTTTCAGGTTTGATCCCAAGTTGTGGCGTTTACCGGAGGCAAAGGCTCAATGTTTCTCTCTCATATTAATGTTTCTCTCTCTCTCTTCCTCTCTCTCTCGAATCAATGAAAAAAACATATCCTCGATGAGGACTGAAAAGAAAGTTAAGTTCTTTTTTTTTTAAATATATATATTTTTTATTGATTTCAGAGAGGAAAGGAGAGGGAGAGATAGAAACATCAATGGTGAGAGGGAATCATTGATTGGATGCCTCCTGCACACCCCCTACTGGGGATTGAGCCCGCAACCCGGGCCTGTGCCTTTGACCGATGCTCTATCCACTGAGCCAAACCAGCTAGGGCAAGAAAAGTTAAGTTCTTTAGTTTCTTCATGCCTTTAACCTTGTTTCCAACTTTCTTTGTTTAACTGCATCTGGAATATTTTTATTTTAATGTGTACCAAAATATCTAAAGAAAAAACGGAGTGAAAATACCAAGATTTCGCCCTAGCTGGTTTGGCTCAGTGGACAGAGCACCAGCCTGCGGACTGAAGGGTCCTGGGTTCGATTCCAGTCAAGGGCACATACCTGGGTTGTGGGCTCGGTCCCCAGTAGGGGATGTGCAGGAGGCAGCTGATCAATGATTCTCTCTCATCACTGATGTTTCTATCTCTCTCTCCCTCTCCCTTCCTCTCTGAAATCAATAAAAAAAATATTTTAAAAAAAGAAAATACCAAGATTTCTATAAAAGGCTTCCATTCACAGAATTAAAGATTCTCTAACAATTACCTTTTGTTCTTCTCTTTCTGTTGCATAGTGACACTTTTCAATTCTCCAATACCTCAAGAAATCTCGAAGGTATCCAAAGAGGGTGAGTACACCATACCCCACATAAGTAAGCACAGCAACCAGCATTGGTGTTTCTTCAAAAGCTTCGTTAAACGGTCTTTTATACAGTCCTCCATTTTGTGTAACATGATGGACCTGAAAGAGAGATTTAAAATGTTTACTTCAATAACACTAAGAAAGATTTCTACTTAAAAATCTAAGTAGTCTTCACAGATTTGTATAACTATACCTTTGGAATTCCCTAAGTTATAGTTTAAAAAACCCACTAAGATCTAAACAGGGCATCATTATTTTTCAATAGAAGTAAGTTACACATAATTCAGATGAACAGCAAACAAAAAAACAGAGGGAGAGGCTGCCTAAGAACAATGCCTGACTCTTTTCTCTCGTTATTTGATTTCATGAAATAGATCCTAAAATACTATGGTTGGAGAATACATAATTTCCTTTGTTCTAATAAAGAAAACAAGAAATATCGGGGGGAACACTTTGTAAAGTATGTGATTGTCTAACCACTATACCTGAAACTAATACAAAATAACATTGAATGTAAACCATAATTGAAAAAAATAAAAAAGCACACAGAAATATAAATCAACAGAGAAAGCCTATCCTGAAAAATAGTATATTAGCTAATAAATAAAGTGATCAAAAGTAAATTCAGTTTTAGAATAAAATATTTGTAAATGTTTTACTGCTCTATGTCCTTAAAGCCACTCAATCACAGTATTCCAAACATCAACATTAGGCCCCTGTGAAAACACACACAATGCTTACTTTTGTGAGTGATCCAGCATTGTATAAAAGGAGAAAATGAAATCCAATGCAAAGCATACAGCAATCAGTAACTGTCATAAAATCATTCTGCCCCTCCATCTAAGTGTTCATTCAAATTCTGCAAGATTATCCCTGGCTTCATACATTCTTTGGGGTACCTGAGTTTTAATATACAGATACCAAACCACCATACTTTTGATATCATAACTTAAAGCTTTTTACTTTTTGGTCAATTTTTAAAAAATATATATTTTATTGATTTTTTTACAGAGATGAAGGGAGAGGGATAGTGAGTTAGAAACAATGATGAGAGAGATTCATTGATCAGCTACCTCCTGCACACCCCACACTGGGGATCAAGCTCACAACCTGGGTATGTGCCCTGACCAAGAATTGAGCCCTGACCTCCTGGTTCATAGGTCGAAGCTCAATCACTGAAGCACACCACCAGGCAGGAGCATATTTTTCAAGTGAGCTCTGAACTAGAGTTATAAAAAGTCCCAAAGGAAGAAAAGATTTTTGCCCTCTCAGGCAACCTGATCAGATATCTGATTGTAAACTAATAAGAACAAATTAATAAAAATTTACAAAACTACAGAAACTAATATATGCATACCCCTGGGCTAAATATGGTTTAGAATATTGTATCCTGATAATGTTAGTTTGAGAAAGTTACTTGAATGCTGCAAGTTAGAACAGTTTGGGAAAAAATAGCTGTATTTGACAAAGAAAAGACATTCAGATAGGCATAATACATGGGATCTATTGGTACTGATTCAATTTGACTGCCCAAAGAACTTATGAAAACTATTTGTAAAACTGGTTTAAGTCTTCATCAATCTCTTCTCCAAGAGACTGTGTCAATATTTAATACTTAAACTTTTTATGCAGAAGGTTGTAATATGTTTAGAAGAGAATAGCTAGCAATGAGCCATTATCTGAAGATAGAAAATTATTTAAAAATTAACAATATAACACATAAGCTAATAAGCTAAACAAAACAAAATCAAAAGCAATCAAAACACAAGAAAAATAACATTCTGATCATCTCTTTAAAAAACTACATTTAAAAATATTGTCATACCAGTACCCAACTCTTCTGAACTCTAAAATTGTTTCAACTATTTTCTCTCAATTGAACAAAAAAGTAAAATGTGAGGCAATTTTCAGAGCACCTAAGTCTAAAATATGTGTGGCAGATTTATATGTCAGGAATGCTGTGGCTATATCTCTTTAAAAGATATCCGCCTGGATTTGAGATACACCCAAACCAGCAGGACCAAGTAAATGTAAACAGATGGTTGCACTGTCTAGGAAGGAGGAAATTAAACCATTAGTTTGCTTTTAAATACTATGTGATTCTATCGCAGCCCCTTTTAAAATGAAATGCATTGAAGGAATTGAGATTCAACTCTGAAAGAACTTTTGGAATGTGGCCTCAGTCAAAAACACAGGTCACTCTTCTGCGTCACTGAATCTGCTGCTGATTCCATCTAAGTCGTCTTCATTTCAGTTATTATATCCTTCATTTCTGATTGTTGTTGTTTACGGTTTCTCTCTGTAAGTTCTCTCTGAGTTCATCTACTCTTCCTCTAAGTTCATTGAGCATCCCTATAACCAGTGTTTTGAACTCTGTATCTGGTAGATTGCTAGCTTCCATTTTGGTCACATGCCTATAAGCTACCAACCATACTTTTAAGTCACTGGAAAGACACTCCCAACCAAAGCAATAATGGGGTGCCGTATAATCAAAAGATAAAACCATAAACTTAATATGCACTAAAATCATCTGGAAGGAGATACAAGAAACTGGAATGGGGAGAGGAATGGGGGAAGGAAGCATACTTCCTACTTATAACCCTCTGAACCAATTTACTTTTTATTTCTAACTAAGACTATATATTATTGAATTTTTGTTTATCGTTTTATTTTTTAAATGTTTAAACTAAATTTTCTCACTGATTTTATTCACTATTTGGACTAAAACAGAGTTAATAAAAACAACATACACTTCTCATCCTAACTTTAGGTCAGCTCACAGTCTACAGACTCTCTAGAGCAGCGGTTCTCAACCTGGGGGTCTCGACCCCTTTGGGGGTCGAACGACCCTTTCACAGGGGTCGCCTAAGACCATCGGAAAACACATATATAATTACATATTGTTTTTGTGATTAATCACTATGCTTTAATTATGTTCAATTTGTAACAATGAAAAAACCTCCTGCATATCAGATATTTACATTACGATTCATAACTAGCAAAATTACAGTTATGAAGTAGCAACGAAAATAATTTTATGGTTGGGGGTCACCACAACATGAGGAACTGTATTAAAGGGTCGCAGCATTAGGAAGGTTGAGAACCACTGCTCTAGAGAATTCTCATCTACTTGTTAAGATCTCAAAAGGACTTGACATGCTGATAAGTGCAAATCTACATTTCAATCCCCAATCCCCCCCACCCGGCAAAACTCTAAATTTACATTTCCACCTGCCTCCTATCTAGCTCCACTTAGATGTGCCCAAATCAACATCTCACCATCTTAACTCCTCCCTCAATTCAAACCTGACCCTCCTCTCCTCCTATATTACCTTACCTAGTCCACAGAATAACCATCCAGTCAACCCAGTCTCCCAAGTTTGGAGTCATCTTTAGCTCCACCTTATCTTTCTGGCTTTCACCTA